>NC_047048.1:36397089-36700119 GCF_011762595.2 Tursiops truncatus | reverse complement strand
GGCTTCTTGCTCCAAGCTGGGCTGTCTAAACCCCGCCTCGCCCACTGCCCGGAGGAGCACTTTCTGCCCACTCTGAAGCGGGCACCATGAACTCCGTGCTCCTGGGAAAGTGGCATCACGGTGCCTGACCCCAGGACGCGCCCAAGTGCATCACGCTCACCTTGGCCCAGGCCAGTTTCTCCTGGATGGCAGCATTGCTGGGCTCCACATGGCGAGCAAACTTGAGGTTGTTGATGGTGTATTCGTGGCCACAGTATACTCTCTGGGGAAAAAGCCAAGCCCGCCAGCTCTGAGGAGACTCATTAACCCACCCTCAGCCCCTCAGAGACGGGTGTGAGGGACCTGGCTGGTCCTGGGGGCAGCACCCACGAGACGTCCCTCAGGACAAGGACACGTCTTGCGTGTATGTTAAATGACAATGAAAAGTATGCTTAAAGAAAAAAACACACTTCCAGAAGCAATGCCTCTACCCTCCTGCTCCTCCCAAGATGCAGGGGAGACCCCAATGGGGAGAGCCAGCAGGGTCCTCCCACCACCGGGTGAGCGAGCGGGTGGGGCACCACCTACCGTGTCTGGAGGGAGCCGGCCCAGGACCTCGAGCAGGGCTTTGTACATCTCATCCGCTGTCCCCTCGTAGAACTTCCCGCAGCCAGCCACAAACAATGTGTCGCCTACAAGACAGGACAGTGTGGAGCTGGAGGGGCTGTCAGCAGTGCATGCCCCCTCAAGGGCCGGGGCTTTGCCCTGACCCCTGTGCTGACTGGGCCACAGCCCCAGACCTGACCTCCACCCCAAAAGGGCCCAGGGATGACCCACGAGTACTGGTTTCCACCCTTCCCAAACCTTTTCCCTCAAGTTGCACTAACTGGCACCGCCAGGCCCCAAACAGCTGTTCAGACCCAAACCTTAGAGTTACCCTGGCTGCTCCCTTCACCGCCCAGTCCTATCAGTCATAGCTCTGAGAATCCCCAAAACCCAGCCCTTTCCCCCACCCATCCAGCAGACCCCTCCCAGGCCAGACCTTCCTGTGACTTCCCTTACTCCCAACAGCCAGCACCATTCTGTAAGACCCCCATGATCTTGCCTGGACCCTCCAGGAGCCCCTCACGTGGGACCACAGCCCCCATGGGCCCTTGAGACACGGACCTGCCACCTCCCAGACTTGCCCCCTTCCTGCCGCAGCCCTACCTCCACCTGACACCCACCAGGTCTCCACGTGCTGCTTCCCTCCCCCAAGACTCTTCCCTGAGAACGGGCTTCATGCCCAGCAGACACACATGGCACATTTGTTCTCCAGGCCCCTGGAGTGGGGGAGGTGGGGGAGGGCCAGGGACCCCACAATAGGGAGCAACAATCCCCCTCCACCAGCGTTTGCCAGGCCTCTTCCCAGGGAGCTCCAGGCCAGGCCAGGCAGGAGCCAATGCCCACCCAGTGGCCATGGTGCAGCACTGTCCCCTCAGAACAAGACCACAGATGAGAGAGTTGGGTAGCCTGTGAGCAAAGCCTCAACACGCAGGACTGGGGCTATGCCCTAAAGGACCCCTCAACCTCGTGGTCTGGGCACCAATGAGAGGCCAAGGAGAGCCCAGAGGACAGGCCATGAGCAGGCACAGTAGGCTGGGGGGATCTGGTCCTCCCTCCAGGGACCAGCAGTACCTGCTGTTTACACACCGGAATTTCATGGGCCTCCTGCCACAGGGGCTGGGGAGCCCGCCTGGGCCTCCTCCGTGGGGCCATGTCCTCAACCAGCAGGACACTGAGAGACCCGGGGGCCCCCACGTCTCTCCCTGGCAGTGGGACCACCATTCACCTGCACCCCCAGCCTCTCGCTGACTGCTCTCCATCTTCACCACCAGCTAAGAGTGCCTGGAGGCATCCCTCCCCTATGCAGGCTGCCCCACCCCCAGGCTCTACAGAGCCAGCCTTGCCTCTCCTCCCTGCACACTGGGCCATGGTTCTAGCAACGACTTCAGCCTCCATTTCCCCACCGCCGCCACCTGAGCTGCTCCTGGCGCTCACTGCCATGAGTTCCCAAATCTGAGGTCCCAGATCCTGACCTCTCAAACAGACAACCCACTAGTGCCATCACAGCACCCTGCTCCAGGCCTGCCCCCCCAGACAGCCATCCCATCTTCCTCCCCTGCTCTGTGGGTGCCCAGTCCTGCCCACCACGTCCCAGGGCCACATGCACACCCTTCTCTGGGCTGTCACCTCCTCTGCTTGCATCCTTTTCCCTTTGTTCAGCTCACCCCAGAGGAGAAGGGAGTGGGGCCATGGGTCACTCACATCCGAGCTCGAGGCCTGGAGCTGCCAGTCACCTCACCTCTGGACGCTGCAGGTTCCTCAGCCATGCACACAGAGGCCAGCCGGGGCCCTGCTGGACTGCCCTGCTCCCCTGCTCCTCACTGCTGATGCCCCAGGCAGCTCAGCTTCACCACTGAGGACCCTGTGTGACTCTCACCTATTTAGTATAAAAGCTACCAATTAGATAACGCACTCCCCTGCCGGCCACTGTCATGCAGACTAGAGAACAGCACGTGCAGGACATGGTCCAGGGCCTGCCTGGCGGTAACCAGCCCTCCACACCTTCCACAGCTGGCACTCGGCTTCTAACATGAGCGCGGTCCAAGGGGGCCACCGCCACGGGCCCGCACAACCCCAGGCCCTGCCGGGGGGGCAGACGGACACCCAGGGGCCGGGCAGCATGACAGAGACAGGAGCGCAGCTGTGAGAGTTCACCGGACCCAGCGCTGGTTCCACACCCCTCACCTCACACCCACAACCACCCAGTGGGGGAGACCCCACACCCACCACTGACGCAGGGGAAACTGTGCTTAAGAGAGGGGGTCACACCTTGCACAGGCAGCCAGCCCACCTGCCCCAAAGCGCTGTCTGCCGAGGCCCATCGGGAGGCCAGGGGCTCCCACAACATGCCCAGGGGCCCGTGGCCCACACTCAGCAGTCGGCTCAAAGCCCACACATCCTGCTACTGCAGCAAAGACCCTAAAAATGACTGTATTTTAAAAAATAAACATAATAGATTTGGAGATAATTTTGGATTTACAGACAAGCTGCAGGGACAGTCCAGAGGCCCTGTGACCCCTCATTCGGCCTGTGTGTCCATTCATGCTAGCGTCCCCACCCCTGATCTCATGTGGCTTTCCCATCAACACCTTTTCCCCACTCTAGGAGCCCACACTGCTTCAGCTGTTGTATTTTTAAACAAACTTTCACTGCGGTTATAATATCATGATTGTTACATAACTGGGGAAGACTCAAGACTGAAAACTGCTTATACTCGCTAAACAAGCTAAGGGGGAAGAGGGGCCTGCTCTGTGCCCATCCACGGCCACTGGTTCACACCGCCCTGAACACCCACCGTCACACGGCTGCTCTGCTTCACAGGTTCCCCAACCACCATCAAGATTCTTCCATTTCCTCTCAAAAGGAGAAACACCGCCAGTTGCTGGAAAGGCCTGCTCGCCCCAATCGAGAGCCACTCACACAGCCCGATGCTGGTGGGGCTTCACCTCCACCTTCCAAGCTCTTTGGGCCACCGTGTGCGACACCCTGACGTGGGGCTGGCTTTTGCCAGACCCACTCAGCTCACAGCCCGTGGAGGGATGGGGCAGCGCCCAGCACTGATCAGGCCCCACACAAGGCGGGTCTGACTGGCTCCACTTGGGGTCTCCCTTGGCCCCTCACTTGCCTACCTGTCTGCTGCTGGACGTAGTGGGGGCTGGGACTGCACCCCCACCAGGCAGAGTCTCTCAAGGAAAGGCCTGTCCCCATGCACCTGACAACGATGACCAGGATCAGAGGGGCGCATTCAGGCCAGCCTCGCGAGGAGGTAGCACCCCCACCACATTCCCACCACAGCTGCCTGTACCCTGGATGTGTTTGAAGCCAAGTCCCACGCTCTACCCTGAGGGCTGTGGTCCTCCTCACAGAGCCCAGCACAGTCTGCCTGGCAGGAGATGCTCTGCTGCTCTGCCCAAAGGTGTGCAAAGCCATCTCTATGCCAAGAGGGTCTTTGCAAAGAACACCAGACCCCCCAGCTCAAACATCTGAATACTCACCTGTGAACACCACGGGGCGCTCGGGACTGTTGGGTTTGCTCACAAAGTAGCAGATGTGTCCGGAAGTGTGACATGGCGTCGACAGGCACTTGACGTTGAGAGACCCCACCTTAAACAGAGCACACACTGGCCTGTGCTCCCTGCGTGTGGGGAGCCTGTCCTAAGGCTCACAGATTCTCCCAGACCCCATGCCCGCCCCACAGCAGGAGCTGCCATTAAGGGCCAGTGGGCTTCCACAACCACTGCTCCATTGAGCAAGTCATGGGTCTTGCTGGTGACCACAGGACCCAGTCCTTGAGGGTACCCCAGATGCAGAGACGCCCTGGAAGCCGGTGTTTGCTGGTATGCAAACGAAAGGGCTGATTTTGTTTTCTCCTCAAAACCAGGCCAAATCTGAACCAGGCGTCTTGCCAGAAAAGACAGTTTTCCTTCTTAGCTGCTTGGCCTTTTGTTTTGTTTCCCTTCTCTGCCTCCATCCCCCACCCCACTCTTTACTTCAAAAACGTTCAAACCTACCAAAAACTAAAATGACAATTAATCCGTGTGCCCTTTACCTGGGTCACTAAATGCTAACAGGTCCCACCTGTGCGGCACCTGCTTTGTTCACACACACATATCTTGACACACTGCCCCTAGACACTCCAGCTACATCTCCTGAGAAAAGGACATCCTCCCATATAAACTCACTATTATCAACACCCAAGAAATTTAACACTGATGTCAAATATGATCCCACATAGAGTCCGTATTTCAATGTCCCCAGCTGTCTCAAAACCATGCATACAGCTTCTCCCCTCAGCCGGTCACCATCTGCACACTGATTTGCTTGCAATGCTCTCAACACAAGGGACTATCCAGGCCCAGGCAGCCCCAAGAGCCCATCCACCCATGCACAGGCCAGGCTGTCTCCACAGCTAAGCCCTTGACTGCCCCTCTGGGTTCCTGGGGTAAGTGAGGGGACAGCCAGCAGGAGGCGGCTCTAGGGCCTGGAGCCCAGCAGGGCCACAGTTGAGCCCCTTCCATTCACTCCTCACCTGCAGTGTGGACAGGTGTGTGACCTTGTGAGTCAGGGCTCCGATCCGGTCATCACCCCCATACACCTTCAACCCAGGTTCCAACTTGACCAGCTTCTCGTTCCCGCCAGCGTGGTCCCTGGAAGTCAAAAAGGGGAGCTGGGGCTACTGCCGATATGAACAGGGTTTGCCTGATTTTACACCCTAACCAAACGGAATTTTTATTTTTCCCAGTTATGTTTCTCAGAAGAGAAATGCATCTTCCAACCCAGGATCCTCGCTTCTTGTCTGTCATTTGGCTCCACTGAAAAAGAATGTCCTCAGACACCCCATTCCCAAGAGAGGCACTTCTGTGCCCCTGCCGTCTTGCTGCAGAAGCTTCTGGAGCAGATGAACCAAATCACAAACACCTGGATAATCCCTACACCCGTGATTCCCAGACTTTGGGCACATCAGAGTCACCTGAGGATCTGTAAACAGCGCCAAGGCGTGACTCCCACACGCACATCCTGATGCAGTGGGCCTGGGGAAGCCCACAGCCCAGGAGTTTTAAAGGCCCTCAGGTGATTCTGATTCACAGACCAGATGGGACCCACTGCCCCGAGCAGATTGCAAAGCTGTCTTCTAAAACAATGCCCAGCTGCCAGAGGGGGATCTGTCCACCCAGGGACAGGCCAGCTCGGAATGACCTCCCCACGTGACTCGAATGTGCAGCCAGCATTGAGGCACCTCCTGGAAACTCATCCAGGAGTGCCCCACGCTTCCCAGGTCAAGAGAAGAGCTCCACGCCTTGGCCTTGTGGGGTAAGAAATACACTAGTGCAAGCCCTGCCAGGGTCTCGGGGCAGGGCTGGGAGTGTCCTGAGCCCAGAAGATTAGCCTTTCCAGGATGAGGCGAGGGCTTTCCAATCACCAGGGAACACCTGCTCCTCACTACACATTCACCTACGGGCCCAGAAACAGCAGGGCTCACAGATAAGAGGGGGCAGCCCTCTGCTCCCTGCCCTGCAGGGGGCTGATACACACAAGCTGGCACCAAGCACTCAGCACACTCATCACTGACCCCCGAAAATGCCACCTATAAGTGGGAGGGTGGCACAGGCCACACCCTGGAGCTCAGTTTGGGGCCTGTTTTAATTTATAAGGCATCACAATGTGGGAAAAGCCGTGGGAGAGAGACTCGCACTGTGAAAAGCTGGGGAGGTGGAGCCCCCCAGTGTAGCCCCACAGAGGCCAGAGGAGTAAGGGCGCCTCGGCACCACACGGGGCGGAGTTTCTGAGAGAAGGAGTGGCTGTGCTAAGTAGTCACTGCAGATCCTTGGGCCTGAATCAGTCAGGAAGTAACACCTGATACCCCAGAGGCTAAACAACCCCAAAGATTCTCAGCGACTTAGTTACATCAACAAGTTTCCAACACTTAGCAGACTTTGGCCAACCACATCCACGTGACACTCCCACACAGAAGATGAAAGGTGTCCTTTTACCCGAAGACACGCCCCAAGCTCCGTGAGATGCCACAGAACAGGTTCAAAGCTGTCCTAGCTGCCCTCTGGCAGTTATTTGGAAAAGAAAATTCAGAGCCAAATAAACATTTTTTCCTAGCTTTGAAGAGGCTCAAAAGTTTCAAAAACCCACAAGGGCCTTGGGCAGGCAACTCTAGTCCTAAGACCCAAATATAAGAACTTTTTTCATCCTTTAGCTTTCAAATATCAAAAAAACCGCAACCTCTCCAAATGATTGCTTGATTTTCAAAAACACTTATGTCTAGACTAGTTTATTCCCCGACATCAAGGCCAATTTCCCACCACACAAGCACAAGAGCTTTCAAAGATGTTGCCAAAGGTCCACCCATGGCCACAGGATATACAGCATAAGCCTCTCCCCTTGGAGCCCCCAAGTCACCAGACCCCATCACCAGGCCTGAGGGACACAGGGCAGCAGCACAGAGGCTAGTGCCCAGAAGCCCCGTCAGAACCCCACTGGGGCTGACCCTTAGCTCACAGCTGTGGAGGAAAGAAGGGCTTCCAGGGCTCTGAGCCCCTAGGCTCCCACCTGTGGGGGGACCCCTGGGAGCCTGCGAGCGCCCCACCCCCCTCCACCTGGTGGATGCTCCCCCTTGGGGTGTGCGCGGCACAGCTGTAAGGCCCAAGCAACTCTGCTGGCACAGAAGTTTGGCCTCTGGAGCACTTACCAGTGGTGGTGGGTGGTGAGCACTGTAGTCAGCTTCACACCGTGCTTCCTCACCATTTCCACAACCTGCAACCAAACATGAGGCAGGACACAGGCCACAGTCACACCCCGGCACTGGCTCATCAGTCTGCAGGGTGATGCCCAGTGGAGCCTGCCAATTTGCCCCAGCTCCAGGAGAGCAGGGTGACAAGGAGGCTTTTTCTCCCTTGATCTGTTCGGCAGTTCAGTCCCACCCACAACCTCTCAAAGCCCCTCCAGCAGAGACTGCCACTCTTAGAGGCAGCACTAAGGGGCAGAAAGCCCTGAGGAGGAGGAGAAAGTACTGAGAAGGGCTCCTCCTTCTCTTGCCCAGGGACTCTACAGACAGGAGCCCTTTTCTCTCCACTCCAAAGCCTTTGGTCGCTTCCACCCCTCTCACTGGCCCTTTGCCCCTGTAACAGGGTGGCTGGACACTAGTTTAACTGTTTTTCAAAAACCAAATGGATTAATTTCTGTTCAGCTTTGGCCAAGTTGCAAGGGCACTGTGGTTATCAAACTCATCAGGAGATGAAGAACTGGTGCTGAGGCCTCGCCTCCCACCTTCTGGGGCTGCACCGGGTCCACAATGGCAGCCTCCTTGGTGTCATCATCAATGATCAGGTACATGTAATTGTCGGTCAGAGCAGGCAGTAACTCAACCTTCATCGTGCCCTGCTCCACGGTCAAGCTCTTCCTTAAATCCGTGTGATGGAGAAAGATTCCCAGCAGGGCTGGACCTGAAGACAAAATGTGGTTCCAGTCAGCGTCCACATGAGGCCACGCTGGGCCGAGACTTCAAAGCAAGCCCTTGGCCCAGCAGTCCAGGCATCCGGGGAAGTGACATCCCAGGGATGCAACGTGGTGAGCCTCGAAATACGAGGTTTTCTAAGTTCTTTGATAAAGAAGAGGATAGCGTCATTTAACCATATCCGTAAGGAAAACAGAGAACACGATTCATGTTCATAATTGTGGAAATCAGCTCTTTCAGACTTAGGATCCCTATTTTCTTTTTCAAAGGTTCTAAAAGGACACAAATGCCAGCCTGTCCCTGTGATTCAAACCTTTGTCAGATGTGACCACTGCCAGTTCTGGGGTTGTTCACACCTGATTCAGAGAAAGACCATGAAGAATGAAAGCGCCAGGCCAGGCTCTTTTCCCTCGGCATATGGCTGCCTCTGCAAGCTAACAGAGCCTGAGTCCTGTGCAGTTACTCACAGCCCTTCTCAGGTCTCGAGCCAGAAAAGAAAACAATATCCACTTTCAAATGGCAGGAACTCGAAATTTGGATAATGCACAAAAGCCACCCGGGGCCTGAGAAATGGGACAGCTGGTCACAACTGTTCTAGATTCGAGTGTGCATGATACAGAATCACCATCCAACTGAGCCAAAGAAGGCTGCCAGGGTGGGCTGGGAGTGACCAAGGGGCAAAGCATCCTCCGCCCAAGAGACAGGTGCCAAAATGTTTTCAACAATGAAACTCCTATTCAATCTAAAAATTCCCAAAGGCCCCCAACAATACTTTAAATCTTAGTGTAAAAGGGATTAAAACTGCAAAAGGTGACAGAAGACAGCCATGAAATTCTGGAGTAGGTAGGTGCTGGGATGGGACCTCTCCAAAAAAAGGGATCCAGAGAACAGGCAGCATCAACCAACAGACTGATAGACCACGTCCACTGGGGCCGTCTAATACAGAATTCAAGCTCATCTGCCATGGCCAGGGAACTGCCTGAATTGCAGCGTTAAGGATCACACAGAGGTAGCTAAGTCCTCCTTTTGACAACCAGCTGGGCTTTTTCCAGGCCCTTTTCCTCATGCTCGGCAAAACAAACATTTTCACATGATCAGGTTTCTGTGCTATGCCACCTCCTCTCAGCCCCGATATGTGCCATACGAGCTCCAGGAGGACTACAGAGCAGAGTCAAGGCCAAGCCTTGAGACACATTTTGTTGGGCTTCTCTTGAACTGGATCCCTCCTTCTGCATGGCATCAAAGGGCTGGCGCCCCCTCTGAACGGGGCAGCCACATTCTTGCTGATTCCCTACAGTCCCACTTCCACCACCCGCCTGACTCCTGACACAGAAACTCTTAGCTCTGATGCTCTGACGAGTTCCCTAAATGGAAAAAACCCAGCTCTTTCCTTAATAGTGGTGACACACTGCGCACTCCAGAACCTCGACTGCTCTCAGTAAGATCTGGAAGTGGCCAACGATGGCTTCCTTCTGCTTCATCTCCCTACCTAGGGCTCTGCGGTCATTTAGCTAACTGCTAGCCAGCTCCAAAGACTCAGCTTAACCCACTGCCCCTATTGCTACATCAGCCAGATAAGATATAAGGAAATAAAGGCGGTTTCAAAATCAAAGTCAAAATATTCCAACAAAGCAAGAGGTAACACAGTGAAAATGGAATCTGACAGCTGGAAGAGCAGGCCCTTGGAGGTCAGGGCGCCCATCGCCTCCTTTTTTTTTTTTTTTTTGCGGTACGTGGGCCTCTCACTGTTGTGGTCTCTCCCGCTGCGGAGCATAGGCTCCGGACGTGCAGGCTCAGCGGCCATGGCTCACGGGCCCAGCCGCTCCGCGGCATGTGGGATCTTCCCGGACCAGGGCAAGAACCTGCGTCCCCTGCATCGGCAGGCGGACTCTCAACCACTGCGCCACCAGGGAAGCCCCGCCTCCATTTTTGAGGCGGGGATAGGAGACCCAAAGAGGGCAAGGGTCCCACGGCTCACAGAACCCAGTTCTGCCCCAGGCTTTTCTTGCCGGCCACAGCTCACATGAAAAGCTGTGATTCACTTCGTGGAGAATTCTGTGCGGCTTCAGGCACAGTTCCATCATCCCTGGGCGTTAGAAATAATGGGGTTTGTATGGGGCGCCGCAGTCAAGGAGGATGGGGGCGCTCGCTGGCTGCCAGGCAGACCTTAGGGAAGCAGGGTTCCTATGACAAGGCTCCCGAGCGTCCCTGGAACACCCATTTCCTTATCTAGCACAAATCCTTCAGCAACCCCCAGCTGACAAGTTACCCCACTCTGTCTTCAGCCCTCTCAAAGTCTGACTCAACTGCTGTGTGGCCTTTTCTCGACCCCAATCGGCTTGCCTGCCGACGTCAGTTAGGGGTTAAAATCCTGTGTCAATAAAAAACAGCGTCAGCCGCGGCAGCCCCAGCGGCTCCCCGCCGCCCCCCCGGTGCGGGCCCCGCGCTGGAACGCCTCACGGATTGCGGCCGGCCTAACCGCCTTTAGCCCGGCTACGACGCCGGCCAGGACCCGCCGGCCGGGCGGCTCGCCTCGCCTCGCCCCCACGAGCCGGTCACCGTGGCCCCGGCCCCTGTCAGGCCAGCGCCTTGGCATCCCGGCCAGTCCGGCCCCGCGGCGGCCCCGGCCCACCTACCCAGGCCGCAACGGGCGCAGGACGCTCTCAGCGCAGCTAGGGTCCGGCAGCCGAGCAGCCAGTGGCCCAGCACCATGACCGAGTCGGAGGGCGGGCTGCGGCGCGAGGGGTGGGCGGGCTCTTCACGCCGGCGACGGCAAACCGCGGCCAACCAGCGCCCGCCGCCCCATCCCCGACCAATCAGCGCTCGCGCCCAAACCCGTGCCCTCAGTTCGCCCCGCCCTTCGGCCAATCAGCGCTCGCGGCCACACCGGTGCCTCCTTAGCGTCCCGCTGCCGCGGATCTGAGGGCCCCCTGAGAGGCACCTGCGCAAGAACTTCAGCCTCTCTCCGGGGAGCGGGCCGCGTCCCGAGGCCGGGTCAGCCCCGAGGCAGCCACTGGACAGCCGCTCCCAAGAGGACGAGCGCCGCGACTCCTGGGCACCCGGCGGAGTCGGCGGGACTGCGTTCCGAGGTAGTTGGTCCTCTCCGGGTAGCCTTCGGCGTCCGGTGGCCTGCCGGGCAGAGTCCACGTGACTCAGGGGGGCAACAGGCAGGAGCATGGCTGCCACCAGACCGCTGTCCCGCTTCTGGGAGTGGGGGAAGAACATCGTGTGCGTGGGCAGGAACTACGCAGACCACGTCAGGGAGATGCAGAGCGCCGCACTGAGCGAGCCGGTGCTCTTCCTGAAGCCGTCCACCGCCTACGCCCCCGAGGGCTCGCCGGTCCTCGTGCCCGCCTACACCCGCAACCTGCACCACGAGCTCGAGCTGGCCGTGGTGATGGGCAAGCGCTGCTGCGCCGTCCCGGAGGCCGCAGCCATGGGCTACGTGGCCGGCTATGCCCTGTGCCTGGACATGACCGCCAGGGACGTGCAGGACGAGTGCAAGAAAAAGGGGCTGCCCTGGACTCTGGCCAAGAGCTTCACGGCCTCCTGCCCGGTCAGCGCGTTCGTGCCCAAAGAGAAGATCCCTGACCCTCACAACCTGAAGCTCTGGCTCAAGGTCAACGGCGAACTCAGGCAGGAGGGTGAGACATCCTCCATGATTTTTTCCATCCCCTACATAATCAGCTACGTTTCAAAGATCATGACCTTGGAAGAAGGAGATGTTATCTTGACCGGGACGCCAAAGGGAGTGGGTCCCGTTAAAGAAAACGATGAGATCCAGGCTGGCATACACGGGGTCGTCAGTATGAGATTTAAGGTGGAAAAGCCGGAATATTGAGTGTATCCAAAGCACCCTAACTTCTTAACACGTTTCAGGGGGAAGGGGAACAAGATAAAAGCAAGAAAAGGTTATTTAATGTGATAATCCTTTAATGAGAAACCAATTTTTTAAAAATGATTGGATTGCTATGCCTCAACTCAAGGAAGATGGACCGTCGGAGAAAAACCTGATCTAGAAGAGCTGGGCCAGAAATGGAAATGAGAAGCAGTGCCTCCTAGGAAACAACAAGCCAAATGTTCAGAAAACTTACTTTCCTTTCCTAAAACTGGACCGGATAAGACTTCAGTGGGTCATTCTGCGACCACGTGTTCAAGACTTAAAATCTGCAAAGGAAATGGAAAAGCACGTTTCATCAGTGTTTCCCAAAGTTCCTTGATGATGAAAATCATCTGGAGGTATTTGTAAAAGTAAAAATTTCCAAATTGCTGGGCCATCCCAGGCCTAATATATTAATTAATGGAATCAATCTCTGGCACTCCAAGTGATTCTTATCATGCAAATGTGGAAAAACACTACTCCACATAGTTAATTAAAAGTTTAATAAGTGAGCAATTAATGAAAACCTCACTTGTTTACTTAGGGTGTGTATTCTGGCCCATAGATTCTGAGTTCGGGAGATAATTTTGAAACTATTGTTTCCCAAATAAATATGCTGTCTTTTGTGTGACCTAAAAGTGTACATTTTTCCCCCCAGTAGTGGTTAGGAGGGACACATCTCATTAAGGGGCTTCAGACCTTGGTCTTTGGCCTCCAGAATACTGTGCTTTATTAACAGAGTTAATCAGCACCTGTACCTCGCACCCAGCGATAAGGAAGCTTCAGGGAAGTCAAACTGCCTGGGAGTGCTGCTTTTGCTCTCACCTGCTCCCTTCTCTGACAAAAAGCTAAGTGAGATGCACAACACAGCTATCAGAGTGCCTGGCGGAGTCCTTTAGGCTTAGGCAGGCAGGAGCTCCTGCTGTTAGCCTAAACAGAAGGCACCTGCTGGCTCCTAACATTTATTGAGCACTTAGTACTACTAGGCACTGTGCCAAGAGTTTTCTGCGTATTATTTAATCCTCAACAAAGCTGGAGGGTGGTATTATTACTACCATCCCTGTTACACAGACGGAGACAGATTTAGAAGCTAGCCAGCCTGGCTGTATGGTCACTCAGCTAAGTGGCAGAGCCAAGATGTAACCCAGCCATCCCAAGACCAAATCCTGAAGTCTTTTTTTTCCGTATTTTTTTTTATTGAAGTATAGTTGATTTACAATGTTGTGCCAATCTCTGCTGCACAGCAAAGTGACTCAGTTTTACACATATAGAAAATTTTTTTTAAATATTCTTTTCCACTATGGTTTATCCCAGGAGATTGGATATAGCTCCCTGTGCTATACAGTAGGACCTTGTTTATCCATTCTAAATGTGCAAAACCTGAAGTCTTGACCACAACGCAGGCTGCGTCTTTTAAGTTGATATATTAGAAAGTTCAAATGTTTAGGTCTTATGCAACCTAAACTTTATGCAATTTATAATTTATTATGAGGAAGTGTCATAGTTGGATTTGTTTATAAAATGTCATACTATCTTTTATCTTTTTTGTTTTGTTTTGTTTTTTTGGCCACATCCGGGCCACAGCAGTGAAAGCCCAGAATCCTAACCACTAGGCCACTGGGGAACTCCCTTTTTTTTTTTTCTTTTTTTTTGCGGTACGCGGGCCTCTCACTGTTGTGGCCTCTCCCGCTGCGGAGCACAGGCTCCAGACGCACAGGCTCAGCGGCCATGGCTCACGGGCCCAGCAGCTCCACGGCATGTTGGATCTTCCCGGACTGGGCCACGCACCCTTGTCCCTTGCATCGGCAGGCGGACTCTCAACCACTGCACCACCAGGGAAGCCCCAGGAACTCCCTTCTTTTATCTTTTAATAACACTTCTTTTTTCAAATGCTTAAGCAATAGATGTTTATTATAGAAGACTCAGAAAATATGTATAAGCTAAAAACCAAAACACCCCAAATTTCATATGCACAGAGACAGTCCAAATTAAGCATTTGGTGTACATTCTTCCAAATCTGCAGATGTAATTGTGATCTTTTAAATAGAATTTGTTCATATCATACACTTTTCTAACCTTTTTTCACTATATATCGTGAGTATCTTTTCATGTCAGCACATTTCAGTGATTGCATATGATGAAGTCAGTCCTCCATTTTTGGTCATTGAAATATTTTCTAATTATTTGCTAGTAGTTATTTCCTTTGGCTAGGTTCCCATAGTGGAAGAGCTGAATCAAGGGTATGCTTATATTGAGAGTTTATTAGTAAAACTATCAGATATGAGGTCCAGCTGAACCAAGTCTACCAAGCTGACAGATGTGAAAGCAACCTAAAGGTACACAGCAGGAGCAGTGTTCACATATGGCCCCCTTGGGTGGACAAGCCAGCATCCAGATAATGTACGGTGCCCCTGAGGTCAATGTTCACCCAGTGGTGGCACAAGCTTTGTCACAGACAGCTGCTATCAGCATTGCAGGTATAGCACACAAACTCCTTGACTGCAGGAATCAAAAAGAGAGATACCAATTCTCATAATTCCTGATGTTGCTAAAATCGCAATAATCCTAATACCCAGAAAGTACATTTTCACCAACTTTTATTTTTGAATAAATTTAAACCTACTATAAAATTGAAAGACTAATGCAACAAACTCCATATACCCTGCACTAAATTCAACAATTGTTGACATTTGCTATGTTCATTCTCTCTCTTCCCACCCCACACCCTGTGTGTATACACACACACAAACAAACACGTTTTGGAAAACTGAAAACTGGAAGTGAGTTGCAGAAACACTCTACCCTTTCAGCATGCATCTCCTAAAAATAAGGACATTCTCCTATATAGTCACAATACCCTTATCACAACTTTTTAAAAATCCATGATATTATTAGTTCATATAGAGTATATGGCTTGACATCTGTTCTTCTGGACTTTTTTTTTTAATTGTTCATTAGGCATATACTGTGAATATCTTTCCAGGTCGGTGCATATTTTCATAACCACTTTTAATGACTGTGTCTTAGATCATGTACCCCAGAAGCAGAGCCTTAAGTGGGGATATTTGTTAAGGTGATTTTTAGGAGTGCTCTCAGGAAAATGAAGTGAAGAGGAAGTAGAAAGGGCAGGGAACAAACTAAGAACAGGGTCTCAGAACTGGAGATGAGTTTCAGTCCACTGACCATCCCAAGAGGATGTCATTGCCAGAATCTGCTCCCCCACCTCTACTGTAACTTCCCCAGGTAATTCTCCAACCTTTATAGAAGCTGAGGGCTAGGTGCCTACCAGAGATCTGGGTGGAGCCCAACACTCCCCTAGAACAGCAGTGCCCAACGTTTCTAGCACCAGGGACCGGTTTCATGGAAGACAAGTTTTCCACAGATGGGGGGGAAGGGGAAGAACGGTTTCCAGATGATTCAAATGCATTACATTTATTGTACACTTTATTACTATTACATTGTAATATATAATGAAATAATTATACAACTCACCATATTGCTGACAGGAGGTGGAGCTCAGGTGGTAATGCAAGCCATGGGAAGCAGCTGTAAATACAGATGAAGCTTCGCTCCCTAGCAGGCCACTCACCTCCTGCTGTGTGGCCCGGACCAGGGGTTGGGAACCCCTGCCCCAGAGGTTGCATAGGTTTCAAATGCTTTGCTACTAGAAACAATGATGCAAGGAACATCCTCCATACACATTATTTGGCACTTGTTTTTTTCCTTAGGGAAAGTCTTAGAGGTGAAATTTATTAAATAGTTTGCCGGTTACATTTTGATACTTTTCGCCAAATTGCCCAGGGGAAAGGATATACTAATTTGTACTTGACAAGAGTGTTAAAGAATACCTTTTTGCTCACACCTTAGCCAACACTGGGTATTGTGGCTATGGTCTTTTTAATTTGCGTTTCTCTGATTAATAGTGAAGCTGATATCTTTTCATGTGTTTATACAGTTATCTTTTTTTTTTTTTTTTTTTTGCGGTATGCGGGCTTCTCACTGTTGTGGCCCCTCCCGTTGCGGAGCACAGGCTCCGGACGCGCAGGCTCAGCGGCCATGGCTCACGGGCCCAGCCGCTACGCGGCATGTGGGATCTTCCCGGACTGGGACATGAACCCGTGTCCCCTGCATTGGCAGGCGGACTCTCAACCACTGCGCCACCAGGGAAGCCCAGTTATCTTTTTTTTAATAAGTTTATTTTATTTATTTTTGGTTGTGTTGGGTCTTCGTTGCAGCGCATGGGCTTTCTCTAGTTGCGATGAGCGGGGACTACTCTTTCTTGAGGTGTACAGGCTTCTCATTGCGGTGGCTTCTCTTGTTGCAGAGTACAGGCTCTAGGCACGCGGGCTTCAGTAGTTGTGGCTCTAGGGCTCTAGAGCTCAGGCTCAGTAGTTATGGTGCATGGGTTTAGTTGCTCCGCGGCATGTGGGATCTTCCCAGATCAGGGATCGAACCCGTGTCCCCTGTATTGGCAGGTGGATTCTTAACTACTGCACCACCAGGGAAGTCCCCACAGTTATCTTTTTAACAAGACTATTGGGCACATCTTTGGTGTAAATGTTGGTGTAGGATCTGATTTCAAGGAAGTTTTATATTTCCTTTCAATACAATTCATATGCTAAAACCTTCCTATATTCTAAAGGGAAAGAGTAAAGTAATTGTAAATCTAATAAGATACTAGAAAAAAATTCAAATTATAAAAGCAGAATAGACATAATACAACAAATATATTGTCAAATATGAGTGCCAATGATATTGCTATACCTCGACATTTACAATAACTGGTACTTATTGATCATATACTAAGTGCATGAGTCTAAGCACTTTACATATACTAACTTATTTAGTCTTAACAGTTGCCCACAGGAGTTGGTATATTATTATCCCCATTTACCAAAGGGGAAACCACAAATGTGGAGAAGCTTAGAGCTGGAGTCCATCCTGGGAGTAGCAGACGGGGTTGAGCCTGCAGCCACAGAGCCTGCCGACTCAGCCACCTCCACATCTACCTCCTCTAACTTGGCCTTCATGTCCCATTTGTAAAGTAGGCAAAATAACAGTAATTGCATAAATCAGGTAATATAAATAAAGTGTTTATTACAAAATCCATCACATTAAAAAGTATTCAATAATGTAACATTGTTGCAGCAATTTAATATCTAGAAACTTATCCCAAAGAAATAAGAATGTGGGGCTTTCCTGGTGGCACAGTGGTTGAGAGTCCGCCTGCCAATGCAGGGGACACGGGTTCGTGCCCTGGTCCGGGAAGATCCCACTTGCCGCAGAGCGGCTGGGCCCATGAGCCATGGCCGCTGAGCCTGTGCGTCCGGAGGCTGTGCTCTGCAACGGGAGAGGCCACAACAGTGAGAGGCCCGCGTACCGGAAAAAAAAAAAAAAAAAAAAAAAAATGTGGCCAAAGATTTAGCTATAGCCATCATTTGTAATAGCAAAAAATGTGAAACATTTTAAATGTCAAATGTTATTAGATTGGTTACATTCACTATCATATACTCATATAATAAAATATGTAGCTATTGAAATTATGTAGAATATTTAATGGCATGAAAAGTTTATTATAAATTATTAAGTATAAAAGCAGGTTATAGTATAACCTGTATTTGTAAATCATATGTTTTTAATTTTTTGGTTTTATTTTATAAATTATATGCTCTAACATAGATGGAGAGATGATAAAAACTCAGGAAAGACATTTACAAAAATGTGGATGCTTGTACACAGATGTTCAAGTAGCTATGATTGGCTAATCACAATAGCCAAAAGGTGGAACAGCCCAATTGTCCACCAAGATATTAATAGATAAACAAAAGGTGGTACATTTATCCAATTCATACATACTACTCAGCCATAAAAAGGAATGAAATTCTGACACGTTATAACATGGATGAACCTTGAAAACATTATGCTCAGAAAAATAAGCTAGACACAAAAGGACAAATATTGTATGATTCCATGTATATCAGGTACCAAGAATAGGCAAACTCATAGAGACCAAGTAGATTAGAGGTTATCAGAAACTGGGGGAGGGGGAAATGGGGAGTTATTGTCTTAATGAGTACAGAATTTCAATTTGTGATGATTAAAAATTTCTGGAAATGGATAGTGGCGATGTTTACAAAAATTGTGAATGTACTTAATGCCACTCAATTGTACACTTAAAAATGGTCAAAATGGTAAATTTTATGTGATGTATATTTTACCACAATAAAAAAACAAAACAAAAACACATTTATAAGAAAAGAATATATTTCCTACCAGTTTAAAAAAATTGGAAAAAAAAAATTGGGATGGGAGATTATGGGTTTTCTTTTCTTTCCTTTTCCTTTTTATCATTTTCTCTAATTTTTCTACAATAAACACATAAAACTTTATGATAAAAAATATTTAAAAAGCAAAAACAACTCCAGGGTTCCTCAAGATGAGTAATAGGTGGATAAATATATATTGTGTTTCTGCCACGTACAGAGTATTGAACCACAACAACAAAAACCCTCACCAAAGCAGAATTAGGAAAGGAAAACTGTATTTAAATGAACCACTAATAGAAGATTAGGAAAAATTATATAGTCACCAAACTATTTATATAAAGCAATATAAAACATGTAGATCAGAAGTCACTAGGACCAGGAAAAGCAGCTTCTGGAGAGCAGCAGAGAAATAGAGATCCTGGACAGGGAGTTGTAGATTTTGTGTTGATGGGGCAGAATGCTTCTTTCTTTCATTGATACTTCAAGTACCTGCATTCTGGCTAATCTACAGCCAAATTTTAGATACTGACCCGTTTGTAATCTTCATTCTGTGAATGTGTAAGTTAAGTAAGCTCTGTGAAGCACCTCTGATTCAGTGTGGCATGACAGCTAGCCCTGTAGATTCCAATTTCATCAGATGAAATAAGCAACTGTGATGTCCCTCTAGTGACAGGCATGGGGTCTCCTTAGTTAAATGCCAGCGGACTGAGAGGTCACCATGGTAGCAGTGAGGAAGTCATGCAGAGCCCTCTGCTGCCCACTAGGCCTTCACAGGCCTTGGTTAGGCAACACTAAGTACTGCATATGCACCTACTTTGAGAATGCTGGTATTTTGTACCTGTATTATGCAGTTGAGGCTAGTGGTGAAACATCCAGAGCAGCTGAGGGCCATGGACTATAGGAGCCCAGACAGCTGGTTCTGGCACCCAAAGTACCAGGTGTTGGCACTTTGAGACCTGCTGCTGGAGGTCAGAGCCCCAGGAGGCCTGGCACAGCAGCGCCGGACACACTATCTGGGCCAGGCATCCTTGTCCCTGCACCACTCTCCTTCCTTCCTTCCTTCCTTCCCTGTCCACCTTCACAATTCACCCTGATTAACACACCTATCCCCTCCCCGAGGGAGAAAGGAAGGAAGCCCTTCATCAGGTACACTTGATATTTGCATAACTATGATCAAGATCTTCATTACTTCATTTATTACCACAATTTAGACACACTAAGTGTCAACTCATATCCCTCCCCCATGGCTGCATATGGTTAAAGCCAGAGAAAACATTACTGACAAGATAAGTTTATCTCCCAACACCAGCTTTATAAAAGAATTTCGTTCACTTACTTTTTCTTTTTTCACTCCTGTGGTAGGTGAAGTGTAGCCTTTGAAGTGCCAGACCCAAATTACGCTGGACAAACCTCCCACACTGTGGATCAACACTGACCGCAGTGGTGGGTCTTTGCCCTGAAGCAAGTGACCAGTGACCGGAGATGGTGTGGAGCTGAGCAGAGCACTCTGGGGCTGCTGCAAAGGCAGCTGAAGTGGAGGGGCCGTCGCCCTGTCAAAGCAGAGCAGGTCACCCACCCTTCCAAGTTCCTAAGACTCGTCACCGCTTGTGAAACTTCTGAAGCTGGTCTTCCCTGAGTTGATTCAGACTCACAAATGTCAAGCCTGAGTCAGCAAGCCTTCACAAGCATTGGGTAGCTCTGATGTGTCATCAGAGAAAGCAACCGACTAGAAAAGCTCTACAGTGATCAAAACAGTTGTACAGCATCACCCATGGACTTCTGCCGTCCCCACCCGGCACTGGGAGAACCGGTCGTCCGCGCCCGTCAGCTCCAGCAAAGTAGTCTGAGCCATGGCCACGTTGTTTTTATAGGTTCTGATCTTTCTCCAGGCAAACAAGACAAAGAGGAAAGGGGCTTAAGAAAAATCATTCATATCTGTGGGAAAGATTAAACTTGTTTATTAATTCATGCAAACATTTTCCAACTTGGGAAGAGAGAGAGGGCAAAGCCAGTAGAAAAGGCCTTCTAAGAAATGAATAAGAGGGGGATTTTAGGATTTACTCTTAACTGACTCCAGGGGGAAACAGAATAACAATTTACAGAAACATTCTCACCACATTTGAACAAAATACAATTTTATCTGTAATTTTCAAACTCATTTTCCACTTTAAAGGCGGTTAAAACTTGTATTCTTTTCCAGAGTTTAAAATGACGTCTGGTTTTTAAATATTTCCTTGTCCAGACAAGTTCCTACTTGCCTCGATAGGATCTGCGAGCTTACAGGAGAGCACACTCGCTCTCAGTCCACCCCTTGCTCTATGAGATAAAAAAAACTGCAGGGAGAAAAAGAGAGTTAGTTTCTAAAATCACCTGGTATACAACGCTGAAAACCAATGACCACAAATAGAGAACAGCAATGAGTTTTCTTTACAGATATGAACAAATACTTCAGTTAAAGCTGTAAGACAATGGAAAGAGTTCCAGTCTCAGGCAGAGTTGGGAGAAAAATTATAGATCTGGCTTCTGACAGTAATTTTGTAAAAATCCACATCAATTTTTCATGACCTTTTTCTCAGGTAGGAAAGTTGGCATTTCAAATCCAACATATAGAAAAATGGGCTTAAAGTGTGTTCAAACAACCAATTGTGACAGACGTGAACCCGCAGCAGTAACGTGACCTGTTAGAGCACAACAATATCATGATGCAGTTGATTAATAATGATGTCTCACTTTTTACAATTTACAAAGCACTCTCACCAACATTTTATTTAGTATAGAGTGGAAGGACACATCAGCTAGGCACTTTAATTTCCTTCATTAATTAATGAATTGAATTAAATCTTTGACATGTATTCATTTTATTTTGTATGAGTCAATTTAACCTTTTTGAAAATTATTCTTTAACATTAATATCAGATCTTACAAGGATCTGTGATACTAATATCACTATGTGTTTTAAAACATTGAAATGAATAACTCACTTTGAAATCCCTCCAAATGAACCACTTTAAGTAGCCATTATTTTTAATTGAAATATGATAAATATACAAAATGTCCTATATGGAAATCCTTTGTTTTTATCTTATTAGCAGAGCAATGTAAGTTCTTATTTTTTAAATTACATGTTCTGTTTTAACTGATTTATAACAATTGAAATTGTATTTGAGGCTCACAATCTTTATTACATTTTGTGATATAACCACTACCTGCTTGAAATCTTTGTTAAATCTGACAAATATCTTTTTAACATATTCTTTGGAAAGGTACAATATCCATTTACTTGAGAGCAATTTGTTGCTATATTTGAATCAAGTTTGGGAAACTATAAATAAGTTACCATGAATTTAAATTGATCAAACTCAGAGCAACTGGTACCTCCTGTTTGGAGGGAAACCACAAAGTTGGACAAGGATCTGAGTATATGCTGATTTGGGTATAGACAGTATACAGTATTTAGGTGGATTCATGCAAATGGTGGAAGAGATGCAGTATATTACTGTAATTTTCCCCCTTTGGCCTAGTAATGAAGAGGCCTCAAACTGAGGTCCTAGAAATATTGTTGAGGCCATTGGTGACTCCATGTCTGTAATCTATTCAGATATGCTTGAGGCTGCAAGGAAAGGAAGCCACAGGAAAACAGGAAAACCTGCTTACGAGGCTGAGATGGAGCAGAACACTGTCTCGTTCTTTCACCAGAGTGCACTGTAGTTTTCGAGACTACATGACATGAGATATCATTGTTCTAACTGCTAAAAGAATGTGTGCTCATGAATACATTTAAAATTTTTCTCAATGTTAAGTTCTAGTACAATGTTGACAGATATAACTCACTTAAGAGCTCAAAAATTTTTAAGAGTGTAAAAGAGGAAATATCTGAAATAATGTAGACTGTGTAGCCCTATCTCACCTGTGACCTGGGGCAAGAAGCAACATTTCTTGGTCCTCTTTTCCTCATTTGCAAAACAAGGGGAGTTTGTCCCACTGCCCATTTTACACTTTTAACACTAAGGTTCTGTGGCCTTCCAACACTGAAGTGTTGCTATTGCTGCGGGAGTCTGCTCTGATCAGAGTTGTAGGAGCACAGAATTTTAGAGGCTTAGAGAAGTTAATTAACTTCCCCAGGGTCACATAGGCTGAGGAATGGTGGGACTGGGAGTCAAACCCAAGTCTGTCTCACCGCAGCATTTAACTTGCTATTGAATACTGCTCACTGAAGTGAGGAGCATCGCACATGGGGGCGGGGGGGACCCAGCTTTGACTCTAAAGCCCAGTTCCTAGCCTTGGAGTTAACATTAACGCAGTTAATATTTTCTTTGTTGGTCTTTTTATTTTGTATCATTTATAACTTCTTTATACTATATGAAAAAAGCTGATTACTTCCACTGTTTCTATGGTAGCCAAATCCTTCTGCACATCTGGGAACTGGGCATTATTGAAAATAACAAATTCCTGGGTTTCCCTGGTGGCGCAGTAGTTAAGAATCTGCCTGCCAGTGCAGGGGACACGGGTTCGAGCCCTGGTCTGGGAGGATCCCACATGCCACGGAGCAACTAAGCCCATGCGCCACAACTACTGAAGCCTGCGCACCTAGAGCCCATGCTCTACAACAAGAGAAGCCACTGCAATGAGAAGCCCGTGTACCGCAACAAAGAGTAGCCCCCGCTCGCTGCAACTAGAGAAAGCCTGCACGCAGCAACGAAGACCCAATGCAGCCAAAAATAAATAAAAATAAAAAAGTTTATTAAAAATATAACAAATTCCCTAATTTATTACATCATACTCCAGGATTTTCTTATTGCTTGAACATATAGAATAACATAGTACTGGGACTTCCCTGGTGGCACAGTTGTTAAGAGCCCGCACTCCCAGTGCAGGGGGCCCGGGTTCAATCCCTGGTCAGGGAACTAGATCTCACATGCATGCCACAACTAAGAGTTCACAGGCCACAACTAAGGAGCCTGCCTGCCACAACTAAAACCTGGCACAACCAAATAAATAAATATGTTTTAAAAAAGAATAATATAGTACTATAAAATGCACTAACCTTTACATAGATTTTGCTTCTTTCCAAAAGAAACTGCCACTTTAATGCTGTTTTCTGTTCATCCGTCATTGCAAGAAACTCATTTACCTGGATAAAAAAATTAAACAAATATTTCCAAAGAATATATAGATAACTCATCTTGACAATAATGTAAAACAAATTTGCTCACTGGAAATGGAATTTATCCATAGTAATTACAGGTCAATTCTCTTGACGGAGGAGATAAGGCTAGATAGAAAGGCTCTAAACTGAATGTCTGAAGCCAGCCAGGTGGCTCGGCACAGAAAGCCCCCCTTAACAAAGTGGAAACCACTGAGGCTTAATGGTAAACTTCATGAGTGGGTTCTAACAATAAAAAACATCAAACCTAACATCAAGCACACAAGCTAATCTCTGCTGCTATGCTATGGGGCAGACTGAGGAAGAGCTCATGGCTGACCTTATACACCTGGGAAGGTGAAATACTGCCAAACCCTCCTCACAGAGGACCCTGCTCAGTGTCTCCAAGGTGTTGTTTTGCCCATTGTTATTTGACTATATAAAATGTCATGTTTATTCTCCACTGTCACCAAGGATGTCTCTTGTTATTCCTAACAGTTAATGTTAGCTAGAATTTTAATATGCAATATGTAATTATTTGTTCATAAAAACAATGTGTGTTTAAGTCAAGATTGATTTTTCCCAGACCTCTTTATTAATGAATTAATTTCTATCAAATGTTCACCAAAATAACCTATGTTTGGGGAAGCGAATTCAATTTGGAAGTATTTCTAAACATATTTTCCTTTTTATTATTTACCGTGAAGCCCAAAGTCTCCTCAGCAACACTTCCTGTGAGACTACAGGAGTGGAGGGTACCTGTGTGATCAGTAAGATCAATTAGCATATGGAAGCTGCGAAAAACTGATTTAAATTCTGAAGAACCTTTGTTGCAAGTTGTACAAGTGCTGGATGCTTCATTTACAATGTAACCACAGCCTGAACTGAAAAGAAACAAAGACAAGATAGAATGTGAAGGCCCTAAGTGACAAATCTGATCTCTAGCAGAAGAATTATCACTTAGACTTTTAGCCTAAGTCAGCACCTGGAATATTTACAGAGCAAGTAATTACAGAGTGCTCAGTGCTGAGCAGGGTACAAAACAGACCTACAAAATAACAAGGAAAAATGCACAGCAATACAACATGCTTTCTATGCAGTCAACCTCATTTTCAGTATTCCTGCTTCGGAAACTGGGACAATCCAGTCTTCTCACAGTTCTGCCTCCTACTTTCCCCCATGCTGGGGTTCTTGCCCAGGATCACTCCCCCACTGGGGCCTTCCTCACTTGCACCCCAGCCCCACACCCTCCCTTCTCTGAACAGCTGCACAACTTACACTTCAGCACGAACTTACACCCTATCACATCCTATTCCATGTTATTGCAGGTATGTTTGTTTATCTCCTGGCTCAGAGTTTGAGGGCAGGAATCCCGTCTTGTGCCTAGAAAGCCTGAGTTCCATGAATGCTCATTTGGTCCTGTACTAAGTCCTCTGTACATCCACAGAATAACCTGAGGGTTGGGGAGGTTCACACTCTAAATGCTGCTAGCACTGCTAGTGACACATTCTCCTCTCTTTAAGGGGTAATTCCATGCTCTTCTATATTTTTGAAGCAGTCATTACTTTGCCAATTTGAATAGGCAGAGACTAATTCAAATTTCTCAAGCAGAGGGAATGATCTGAAGATACTGGTTTCTTGTAAGCCACAGATCAACTTTTGAATTAAGTTTTAGATACTTTTCCTCAGATATCAATATTAAAGATGTAGGAAAAATAAGGGAGACAATAACATTTTTTTTAATTTTTGAAAAATATTTTTCAAAAAATAAACACCTGCCTTACACAACAGCCTCTACATTAGTTTTTTTCAACTTTAACACCAAATCATACAATGTTTTAAAAATCCATAGGTCAATTTCTTGATTGTGGTGGTTTATCATTTCATACATGATAAAACTATATGAAATTTCACATACACACGATGCATATTAATCTGGGGAAATCTGAATAAGATCAGTGGATTTAATTAATGTCATTACTATCTATGATGTGATACTATAGTTTTGCAAAATGTTACCATTGGGGGAAACTGCACAAAGTGTACAGTTTATATATTATTTCTTACAGTGCCATGTGAATCTAGAACTATGTCAATAAAAATGTCAATTATAAATCCATAGGGAGGCTTTCACAATAACATTTTAGAATTTTCTTGCCAAGCATTTTTTGGCTAAGATTATTAAATCTACTTGGGTTTACTTTTCTATGCAAGTAGATACTAACTTTGACCTAGGAGAGGTTGGAAATCATATTCTTCATACAGTTGAAATAATTTATTAAAATGCTATTACTTGTATTGCTATAGGATGTGGTCACCAAAATAATTTTCAAATTGTCATAAAACAATAGTTTCTCATCCCAGCTAAAAGTTTCGACATTATTATATCTTTCTATTTTAAGGTTGCTGAAACACAGTAAATTAAATTTTGCTTTAAAAGGCAATTATAATTTTGAATCTAAATAGTTTGTCAAATGCATAACCACTTATGCATAATGCATAACCACTATTCAAATGCATAACCACTATTATGTCAAAGAATAGCTTAACTTTTATAGAGTTTAAAATTTATTAACAAGGGGGGCTTCCCTGGTGGCACAGTGGTTGAGAGTCCACCTGCCGATGCAGGGGACACGGGTTCGTGCCCTGGTCTGGGACGATCCCATATGCCGCGGAGCGGCTGGACCCGTGAGCCATGGCCGCTGAGCCTGCGCGTCTGGAGCTTGTGCTCCGCAACTGGAGAGGCCACAACAGTGAGAGGCCCATGTACCAAAAAAAAAAAAAAAAAATTTATTAACAATAACTGTTTTTATTTCTTACAAGAATGAACTTTCTAAAAGTAATTTGGTTGCTTACCATCTATTTCGAACTACTTTTGTAGTTTCATCATCAATGTTCAGTGTAGAAATGTAAGCATAAAGAATTCCATAGATAGGATCAGCTTTTCCTTCATTCTTCAAAGCTTTTACCTTTAATTGTTCAACTGTATAGACATCAACTATTGTATTTACTAAAAAAAAAGAAAAGTCATGGAAGTTCTAAATATATTCTAAGAACTCCAAAGGATTATATCCAAATAGAAAAGCTACAAAGCTCAAATGAGAATACGTAGCAGCTTAAGTTATGTAATAGAAAAATTATTATATATGATATATTAAAACTGATTATATAGAAGGACATAAAAGCAAAAAAGGAAAAGAATGAGAAATTAGTCTTTATTAAAATGAATAATTTCTGATCATCAGAAGATTCCATTAAAAGAATGAAAAGGCAAGCCATAGAGTGGGAGATGCTAGCAATCTATAAGGAGATAAAGGGTTCATATCCAGAATATCTAAAGGATTCTTAAAAATAAATAAGAAAAAGACAAGTCAACTCAATTTTTTAAATGGTGAAGAGACTATATTTATTTATTTATTTATTTTTGGCTGCACCACGTGGCTTAGTTCCCCAAAAGCCAGGCCGTGCAGCCGAAAAACAAAACAGAACAAAACAAAACAAAAAAAACAAAAAGAAAGAAAGGAAACATGTTAAATATCCCCCAGGAAAGCATAACAAAGTTCTTCTTTTACAAGTTAATGTGACTTGCAGCATAACTTATTTCATGCTTAATTCAATTGTTACTCTCTCGAGAGGAATTATTAGGAAGTATTTCACCTCCTAGGATGAAGTTACAAGAACGGGCCTTCAGGGAATGATTGAAGTTTTCCCTCTGCTTTCCGCCATTCTCCTGAGTGTCTAAGCATAAGCCACAGACGGCAACAAACCACATCCCTTTTTTTTTTTTTGGCCACACCACGAGGCATGTGGGATCTTAGCTCCCCAACCAGAGATAGAACTCACGTCCCCTGCTTTGGAAGCATGGAGTCTTAACCACTGGCCTGCCAGGGAAGTCCCAGCATCCCTTTTAAAGTCAAGCTTCAGTCTGGGGTCTGTGAACACATGACATTTTATGCAAAATTCTATGTGTGGGTACAGCTACTTTTCTGGGGAAAGGGTCATAGCTCTCATCAGATTCGCAAAAGGTTATATAGGCCTCCAAAAGTTTTAAACTACCTTTTAAAAAGTGGAAGTATAGGGCTTCCCTGGGTGGCACAGTGGTTAAGAATCTGCCTGCCAATGCAGGGAACACGGGTTTGAGCCCTGGTCTGGGAAGATCCCACATGCTGCGGAGCAACTAAGCCCGTGAGCCACAACTACTAAGCCTGCGCGTCTGGAGCCTGTGCTCCGGAACGGGAGAGGCCTCGACAGTAAGAGGCCCGCGCACTGCGATGAAGAGTGGCCCCCTCTCTCCGCAACTGGAGAAAGCCCTCGCACAGAAACAAAGACCCAACACAGCCAAAAATAAATAAATAAAAAGTGGAAGTGTAGCAGTTACATAATAAGAATACAATATCTTTTACTAAGTAACTTTACAGGCCCAAATTCTGGCCTTTTAAAAATTCAAATAATATTTAAAGGTCACTTACAATTTGTGGATTCTTTCAAATAACTGTCAATTTCATCATCCAGAAGATTCGTTTCTTTATTTTCTCTTATAAAATTCAATAGGATGTTAGCTTCTGGTGTATCTTAATTGAAAATGCATAATAAGTAAACAGCAAACTGATTATTTTTTAAATCACTGTAAATGATCCAAAATTATTTTTACCAGTAAAAAGTGAAGACGTATAAGAATACAATCAAACACAATATTACAAAGCCACTGACAATGTGATGGGGTGCTCCATTAACACAGAGATGTACACCAGATATCATGAGTTTAAAGAGCAGCTTACAAAACATTGTCATACAATTCCCTTTCATTTTAAAAAAGATACATAAGCAAAATTATCTGGAAGAATATGTATCAAAGAAATGATGATCTCTTATGAGATGGTGAATTTACAGCTGATCTTCCTTTTTATGTATTTTTTGAATTTTATATGTATTTATTTTCTAGTCAGAAAAAAAATTTTTTAAGATTGTTTAAAAAGCTTGCTCCAGACTTGCCTGGTGGCGCAGTGGTTAGGAATCTGCCTGCCAGTGCAGGGGACACAGGTTTGATCCCTGGTCCGGGAAGATCCCACATGCCGCGGAGCAACTAAAACCGTGTGCTACAACTACTGAGCCTGCTCTCTGGAGTCTGTGAGCCACAACTACTGAGCCCACGTGCCACAGCTACTAAAGCCCATGTGGCTAGAGCCCATGCTCCACAAGAAGAGAAGCCACCACAATGAGAAGCCTGTGCACCGCAACGAAGAGTAGCCCCCCGCTAGCCACAACTACAGAAAGCCCAATGCAGCCAAAAATAAATAAATAAATAAAAAGATTTTTAAAAAGGTTCTTATAATTAAAAAAAAAAAAAAGACCTTGCTCCTCGGGACTTCCCTGGTGGTCCAGTGGTTAAGAATCTGCCTTCCAATGCAGGGGATGTGGGTTTGATCCCTGGTCAGGGAACTAAGATCCCACATGCCATGGGGCAACTAAGCCCGCGCACCACAACTACTGAGCCCGAGTGCTCTAGAGCCCACGCGACACAACTGGAGAGAAGCCTGCCTGTGTGCTCTGGAGACCGCGCACCACAATTAGAGAGTCTGTGTGCCACAACTAGAGAGCTTGTGTGCTCTGGAGCTGTGTGCCACAACTAGAAAGAAGCCTGCGTGCTGCAGCTAAAAACCCCACATGCCACAACGAAGACCCGAAGCAGCCAAATAAATAAATAAAATACTTAAAAAAAAAAAAAAAAACTTGCTCCTCAAGTTGGGACATGAGTATCCTCAGGAATAGTGAGATAATGTGCCAGAAGGCACGAATCTGATTTTGAAGAGGGGCTCTCTAACTCTGACACCCTTCAACTCCAAGCCCCAACCTCTAACACCTGCTTGTCTTCAGCCCTCCCTCACAATCTCCAACATTCTGCAAACCGTCCTGCCAATGCTTGGACCCCCTGACTCCCCTGGACAGAGTCAGGGTTTCTTCCTCCTCGTCCTGTTGTACCACAAGTCTTATCACTGTTGGTTCTTTCTCAGAACTAGACTGGAATCCCAGACAGGGGTTTTGCCTTTTCATTTCTGTGCTTCAGTTATAGTGACTATCCTTCCATCCATCTGAGCATCCATCCACTCATGTACTTCCTTGTTCCAGAAAGTGTTAAAGTTACCTCAGTAGTTGTCAAATAAAAGGCATTCACTAAATATCTGTAAATTAATGAGCATCCTGGGACAGAAGTTGGTAGGAAGGGTGGGGTGTAGGCACTGCTGTCAAGAGCTCTAAGGACAACAGGGTCATCCCAGACTGTCTGTGGGGGGACAAATTCTTCCTTCCCCATCTGATGAACTCTCTCGGGGCAGGAAGCCTGGACATGCTGGCTAGGATGAAAGCTCAAACCATTTAGAGGTTCTTAACTTCTACGTGGCATGTGTAGCCCAGGAAATTAGAAATAAGACTGATTTAAATAAGCATATTGAAATTCACACACCGTTATACATATTCTCCTTTATATTTGTCTCCTTGAGAAATAAGGCATTTATTCTAATGATGTTAGCATTGCTCAAAACACTTTGACATTTCCCCTTTGAACCTGTTTTCAGAGCCAAACGCACAACATCCTTCAAATCTGTCTCATTAACTTAGTCTTGAGGTATTTTTTTTTTCTTTTTTTGCGGTACGCGGGCCTCTCACCGCTGTGGCCTCTCCCGCTGCGGAGCACAGGCTCCGGACGTGCAGGCCCAGCGGCCATGGCCCACGGGCGGAGCCGCTCCGCGGCATGCGGGATCCTCCCGGACCGGGGCACGAACCCGTGTCCCCTGCATCGGCAAGCGGACCCCCAACCACTGCGCCACCAGGGAAGCCCAGTCTTGAGGTTTTGATACGATTAATACTGTCAAGCTTGATAACCTTTTCCACCAGACAAATCCAACTGGGCCTGTGAGACACAACTACTGAGCCTGCGCATCTGGAGCCTGTGCTCCGCAACAAGAGAGGCCGTGACAGTGAGAGGCTCGCGCACCGCGATGAAGAGTGGCCCCTGCTTGCCACAACTAGAGAAAACCCTCACACAGAAACGAAGACCCAACACAGCCAAAAATAAATAAATAAACAAATTTTTTTTTTTAAAAATGAGTCTGGTTTTTCACATTTCTTTTGTAAAGATATCAAAGATATAGCTCATTGTAAGTTTTTCAAAGTCATATAAAGCAGTTTTTCACTTTTAATTCAAATGAAATCCAAGCTTCATTCTTAAACACACTGCACAAATATTAGAATACATGATGTAGTCATTTCCAAAGGGATAAAAAATTTCAGATAGCTTTTTACCTGGATTAGTTGTAATAATCGTTTTTGAGATTACAGTTGCTGTCATGCAGTTCCGAAATTTGTCAAAACTTATTCTTACATCTGAGGCAAATATTACTGTTTGGGAAAAAAGCCATTTTAAAATTATTACACAGGGGGATAAAAAAATGACAAATATTGAACGCAATCATTGAAGTATTATACCTGTTTCTCGTGGCACCCAGCTCTGTGCAAGTAGAATAGATGCATTATCCCAACTGCATGTGTTAAAAAAGAAGTGATAAAAATCAAATAAATTAGAAAAAAACTGGCAGTGACCACATTATTTACCAGAAAAAGGATGTCTTAATGGATGAGGTTAATAATCCCCCATACGGTCCAAGGCACAGTTAAGGATTTTGGCTTCTCCTGCATTTTGCAGGGCTACACTGCCTATTTCACAGAAAATTTAACACCTACGAAAATCATTCCTTTCAGCACCTTTCATCTCTAACAACTTCTGCTCCTTCAATTCCTTCTTTTCCTATCACCCAGGTCACTCCAGGCTAGTTAGAACTGAGTGACTACAAGTTTAAAAATTTTGAAGTCACTCTTTCCTGCCATTAAGGGAGGGCCCCCACCATGGATAAACTGCTCGGGGGACTTGATAGGTTGAAGCCCTGTTTCAAATTAAGTGCTTTCTTTGGTACCCAGGCATCTGGAGTCTAAACAATACCATGTTATACCCTGTGATGCTTCAGGATGTAGCCCTGCCCCACATCTGACACACTGGGAGCCCCATAGAACCCAGCCTGTGACAATGCTTGCTTTTCTACCATCTTTCCATGGCTTGGCTCCAGGGTACCACCCAAGGAATCACAGAAAGTCTGGCTTGTTCTTTATCAATGAGACTTAGTAAATGACGATTTGTTACAAAACAGAGTACAATAATAAACAAGTTACAGTAGAGTCCATCTATGAAATCCCATGCCATCTAAAGATCTCATTTTAAGGTAATCATAGACTGTAATGACTCAACATACAAGAGAAAGGTTTATTTTTTAAATATCATTTCTATATCATTACTCCTCTCCTGATATGAAATCCATCATCTCCTGATGAAATTAAAATGTCTGACTTGGTGATAATAGCACAGATTTCACAGTTTGGAACAGATGTGGGAAGTTACCATATCATTGCAAAAGAAGGCTCTGTCTCATCATAGAGTTTAACTTCACACCTCTGGCCTTTTCTTTGGTCTGAAGTTGTAAAGTATTTTGGCTCTCCAACCTTAGAAATTGAAGAAAATCATTATTTTTCTTCACCTACAGTTGTAGAAGTACTTAAATATTTGTTGATGGAAATACTCAAATGTTTACCTTTTAAACAACAAATTAGAAATATCAAAATAGCTAGAATCACTAATATATATTTGATGATTTAACAGCATCTTTTATCTCTGAACCAGGTGTATTTAAGTTGTAAGTCACACACTTTGATTGAAGAGAGATACAGGTATGTGTGCTTTAAGTCAAGACTGTGGGATCTTTTCACCATGTCAGAACAAATGCTCCATGACAAGTCCCTGGGTGGCATCTATGTGGACTCAGTGAGGGTAGAAAGTACATTTTCAATACCTGTGTATCCCCATGGCTTAGCACAGGGCCTGGCACGGAGTTAATGTGATTGGATGAATTCATCTCTCTGGGCCTCAGTGTCCTCGTCTTGCTAGCCCAGGTATGGATATTGATACCCCCTTTGCTGCCTTCCTAGGGACAAGCTGGTGAGAATCGAATGAGGGATACATGGGAATGTGCTTTGATATACCGTCTGATTCAGTCCACACTGTGGTGTAAGAGGATCATGGACGTGGAGGTGAACTCAGGGGCCCTTCTGTGCCCTCAGGGAGTTCTCAATGGAACAGCAGCACCTCTGATGGTCACACAGCAATGGCCCAAGCATGGACAGTCAGCTGCCCCCTATGCCACTGTCCCCCATGCATCTATTGTCAGGGCTGAGCTCCTTAGGAAGGAGCTGAAGAAAGAGTCACAGCTGCCTGCAGAAGAGAGCATCTAGAAAGAAAGTCAGAGGAAAGGACAGCCAGAGTATGAGAGAGGCCTACCATATCACAGCATGCAAGAAAACTGTATGAAAAGGAGTTTTAAAGTGAAGAGACCTAAGTAGAGGCGAGAAGGAAGAAAACAGGTTAAATAAAAACGTAAAGATAAGGAAATGTAAGAGGGATGGAAGCAAAATGGGAGAAAAAAGGCATGAAAATAAAAGAAATAATATAATCCTATGAAGGGTGGTACCAGACTCAAGGGGTGGAGGCAGGAAGGGGGACATGGAAAAAGCTGTTGTAGGTTTTATATTCATACTGAGTTTTAGAAAATCCTTACTACATTGTGATATAATGGCATTATATGGAATTTCAGGGAAATTGAGAGATCATATCCTGCCTTTAAGTAAGATTGAACCTAAGTTGCCCAGAAATGAATTTTTCCCATTTTTCATGACTGTCATATCAGGTGTTTATTCCTCCATCCTGAATGATACTGAGTGTTCACTGTGTGGCAGGCACTGGGCTGGGCTGGGCTGGGCTGGGCTGGGGAACAACGCAGGCAGGCCTCTGTTGGCCTGTCACGGGGATAGTCGACACTCAGTCATTTAATATGGAAACGCAATTAGCAATTACTTACAACATTAACTATAAGTACCTAAATCTATTTCCCATTTTTTTGTCTTCTGATTATCATCATTCTGTATATTGAGAAATTCTTCTTGCCCCTTTATTTATGTACTTTATTTTGTGAAAATTTGCTCCCTGCCAAGTGATTCTAGTCTGTCCAATGGAGTTCAAAACTTGCTGCAATAATTGGGTAAGAGGGAGATGTGGAAGCAAAGGATGGTGAGACATTCCCCGGCACCCCATGGAGTGTCGTTCTGCCCTGGTTTTCAGCACCTGATGCTATGCATTAGCTCACAGGGCCCCTACTGCAGCACCGTGGGTTTCTCGCTCTCTCCCCCAACTCAGGACAGCTCTGAGAACACGCACTGAATTGATTCCTTGATTTATTCAACTTAGGCCCCTTCAAAGAACTTCCTGGAGATCTTAAAGTCAATGAATTTACCCTTTCTATCTGTGCCTTTTGTTTAACTCAAGTATGAAAAGCTCTCATATAGTTAGCGGATCATTTATGACTGTGTACTGCATTTAACATTCAAATACAATTTTATTTTGCTACTCATTCACAGGTAAAATGCTGCTTTCCCTTTAATGAGAAGTGTTATTTTCTAAATTCAATGGAGGATGCATCAAGATACAGAGGAAATTTTACTCCAGTTGATTATTACTTTCCAAACACAAATAAAATGATAGAACTCCCCCCACCAAATTGAACTTGGCTTTGTTGGGGTTTTAACTTACCGACCTCACAGCTGCAAGGACATTAATAATTCTCCCATCAAGACTGTGTCCGTTTGCAACAATGTCACCCAATGAATAATAATCACAAGACTCTTTAACAGGTAAGTATATCAAAGAAAGTAGCTTGGCATCCACTTCATAACTGGAACAAACTTTTACCATTGAGTGATTCTCACTGAGCAATAGTTTATAATCGCTAAATTGTAAAAACACACACCAAGAGTTAATATCAAATGATTTTCTAATAGAAAAATACTTCAAAGTTCACAGTTAAACTTTGGTTGTAACTTAAACTATATTTTAAAAATTATATTAAGAAGATTTATACTTTTCACTCTTAGAAACATTGAAAAGCTTTGTAAAATATTTTTTGTCTAAAATGTATTTTCATTAAGAAAATGTTTTAAAGACCAACTGTGTCTGAGTTTTAAGCACACTAATAGTCTGATCTTGCACAATACTGAGTTTCAGTTTCTTTCTCTGTAAAAAAAAAAAAGGGGGTGTAAAAGCACTCTAAAACATTGTGTGTATGTGGGGGGTGGATTTCCACCTCTATGACACTGACTGCCCTGCCTATGTGCTTCCCTTACCTCTGTGGTGCTCTGTAGGAACAGATGCACAATATTTACACAATTGAGGTGCTCTTCCCCTTCCAGCCAATCAACTTCCAAGTGTCCTCCATGGAGCATCTTTCTAGTCCTCTAATCCAGAGCCTCCCCCGCTCCCCCTCCCCCTGCTACTGCTTTAGGTGTTTCCCTCATCACTTCTCACCCAAACTACTGCTTGTCTCCTAAGCTTTGTTCCCCTACTGTCTGTCCTCAGGTAGCCAAAGTGATCTTCCTAAACCACGAATATGAATATATTTCCCATCTCCAAAGATCTTCTGGGCTAGCCATCACCAAAGCATGAAGTTGGTACAACAAGCAAAGCTGTCTGTGAAGTGTCTCTGCTTCTCTCTCGAGCTTCTCCTCCTGCTGTTCCCCTGCCTATATTCCAGCCACATCATATTCCTAGACTATGAAACTACCACTTTAGAGAAGAACGTAGTCAAACATCAACAGTTTCATAAGGTTTAAACTACTATTAACTGTTCTGGAAAAGGCCAGGAGGTTTCATGTTTGTTCCCTCTGCCAAGGATGCTCTTCCCTCCCTCCATTCATGTGTTCATTCCATAAACACTTACTGAGAGCCTATTATGTGCCAGACCTTAGACTAGGCACAGGGGGTACAGTGGTGAGGAAGACACACAAGACTTATGATCTCACGGAGTTTACATGCGTGAGAGGGAGACAGATAAGAACAATTAATCAAATAATCCCAGATTGTGATCAGGGTTATGATGGTACACATACACTGTGTACAGGACGAAGTCCTAGTAATGCAGACTGGAAGGGCTACTACAGACAGAGTAGGTGGGGGAAGATCTAAGGAGGTGACATTTAAGCTGACACTTCAATGAGAAGAGCAAATAAGATTGTTCTTTGCAGAGGGAAGTGAACATGCAATGCTGTTAGTGCAGAATGAGCCCAGGATGTTCATAAAGTGGAGGACTCTTCATGTGGCTGCAGAGAAATGAGACCTATAAGATGAGGTCAGAAAAATGGGTGCAGGTGCACGTGTAGTAGAGACTTTTGTGCCCACCCAGAGCTCTTTACCAGCTACTCCCTTCTCTCTCGAGATTTGCCCTCAGCCAGAAATACCTTTAAGCCTTCCCTCCTCTGCAGGAATAGGGGGTGGACTTCAACCAATAACTTGTAAATACAGGGTACAAAAGCCCAGGCCTCTTTCTTTAGGGTGGTACCACTTTGAGGTGCCACTCATGCTCCAGAGCTCCCATCTGGGTCAGGATGAGACTGGGCTCCTGCTGAACCTGCCTCTTTGCTCACCTTCCCCCCAGTGCTATCCTTACAGGCTGCTTCTAAGGGCTCTCCCTCAACAAATCATCTGCACAAAAATCCTCCTCTGGGCTCTACTTCCAGGTAACCTGAACTAAGATAGTAAGGCATGTGAAGAGAGTTATAAATTGAGATGAAAAAATGGATATATGACTTCCATGATTTACCTTTTCACTGTTCAGCTTTAATGTGACTAGAGTCAGATTTTTGTAATCTAAGAATGAGAATCAAAGCACTAAAAACAAAGCCATTTTTTATGTGATCCTATGTCAAAGTAAATTATTTCATAATCAAAGATAAATATTATGAAGCAGAATTAAACTCCTAATTTTCAAACTGAAGTATACACCTTTAATAAGCTCTCTGTTAATCTGACATGCAAAAACTTATTAGTAATAATCATTCTGGCATAAACTTATTAGTAATAATCATTCTGACATAAAGTAGTAATCATTCTGACCTCTGTGCTAGATTTACCTAGGAGTTGCAGGGCTGAACTTTTCTTCTCTTTCTAATTCCTTTCTTTGGATCAGGGGATTTTCAATTATCACTAAAACAGAGGGGAAAATATGATGCTATTACAAAAAAGTAACACGATAAGTTTAAAAAATGAGTGTACATAACAATGAACATTACAATGTTATTTCTAATTTTGAGTTGGTGTTATGTATCCTTCATAATCATTTTCTTGTGGCACTGTGAGCAACAGAATCCTGGGGTATGACCAATCAATTTGATCTCAGATGACATTTCTTATATTTTGTGTTTAAATCCCAACATATGATCCACATTAATATTACTTTATTGAATAGTTACAGTGAACATTTGATTTGGTTACAACATGCCCTTCTATAAAATAAATTGATCTTCACCCAATTCACAGCTGTCCTCAAAAATAGTGGTAGTTAGAAAGAGCAATGCAAAATCTGGGTCCTGATTTGAGCCCCACAACTTATCAGCTTTATGACTTAACATTTTAGGGTTTTCATTTCCTATGGTCTATGTTAGAGTTTTATGTGCTCTATTTTGCTAATTCCTCACACAACCATCCCTCATTATTATCCCTTTTTCCAAATGAAGAAATTGAAGTTCACAGAGGTTAAATAACCTTCTTGAGGTATTATATCTAGAAAGTAGTAGAGTTGGAATTAGAACTGTTCTAATTCTATTTGTAATTCTAATTTAAAAATCTGTAATCTTTTCATTCTACCACACCAAAATCTTATTTACTTCTATAAGCATCATCAGATTTACACCTTTAAAATCCCTTATCTCATTCATCCTCACAACAGCCATCAACATGGAACGTAGGTTAATACCGAAATATATCTTTAGCTCTAGGTAACTAATGTTCTGGCATTCATCCAAGAAATTCATCCAAGAAATGTTTTGCTTGTAGGAGGAGTAGGGTGTGGACTTCAGCCAATAACTTGTAAATACAGGGTACAAAATCCCAGGCCTCTTTCTTTAGGGTGGTACCACTTTGAGGTGCCATTCATGCTCCAGAGCTCCCATCTGGGTCAGGATGAGACTGGGCTCCTGCTGAACCTGCCTCTTTGCTTACCTTCCCCCCAATGCTATCCTTACAGGCTGCTTCTAAGGGCCTGTAAAGTTTTTGCAAAGTTTGCAAAGTTTTCTGCCTTCATAGTTCATATGTTCAACTACCTTATTATTCAGTTAGAGAGATACTATATGTAATCCTGAAAGTTAATAATATGATTGGGTGCTGAGTAACTAGTATGGGTACTAGGCTGCTTGATACTGCAGGGTTGGAGAGGAGTAGTTTAATTGTCCGTGTTACCCTTTCCCTTCTTTTTTCTACCATGAAAGAGAACTGGTATACATGCTTTCTTGTTTCTTGTATGAGGCTAGAGCTGTCATCTATTGAGTGACTAAGTTCTACACTTTATAACAGGCACACTATCTCATTTAACATTCACAAGCATCTATAGGGTATTAATTCATAGTGGAGACCCAACAAGATTAAGAAATTTTCTCAAAGCCACAATGTAATAAAAGTTGGTACTTGGAATTGAATTCAGATCTACCTGTTCTCAAAGTCTTGTTCTTTTCAATATACTACACTGTACCATAGAGGGCTATTGGGGTGGGTAGATGATATGAAAGATTTGGTATTTTAGGCTGAAGGTTTCTTAAAATCCATTAAAATTTCAAATATCTTTTATCAAAATCTATTTAGCATCCCTATTATAATTTTACAGGAAGATAAATGATTAGAGCCACAAGAGGGACTGATGCAAAGTGAAATAGAAATAAACCAAAGATCATAGAGCTACTTAGTAAAAATATGTGATTATCATGTTTGTATGTTTCAATTAAATGCTGAATGCCTTGTGTTATACTCTTAACACTTGACTTTTTTCTGGTAAGGTTCTTGAGAATAAGAATTGTGTCTCATTTCATTTTGAGTCCCTCAGTGTAGTTATCACAAACATATCATGGGAATAATACTGTAAGAGAAACAGTTTAAGAATCAATGCCAACTTACCACACTCCCCAACACGAAAGCTGTCAGAAAGTGATCTGATGTAATCTTCCTTGCCCCACGATGTTGCATTTACAAAATGGGTTGTTGAATCACGAATGGTGAAACTGAAAGTGTACCTTTCTGATCCAATATCTAAGGAAAAAACAATGCATTTATTTTTCAAATGAAAATTTTTATTTTAACTTTGAACAAATATGATTATTTGATGCTAAAACCACTCAAACACATGGTGTAAAATATTATTTCAGATATAAATTATATAAGTTATGCTTTTATGAATTCAAAGCTGCCAAGGTAGATAACTCACCTCACTGTTACCCCTATGTTTCCTTTCCCCAGTTATCTGTATATTTGGAGGTAAATGACATGTAGACTTGAACCATCCTGATATTAGCTTAGAGTCTCCATTTCTCTCTTACTGTTGTTTTAACCTAAGTCATAATTCAGATCTAAATTATTTCAAAACAAATAAACGTGTGCTGCTAAAAGATACCACTAGGGGTCAGCAAGTACTTTTTTTCCAAAATAAAATTTCTTTATTGTTTTGCTAATTTAAAAAGAAATACAGGGCTTCCCTGGTGGCGCAATGGTTGAGAGTCAGCCTGCCGATTCAGGGAACACTGGTTCGTGCCCCGATCCGGGAAGATCCCACATCCCACATGCCGCAGAGCGGCTGGGCCCGTGAGCCATGGCTGCTGAGCCTGCGCGTCCGGAGCCTGTGCTCCACAACAGGAGAGGCCACAACAGTGAGAGGCCCGCGTACCGCAGGAAAAAAAAAAAAAAAACTAATACAAAACAGCGTGGTACTGGCACAAAAACAGACACACAGATCAATGGAACAGGATAGAGCGCCCAGAAATAAACCCGCACACTTATGGTCAATTAATCTACAACAAAGGAGGCAAGAATCTACAATGGAGAAAAGACAGTCTCTTCAATAAGTGGTGCTGGGAAAACTGGACAGCTACACGTAAAAGAATGAAGTTAGAACATTCTCTAATACCATATACAAAATAAACTAAAAATGGATTAAAGACCTAAATGTAAGACCAGATACCATAAAACTCCTAGAGGAAAACATAGGCAGAACACTCTTTCACATAAATTGTGTCAATATTTTATTGGATCCATTCCTAAAACAAAGGCAATAAAAGCAAAAATAAACAAATGGAACCTAATTAAACCTAAACGCTTTTGCACAGCAAAGGAAACCATCAACAAAATGAAAAGACAAACTACTGAATGGGAGAAAATATTTGCAAATGATATAAACAATAAGGGGTTAATATCCAACATACATCAACAGCTCATACAACTCAACATCAAAAAAACTAACAACCCAATTTAAAAACTAGGTAGATGAACTGAATAGACATTCTTCCAAAGAGGAAATGCAGATGGCCAACAGGCACATGAAAAGATGTTCAATATCACTAATTATCAGGGAAATACAAATCAAAACAACAATGAGCTATCACCTCACACCTGTCAGAATGGCTATCGTCAAAAAGAACACAAATGGGCTTCCCTGGTGGCGCAGTGGTTGAGAGTCCGCCTGCCGATGCAGGGGACACGGGTTCGAGCCCCGGTCCGGGAAGATCCCACATGCCGCGGAGTGGCTTAGCCCGTGAGCCATGGCCGCTGAGCCTGCGCGTCCAGAGCCTGTGCTCCGCCACGGGAGAGGCCACAACAGTGAGAGGCCCGCGTACCGCAAAAAAAAAAATAAATAAAAGAACACAAAAAACAAACGCTGGCGAGAATGTAAAAAGGGAACCTTGTACACTGTTGCTGGGAATGTAAATTGGTGCAGCCACTGTGCGAATCAGTATGGACGCATCTCAAAAAACTAAAAATAGAACTACCATATGACCCAGCGATTCCACTTCTGAGAATATATCTGAAAAAAACAAAAACACTAATTTGAAAAGATACATGCACCCCAATGTTCATAGCAGCATTATTTACAATCGCCAAGACATGAAAGCAACCTAAGTGTCCATCACCAGATGAATAAAGAAGTTGTGAGATATATATATATATATATATACACACACACACACACATATATATATGCACAATGAAATTTTTACTCAGCTATATAAAACAATGAAATGTTACCATTTGCAGCAGAATGGATAGACTTGGAGGGCATTATGCTAAGTCAAATAAGTCAGACAAAAGACAAATACTGTATGACATCATTTATATGTGGAATCTAAAAAATACAACAAACCAGTGAATATAACAAAAAAGCAGAATCACAGATAGTGGTTACCAGTGGGGAGACGGAAGGAGGGAAGGAGGGAAGGGGGGAAGGGGGGAAGGGTGGAAGGAGAGAGAGGCAATATAGGGGTAGGGGATTAAGAGGTACAAACTTCTAGGTACAAAATAAGCTACAAAGATATACTATACAACACGTGGAATACAGCAAGTATTTTATAATAACTACAATGAAATATAACCTTTAAAATTGTAAATCACTATACTGTATACCTGTAAGTTCTATAATACTATATATCAACTATACTTCAATTTTAAAAGTTTTTAAAAAGTAATACAACCTAACATACAAATGCACATTATAGATATCTATTGAACTGTGATTAGTGCTTACCTTTGGGGTGGGGGCTGGGATGGGAAAAGTTGAGGGTTAAATGAAGAATTTCTCTTTTTGACTCTATGACCTTCTGCACTGCTTGAATTTTTTATGACAATATATTGATATGTGTAATGTTTTTTAAAGTCAGTAAGCATATCTTCTCCAAAAAAGGAATACTGTACAGACAATTATAAAAAATAGTCAAACACTACAGAAATGGTACCCTACTCTCACCGTCTAATAGGTGAAAATTTTATTTCATTGCTGTAATTTAAGCAAATATATAAATATTGACCTTTTCTAATTCATATATTTCAAGTTATTCCTTTTACAGCTTAGAAAACAGAGATGCAGGATTTCTCAAACTATTCAAGTGGTAATTCTGATCTAATTAATTATGATGCAGTAAAGAGAAGACAAACGAGTATGGGTGGGAGATGACATCTTTGTTATTTACCTCAAAAATAACAACAGAATATTATAAAAAATAAAATGAAAATAAAGGTACCTATCACTACACCATAAGTCAATTAACACAGCCACAATTAATTGTCTTCTTCTGTCAAAATTACTGGCTGGCTGACTAGAGCTCGGATTCCCTCAGGCTGTTTAGAAGGACTTATACTGTACCTTTTAATAAAAAGCATTGACACTTCAAAAGCTAATAATAGTGAATTGCTACTTTTGGCATTCTATAGTTTATCTCTGCATGTAAACTACAAAAGTTTGAGAGCCAGTTGATTTTAAAAATCCAATTTTAGTCTCGGATTGTGTTTCCATAGTCCTAAAATTCTTGCACAGTTCAAGCAACTCAATAAGAACCACTAAAGCCAAACTTAACTGTATTTTCCACATGTGAAAGATGATTTTTTTCCACTGAATTGTCTGGTTCTTTGAGTAAATACATAGATACTGCTGCCATACTTCTCTCGCTCAACACTGTCAGGACATATCCCTGCTGGAAAACCTTCCTCCTTATCACTTTCTGTCTTCTATGAAGATTTACCTGTGTACTTGTATCTCTTAGGCTGATATTGATAGTTAACATGGAGTTCTTACTGTGCCTTACACACCCTTCCATGTATGAGCTCATTTAATTCTCATCCCAGCTTTATTTACCCCGATTTCACAGCTGTACATAGAATAGATCTCAGATGACTCGTGCTGAGCCCAGTCAAACTAGCTCCACGTCCATCCTTTCAGATACTTTGATAACTGAGGATGATGAGACTACATACAATGTCTCTCTCTCTTACCTTTCCACCAGGTTTTACACAGTGGAGGTGCTCAATAAGTACTCGTTGATACACATTAATGAGTTGACCAATTTAGCTATTTTAGTACTGTATACACAGCTTTTTAAATTGTGTTTTAGAGATATCAAATAAAATCATTAAGAATGATTTAAGGCCACACATGTGGCCTTAAATCAAGTACTTTACCATGCAATAGGGAACATGGCTGTTGCTCTTAGGGAGTTAAACAGGCATGAGAAATTTAATCACTTAAATATATTTTGCTGTAGTCATAAGCCACAGTTGATGAAAAATGAAGCAAAGAGTTAAACAGAACTCAGCTTTTTCTGTCTGGAAAGCCTTTGACATCTGTTTTTCCAATAACTATGCCGATTATTTTCTGAAAAACAAAAAGGTTATAGAAGACAAATATTAAACACAGATGGAGATGGTAAATTTAATTTCATGGACTTGTTATATTTTACTGGCTCTAACAAACATTTTTAACTAGGAACCATTTAAATGTATTTATTCCAGACAAACATCTAAAACAACTTCATAAATGTTCAGCTCCACAAGGAGCAGTACAAAGTAATAAGACAGTTAACTGATATTACAAATATAATCATTTAATACTTAGTATGTTTCTACTTTATTTTCAATCATTAGGTGGAGCACAGTAACTGGCCTATGCTATCAGTCCTTACTGAATTCATTCAAAGCACATGTATAATGCAATTTAATTTGCCATGGTCTTCAAAGCTTTCTTTTATATAGGGTTTTCTAACAATCCACATAAAATTGCTTAGCTTCTTAATGCAAACATGCTGGACAGTAACATAAATTAGATTGTAACAAAACTTGCATATTGCTGCTAATAAATCTAAGCTCTGAAGTCCTAGATCTTAAACCTTAAAGATATTAACATCTTTAAAAATTTTAAAGTTCTCTTCAGTGACTAACAAAGAAAAATTAAGTATTTTTAAAATGTTTTAAGAAATAAAAATAACTACCTTTTTCTGAAAGGATGAATTTATATCACTAATTCTAGCAACTGATTTTAACCTTGCAATAATCTGTTACATTTAAAATACATTCAAGGACTTCCCTGGTGGTGCAGTGGTTAAGAATCCGCCTGCCAATGCAGGGGACACAGGTTTGAGCCCTGGTCTGGAAAGTTCCCACACGCCAGGGAGCAACTAAGCCATGCACCACAACAAAGTGAGCCTGTGCTCTAGAGCCCGCGTGCCACAACTCCTGAAGCCTGCACGCCTAGAGCCCGTGCTCCGCAACAAAGAGAAGCCACCACGGTGAGAAGCCCACGCACTGCAATGAAGAGTAACCCCCACTTGCTGCAGCTAGAGAAAGCCCGCGCACAGAAACAAAGACCCAACGCAGCCAAAATAAATCTGAAAAAAATATAAATAAAATACATTCAAGCTTTTAAGACTACCACATCCTAGCTAAGCTATTAGCTAGTCTTATTACATTTAGACATATTACTATTATTTCTTTAAATTCCATATGCATGCAGATCTCACTGAATTTTGTTGGGAAAACAACTAATGGAAATATTGAGTAAAATTTTCTAACTGAAGAGGCAATTAGCAAATAGTTTACCTTTCAAGAAAAACTGTAACATCAATAATTATTTTTAACATTAATAAAGTTTAAATTGCAAATTATTGAAGTTATATGTAAATTTATCCCATTTTAAGAAATATGATTTGCAAATTCTAAATGTAAACAGCAGACTGCTGGGGGTAGGAAAAGTAAGGCAGTATGATAATTGCTTTACAATGAATTCTTCACCTTATAAGATGATTCCACCTAGATTTCTTTTAAATAAATAACAATCTAGGCATACTTGACATGACTGATTCCCCCACAATCCCTTCCCCCAAAATGAATTTTCACATAATGATTTCAGAAATATATCTTTTGTGTACCTTTATGTCATAAAAGCAGCATAATAGCAAGTATTTCAGTATATAACTTGGGCAATTTGACTAGAGAATAGATACTGCTGAACGACAATGTTTTAATTTTATAATGCTAAATTTGAGTACTCATTAAATATTTAATTAAAATATAGTACAAGGACTTCCCTGGTGGCGCAGTGGTTAAGAATCTGCCTGCCAGTGCAGTGGACACAGGTTTGATCCCTGGTCTGGGAAGATCACACATGCCGCAGAGCAACTAAGCCCATGCACCGCAACTACTGAGCCTGCGCTCTAGAGCCTGCGAGCTACAACTTCTGAAGCCCGTGTACCTAGAGCCCGTGCTCTGCAACAACAGAAGTCACCACAATGAGAAGCCCACGCACCACAACAAAGAGTAGCCCCAGCTCACAGCAAGTAGAGAAAGCCCGTGCAGCAAAGAAGACCCAATGCAGCCAAAAATAAATAAATAAAATAAAATATAATACAAGTAAACTTTTGACAATTTTTAACAATCGCTAGTCATATCTACAATCTCCTAATCCGTAGACAAAAGAAAGACTAATTTTCATTTAGCTGGCATAAATACAAAGAAGTTTAGAAGTGTTTAATATCTAACAATCACTAATGCAGTATCTGTATACTTGTCAATTATACAAGCACGTGTTGAAACGAATCAATAATGTTGACATAATGTAATATTACCACCTAAAGTTTCAACAGAGATCAAATGAACCACTACCACCGCTGAAACCTACCAGATTAGCCATATTTGGATGCAGGTCTGAAAGTGCAGTAAAGTTCTTTGATGCAATGGAGTTAGCCATTCTTTTATCTGCATATTAGAAAATATAACTTAGATGCATAAATTAAACAACTGAAATAAACCTTGAAAAATTCCAAGACTGAAAAAAGAATTTATTAGGAAAGTACTGGATATTCTACTCATTCTTTGGGAAAACTTTATGTTACAACAATGAAATGCAAGTTAGATTCAACCTGTAAAAAGCATGTTTCAAAATGTCCACTTAAAGTTTTGAATGATAGAGTTAGGTTTAAATTTTTAACTTTCACTTTTCAAAAAAATAATTTAGCAATATTTGAGCCCCCTGCAAATTTAGTTTCAGATGAGAAATGATTCAATGGGACATTTGCAGATTTAAATATTTATTACCATAAAGCCTACTTTAAAAAAACATAGCAAAACTCTATTGTAACCACCTTGAATCATGCATTTAGTTACACTGTGTAAGGGTAGTACTTTATCCTCACCTCTGGATGGTAAGTAAGCTCCATCAGGGCAGAGGCAGGATCTTACAAATTTTTTGTATGTGCATTTCAATGCTACCTTGCACGTAAAAAGCACTCAATAAATAAATGAAATGGTGGCTTGTCCCTCAATATCATCACTAGAAAAGGTTTTAGTGTAATAACAACTGTCAGCTACACCAAACTAGCAGATTTACTCCATTTCACTTCATATTACGTGGCCTCTTTAACAGTGAATGCCCTCAGCTACAGGCTGCACTTTCAGGACATGTCGCATAATACGTTTCAGGAAGACTGTGGAGTTAGTCAAATATGATTATGAATTCCAGCGCCACTAGTTTGTAGTCAAATGTTTTGAATTACTGAGCTTTAATTTCTTCATCCACAAAATATGGATAACATCTACCCTACAGGGTTGTTGTGAGAATTCAAAATAATGTACGTAAGGTGCCTAGATGTTCACAGGCTCTTGACAGATGAGAACACTGCTTTTCATTCTTATCCAATGTAGCAGCTTCTGCATTCAAGCCAGAATAAACAATGGGGAATTAAGCAGCTTTAAGGTCCTACTTATTCTTCGGCCTAGTCTGATCTGGCTTACTATGCAATTTCAGTCTCTGAAATTCTTGACAAACCCTGATGGATTCATTCATTCATCCATCCACTCAACAAACATTTATTGAGAGCCTGTCAAGTGCTACACACTTGAGGTTAGAGAGGAAGAACTATTCAGTAGCCAGATTTTGTGTAAAAACACTATCCATCTACATATTGAGTTCTCCAAATTTTTACCCCTTAATATCTCTTGGTGGTTATTGACTTACAAGTAATATCACATGAACTCTTTGAAGTTCCTTCACTTTCTACTATTATTCAAAATATATGGTGATATACCTTAGTGTCTGTCTACCAAAAAAATGACAACTTGCTTCTCTACACGGACATTTTGAGAAATACAAAATTACCATGAAATAAAGAGCTCAATATGGTGATACAGAGATTATACGATTCAACAGCAACTACTGTCCCTTCTACTTTCCAAATATATTTTAAATGTCTCCTTTTCTCCATCTCCGATGCCATCTCCTCAGCCCAAGGCTCAGTCATTCCTCATCTAGAGTACTGCAATTACCTGGTTTTTATACATAGTTTATTCATTCAACATGCGTCGGTTGAGTGTCTGATATGTATCAGGCCCTGAATCAGGATGGGGGATGGCTCAGAGAGCAGCAACGAAAACAGAGGGCCAGATGTGGGACTAGTGGCCTCAAGGCCACTGACTCAGATACTTGATAAGGGTAAAAGGAAAGAAGAGGTGGTGGTGAACCTAGTCTGGTTAAGGTAACATGATGGCAATGTAACAGGTAATAGTTGTGGCGTGTCTACTATGAGGCTGACCCTATACCACAGACTAGATACACCATGACCATCTCTGACAGCCCCCCAGCCCAGGTCTCCCAAATTCCCTTCCCTGAGTTCTGTGCCCTCCTCCTACTTTTGAAGGGCAACCTCCCGCCTGGACCGGAGCCCAGTCTGACCTGGCCAATTCCTCCCAGGGCCTTCCTGGTCCCTTGCTTTAGGTTTCATGAGGGCATGGTAGGGCCCAAGCCCCTCATGCTCCTACTTGCTACAGCTTTCCTCCAGAGGACAAAGCTGCACTGCTTGGTCCTTACTCTCGTTGTGGCTCTGGAAAAAGAGAAGGGGACTCTGGACCCAGACAAGGAAGAGGCATTGCTAGCTGCTGGCTCTGAGAAGGTGTCTGACCCACAGGTCAGCTGAGGCTGTCAGTCAGACCCTCAGGGCAAACCCCACCAACTTTCTGATTTTGATGCCATTGTCTCAAATTCTGAGCAGGCCAGAGTGAGCAGACCTGGGGCCTTGGTATACACAGTTTCCTCTTCCTTAAGCATCCTCTCCAATCCCACCCTCACATCTTCCCAAGACAGGATCTTCAGCATTCTTTGGATCTCAAGGAGAAGACTTTCCTACTACCCTCCTTCAAGTATCCCCCAGCCTCTATTCCCTCTCTTAGCATTCCTAATTCATAATTGTTGCTTGTGTGCTGTCTTTCTCCCTCATCACAGAGTGGGGTCTATGATGATAGGCTGTAATGTGAAATTATTGCTATAATTAACTTTTTGGATAAATAGAATTTTAGTTAACAGCTAATTTTACATTTATATCCAGCATTTAAACTATAGAAACAAGTACAGTTTATATCCTGCTATTCTAGATAAATAGAGCTTTCAAACAGCTCAGCAATGATGGTCCTATAATTTGCTATTTTACTCTGTGCTGGGGCTACTACAGAGAAGTCCTCTTTATGTGGTTATTTCTATACATGGAAATCCCCCCAAACTTTCATCACAAACCAAAGATTTTCTAACAAACTTTGACAAAATTGGTCACCTCTCACAGAGGGGAACAGTCGCTCAATTATCTTTATAAATCCATTTCAAAAAAGTAGATTTTACTCCTCTTACTGCTTCAATGGGAACTCAGCAAGTTTTGCACTTTTTTTAAGTTTTTTTTTTTTTTTTCCCGGCCCCATCGTGTGGCTTGTGGGATTTTAGTTCCCCAACCAGGGAATGAACCAGGCCACGGCAGTGAAAGGGCCAAGTCCTAACCACTAGACCACCCACCAGGGCACTCCCTGTATTTTGAAATTCTAGAAGAACGCTTGTTAATAACCTTTCAAGGTAGTTTCAAATTTTCTAACTAAAAGCTGTTTTGAAAAAAAGAAGAAGAGAAAGAGAAAGAAAGAAAGAGGGAGGGAGGAAGGAAGGAAGGAGAGAAAAAGAAAGGAAGGAATGAATGAAGGAAGGAAGGGAGGGAGGAAGAAAGGGAGGAAGGAAGGGAGGGAGGAAAGAAAGAGGAAACATGCATGACTTGCATCCAAATACCATTTCCCAAAGTTTATCATTTCACGCCCTCCTCACACTTTTGCACCTTATAGATGATAAGTCCAGCGCTTGGCAAACAGGGATTGAAAGCGGTCCCTTTGAAACCCTGAGGTGAAATGCGACTCTTCTCCCTATTCACTCTGTTTTAAAATGTATTCTGAAGATTCCAACTCTATGACATTCCGGAAAAGGCAAAACTGTAGAGACAGCACACCACCTAAAGTTGCGGGAGGGAGGGGTGAGTCGTGGGTAGGGAGTTTCCGAGGCAGTGAAACTGCTCTGAAGGATCCTGTAACCCTGTGTGTCCTTAGGCATCTGTCAAACCCACAGAATGTCCAACACCAAGCGCGAACCCTAACGTAAGCCAGTCTCTGGGGGGAACTCATTTTTGAGTCACTGCAGGACGTGGGTATATATCTCGCATAATTACACCCCCGCGTCTGCACTCGCCGCGCTCTACGCGGACGTCCACACTCTAAGGTGTTCTGCGTGTTTCTACGTGACTGTGTCCCCGCGTGTTTCGACTAGAAGCCGAGGTCACCTGCCCGCTTCGTATCCGGGCGTGTTCTACGAACCCTAACCCGCCGGCTTCCACCGCGCGGGGAGACGGGGGTGGCCCGAGGGCCGGCCAGGACTCGGGGCCGGGGGCTCGGCGCAGGCCTCGCCTTCGTCACCACCCGCCAAGTGCGCGGGCAGCTGGGAGGGGAGGCCGCTCCCACCGCGGACGCCGCAGCCCTGAGATCCGCCCTCAGGAGCGGACGAGAGCCAGCCATCCGCCGCCCACAGCCGCGCGGGACCCGCCGCCCGCCGCCACCGGGCTTCACCTCAGGCGTCCGCGCCGGCTTCTCCCGGGAGCGCTCGCTTAGCCGCTCCTCGCACCTGGACAGCGGTCCGCCACACACAGGCCCCACCCGGCCGCTTCTCCACAGCGCGTTCAGCCCACAACCCAACAGCTCGACTACGGTCGCGCGAGGAATGCCGCGCGACCGTTAGCGCAGGCCCCGCCCCGCCTCGCGCTGGCCCCGCCCGTCCCGAGAGCCGACTCCACCCACGCCGACTCTGCCGCGACTCCGCCGACCTCAGACTTCGCCCCCGAATCCGCCCCGAATCCGCCCTCCCCGCCCCACGAGGTCCGACTCCACCCACGCCCGGGCTCTGCTCCGACCCCCCAGCTCCGACCCCACCCCCGCCCCGCCCCCGAACTCCGATTCCACACACGCCCTGACACCCCCAGAGTTCTAACTCCTATCCCGCCCCGCCCCTGCGTCCTGACTCCGCCCTCGACCCTGCCCTGTTCCCTCGGGCTGCATTGAGGGCCTCGGTCCTTCTGGAGTGCGGGTCATGAGGAGCGAGACTCCGGGAGGCTGGGCGCGAGTGGTTCCCGTTTCTTTCCTTTCCCGGGGCCCCAAGCCTGTCCTCCAGACTCGAGGACCCTCCGGGGCGGGAGTCCGGGGTGCTAAGAACCAGGCGCCCAGGAAGATGCTGGGGATCTTTTCTGCTGAAACACGGCAGAAATGCAGGAGGCGTTGCTATAGAAAGTGCAGCAGCTGAATGCACACCTACAAACAAGTGCTAGTGAAACCGGGGAAATCTGGAAAAGACTGGGTGTGTCTACTTCAGTAACCTAGTTGTGAGCTTGCAGGATGTTCTGATTGGGGAGAAGTGGATCAAGTGTAGCAGGGATCTCTCTTTTTTCTTATACTGCGTGTGACTCTATCTCAAAAGAAGAGTGCATGGAAGAAAAGGGTGCATGATTGCTCATAAGGCTTTTAGAAGGGGAGTGGGTGCTGGATGCAGACCCTGTCACCTGATGGGGGAGTGTGAAGGAAGGCCAGGCTGCTAGAACAATAACGATAAATACTGATGACGCTATTTATATCATTTCAGATATATACATATAGATATACACTATAAGTATAATTTGATGTGCTAAATATTGAGCTTAGGTGAACCTGATAAAACATCGCTAGATTTTTAGTTAGTACCATTTGGAAATCTTTTTAGTCTGACTTATAAACTAATTTTTGTTAATAGAGTACTAATCAGGGGCAAATAAGTTAAGATCCAATAACAAAATCCTTTAAATTTGTCACCAACGACTGTCCACATGTAGCATTACTTAAATTATTGAGCTTCTTTCTTTAAAAGGAAAAACAACTTTGATACTTATTAAACAACCATATACGGCAAAAGAAAAATACAACATCAGGGGCAAGTCTTATGTAGTTATCAAAACATAGTGTTTTTTTGTTCGTGTGTGTGTGTGTGTGTGTGTGTGGTTTTTTGTGGGGTTTTTTTGGCAGTGCTGTACGGTTTCCAGGATCTTAGTTTCCTGACCAGGGATTGAACTCAAGCCCCAGCAGTGAGAGCACCGAGTCCTAACCACTGGACAGCCAGGGAATTCCTTCCTTTGTTAGTTTTTAATTTCCTAAATAATAGTGGAAAGGAAAATGAAGTACCTGCATTCCCACCACTTAAGATTTAATAGAGGGCTTCCCTGGTGGCTCAGTGGTTGAGAGTCTGCCTGCCGATGCAGGGGACACGGGTTCGTGCCCCGGTCTGGGAAGATCCCACATGCCGCGGAGCGGCTGGGCCCGTGAGCCATGGCCGCTGAGCCTGCGCGTCCGGAGCCTGTGCTCCGCAGCGGGAGAGGCCACAACGGTGAGAGGCCCAAGTACCGCAAAAAAAAAAAAAAAAAAAAAAAAAAAAATTTAATAGAGAAAGCTTTAAAATTTTTTCCATATTCCTTTCTAGTCTTTGTCTTCACAAGAACTTGCGTTGATCTTCCCTAAAGATTTTAAGTCAATTCTAAAGAAAAAAAAAAAGGTATAGAAATAGTTTGCATGCACTTTTCATTTGAGCCTCAGTGGGGGAATAATATTTTAAATTTTTGTTTTTATTTTTTCATATTTTAGCAAATTAATTTTTGCTGAAAGCTATCTAAGATTAAGCAAGCATAGTCAGCCTCACCAGGATACAACAGGCTTTTCATAAGACATGCTGCTTCGAAACACAAGCCTGAAAGAGTGGGATTGTTTGATGTTAATAATAAAATTGGGACCCCCCCTCCCTCGTTGAGTAAAGCATTCATTTCTTCCATTTTTTATAGCAATTCTGTGAACTTGCTTTTTTCTTCACAATAGAATTAACTTAATACATTTTGGATGGATGTGAACAGAAGCAAGGACAGGGAATGCCTAGCCTTGCCACTTGATGTAGAAGTCGAGGGTGAGTGAACAAAGGTCAGCACTGAAAAATACTTGTGTGTCTGGCTAAAGAAATGGCGTGAGGCTACACTCGTCACCTCCCGGGAGCATGCCAGCCGTCAGACCATCAAGGAGCATGTCACAAAGGCGTGACAAGGAAAACATGTAGTAATCAACTTCACATGTACTAATTGGTGGGGAAAAAATGGACAATTCTTTTAATGAATTACAAGACCACCTTTTATTTATTCAACAACAAAATAACTTTTCTAAAGTTGGTCCAGTGATTACAATATCCCTCCCAGGAGCTGAAATGCAGGCAACTTAATTATTAGTCTCACTCTCCACTCTTCTGTCTGTAATGGGACCAGCCAACATTTAAACAGATTGTACAACAAGGACCTACTGTATAGCATGGGGAAATGTACTCAGTATTTTGTAATAACCTATAAGGGAAAAGAACCTGAAAAATATATATATGTATATATATAACTGAATCACTTTGCTGTACACCTGAAACTAACACAACATTGTAAATTAACTATACTTCAACTAAAAAAAAAAAAAGAAAATCAATTAACCATAAAAAAAAAACAGATGTAGATGCACTAGCATTTACAGATACTTGTGTAAATTTTTGCAAAATTTTTCTGAAGAGAAGCGAAGTAACCCGTGAATGAGGTTGGAAAAACTAAATGTGGAAATCGGGTTTAGAGGCAAAATGGAGCAATTGAAGAGCTACTGGAGCACATGAGAGGCATTTGGGTGGAGCCAGATTCAGGAAAATTTGAAGTTGAATCGGAAAAGAGAGCATTCATAAAAACACAAAGCAGTAGCAACTCCGGAGTAACCTGAGGACCACGAGCCCAGGAATGTTCCCTGCAAACTGCTGAGTCAGGATTCAGGAGCTGTGGGAAGAACAGATTACTTCTCAAGTCCGAGGGACTCAAACAACAACAACAAAAACTTGATTTGTTCCCCGAGCACAGTAACTGAGAGGGAAAACTGTAAACGTTGGCGAATGAATGGAATTAGTAAGGATCAGGGTTTAACTACAAAGTGAAACAGAAAAACCTACTAAGAGCCTGAAATACGAGCTGATCTACAGTAAATAAACTAAACTGAGTCAGGAGCAGGGTCTGGAACACAGTCACACCTCGTTTTATTATGATTTTCTCTCTCTTTTTTTTTTATACATTTATTTTATTTATTTTGGCTGGGTTGGGTCTTCGTTTGCTGCGCGAGGGCTTTCACTAGTTGTGGCGAGGGGGGGCTACTCTTCATTGCAGTGCACGGGCTTTTCATTGCGGTTGCTTGTCTTGTTGTGGAGCACAGGCTCTAGGCGCAGGGGCTTCAGTAGATGCGGCACGTGGACTCAGTAGCTGTGGCTCACGGGCTTAGTTGCTCCGTGGAATGTGAGATCAATCACCAGGGCTTGAACCCATGTAGCTTGCATTGGCAGGCAGATTCTTAACCACTGCACCACTAGGAGAGTCCCCCAATAAAGTACTTTTAAATTAAGTTATGTACATTGTTTTTTTTAGACATAATGCTATTGCACACTTAATAGACTAAGCATAGTATAAATAGAACTTTTATATGCACTAGGAAACCAAAACACTTGTCCGACTCAGTTTTATTGCGGTGGTCTGGAATCGAGCCATGGTGCCTGTCATTTGGTGTCTGTGGTCCATGCTATGTATTGCAGTGTGTCCTTTCTGTGCCCTACATGCCTGCTGTGCACTGTACCAAAGAGAACGTGTTGAGGGAAGGAGAGCTGGAGGAGAAGGAGGTCATGAGCACACAAAACACAGGCTTCCATTTGGGGAAAAGAACCCGGCTGCCCCCAGCCCACCCCACTGGAGGGTTACTCCTGTGACAACATTAGGAAGGCCCACCTCTCTGGAGGGCTGTCCTGGGCCAGTTTCACCACAGTTTATGTTAGACATATACAATTTTTTAAACCTTCTGAAATTATTGCAAACAACTTTACCAGCTACATTGCAATGAACCACATCACTGACCTCTCAGTTTCCAGCTCCATAGTGCCACCTGGCTGCAGGCATCTCTGCCTACTAGACAGACCAGGTGGAGCTAAGCTCAGGGCACCTAAAACTAAACTCAGAAGCTCAGGCCGGCCCTTCTTCTTCCCGTTCTGTCATAAACGTGCACTAGTAACCCAAGCTCAGAGCCTGAAATGTAGCCTTGCATCTTCCACTCTACCTTCACCTAATCAGCTGTTGGGTTCTATTTTTCTTTGGAAAATCTTTCTTTCTTTCTTTTTCTTTCTTTCTTTCTTTCTTTCTTTCTTTCTTTCTTTCTTTCTTTCTTTCTTTCTTTCTTTCCTTCAACTTTTTAATTAAATTTTTATTGGAGTGTAGTTGATTTACAATGTTGTGTTAGCTTCAGTCGTACAGCAAAGTGAATCAGTTATAACATACATATACATATATCCACTCTTTTTTATTTTAGATTCTTTTCCCATATAGGCCATTACAGAGTATTGAGTAGAGTTCCCTGTTCTATATAGCAGGTTCTTATTAGTTATCTATTTTATATATAGTAATGTGTATACGTCAGTCCCAATCTCCCAATTCATCCCACCTCGCCCCCCATCACCTGGTAACCATAATTTTGTTTTCTACCTCCCTGACTCTACTTCTGTTTTGTAAATAAGTTCATTTGTACCCTTGTTTCTTTAGATTCCAGATATAAGCAATTAATTTTTTAAATTAATTTTTATTGGAGTATAGTTGGTTTACAATGTTGTGCTAGTTTCTGCTGAACAGCAAAATGAATCAGTTACACATATACATATACCCACACTTTTTTAGATCCTATTCCCACATATTTAGAAAACCTCTTGAACCTGCCCTGGTCTTCCCATTTCTGTTGCTTCATTTTGCCCAATGGCGTCACCTTGGAAGCTTACCTCTGCCTGGTCCAGCCCCCCTACACCCTACTGCTGCATTAAGCTCCCAGCTCCCATCCCAGCATTCCCCTGCTGTGAAATCTTCAATCCTGCCTATCTTACAGGGCCCAGCTTTTTCTGTAAGGGGTCATCATATAAAGGGCACTGTGGGCCAGATGGTCTTGTCAAAATGACTCAACTCTACCTGCATAGTGTAAAAAGTACCCATAGGCAATACCTGAACAAACAAGCATGTCTGTGTCCAATAAAATTTTATTTACAAAACAGGCAGTGGGCCAGATTTGGCCTGTGAGCCACTGTTTACAGATCCCAGGATTAAAATAACAATTCCTTAGTTTGGAATTCATCACTTTCTAGAATTTGGACTCAAATTAAAACTCTAGCCCTCTTTCCCACCATTTCTCTAAAATATGCCTTTTCTCCCCAAGACTTTTAGAGAGGTAATGAATTTCCCGCACTGCAAATATACAAATACTTTTACAGATACAGAACAGCTACTGGTCCTGAGACAACAGTCTTTATTCCCATGTTTTTCATTGTCAGTGAAGCTGACACTCAGCACTTCATTGTTACTTCTAGAAGACATTTTTAAGAGCTACCCCGCATGAAGCCACCACACCATCGTGAATGACGACTGCCCAATTAGGTGACTTTATAGTCCAAATTACTCCAAGCTAAGAGTATGGGTGCCTGGGAAAAGCCGATTTCCACATGCAGCCCTACGCTTTCCTTCCTCTGGGTCCAAATCCCAGATTTTGTTCTATGTTCGGTTTATTTTGCATGTTTAGGAATCTGCTCAGAGCTCGAGAGCCTGTCTGTGTTGTCCACACATTGGGCAAATGTTAAAGGAAGCAAGAGGAAACCTCAATTACGAAAGACATTTTTGTTTTTAATGATCACTCTGGGATAAGTACCATGGATATTTCTCAACATGCTTAATTTCAGTGCACATTAGTCAGAGTTCTCTCATCTTAGCTGTTTTATTGCACAGTTGTCTAAAATGAGAAAATAAATGAATCCTAGAAACTAAAAGTCAGGCTGTGCAGTCAAAATTTCAGTTTTGCCACTAATTAGCTGTGTCGGTCAAGACTCTCTGAGCTTCATTTTCCTTATGTGTCAAATAAAAGGTTTGGACAGATCCAGTGGGACAGAGATGAATACAAAAGTCCAAACCCTGTGGGAAAATGCTGTCTATTTATTTGTGTATATGTTTGTCTCTCCTAGACTGAAGCTTTTGAAAGCTTGTTCATGTCAGAATCCTCTCATTGCTAATGTGGCAACTTGCACAGAATCATTCGATAATCATGAATAATATCAACCTCTAAAATGTGGCAATGCTGAAAAGGGGGAGGGGCATCTTGCTCACTTGGGGTGTATAGAGGTTGCTGCATGTGATGAGGGGAGATCAATTAGATTTGTATTTTAGGGCTTCTTCAAGTTCTTTCTAGTTCTAACTTAGTCTGCTGTAACAATCTTAGAAGAGTTATTCTACTCGATGTAAAATGTAAATAAACATGACTCCTCCCCCACCCCCTTTTATTTTAAACTCATAAGAGTCATGGTTAGTGTACTCATTCCTATGAAATAATGGATGGGAAATCATAGAAGGTTACATTCCATTGATAACCATCACTAAAATGGGTTGCAAAATACCATAACAGGTATTCCTGGCTGATAGTATTTTGCGGCCAGGCAGCCTATGAAAACAAGTTGAAATGGCTCTACCATTCTCCTTTTCAACTCAACTTTCCCTAAATTAACCAGATTCTAGTACACAAAAGAAGCAGAGAACCCTCACAAGTTTCCTGGGAATGTCAATGTGTCTGTCCTTCCTTGGTAGAGCTCAGATGGAAACGGCCACGCAGGGTCCTGCAGCCTCAGCATCATTCTACTGGTGTCACCAAGTTCCACTCAGGGGACACCCACAGGTCATCAACTGAGAAATTCTTTCCCTCGAATTGGTTTTCTACACTTTTAAGATCACTTTTTTTGTGAGGGGAGTGGGTCTCAATTGAATTGTTAAATGTGGTAGGAGGCATGGAAATGCCACCAAGTAATGAATGTTCCAACCTGGTGCCACAATCAGAGTGAAAGTTGTGAAGGAATTGTGACGGCCTTCGAAGTGGCTTAGGAAACAGGGTGTGATGAGGGAAATAGGGCTTTATGAGGTATTAAAATAGGCATAATCCTAAAATTAACAATGGGAGTTATGGGAAGGGCTGGGCAGTAGGATGGGGAATGGAGGAGAAACATCTAGTCCACAGGCAATGGAATCATGCAAACTGAAAAATGAGCCTCAACAATGAGATGCAACTTCACATCCACAAGGATGGCTATTATTAAAAAGACAGACAATAACAAGTGTTGGCAGGGATGCAGAGAAAACAGAACCTTCCTATGTGGCTTTTGGGAATGAAAAAGGCACAGCTGCCGGGAAAAAGAGTCTGGCAGTTCCTCGAACGATTTATCATAGAGTTACTGTCTGGGACTTCCCTGATGGTGCAGTGGTTAAGAATCCGCCTGCCAATGCAGGGGACACAGGTTTGATCCCTTGTCTGGGAAGATCCCACAACCTGCAGAGCAATTAAGCCCTCATGCCACAACTACTGAAGCCTGCACGTCTAAAGCCTGTGCTCCACAACAAGAGAAGCCACTGCAATGAGAAGGCTGAGCACCGTAACAAAGAGTAGCCCCCCATCGTCACAACTAGAGAAAGCCCGCACACAGCAACAAAGACCCAATACAACCAAAATAAATTAATTAATTAATTTTTAAAAAAGAACTGGAAACATATGTCCACACAAAAAGTTGTACATGAGTGTTCATAATTCATAATAACCCCAAATGGAAACAATCCAAATGAAGTACTGATACCTGTTACAGCAAGGAGGGGCTTGAAACCATTATACTAAGTGAAAGAAGCCAGTCACAAACTGACACACATTATATGATTGCGCTTATGTGAAATGACCATAATAGGCAAATCCGTAGAGACGGAAAGTATATTGATGTTTGCTTAGGGTTAGGGGGAGGGAGAGAAAGGGGCAAATTACTGTTTCGTGGGTATCAGTTTTCTTTAAGGGGTGAGGAAAATGTTCTGGAACCAGATAGTTGCACAACTCTAACTATACGAAAAACGGTTCAATTGTATACTTTAAGAGGGTGAACTGTGTGATATGTGAATTATATCTCATAAAGCCATTATTTTTTTTAATTGAACTTCAAATTTCCTCATTGTTCTTGTCGAAACTATGATCCAGGCAACTGTGAACTTCTCGGCATTGGAAAACCCAACACTTCAAGTCTGCAGAGAACTTCCAGAAATTTCTATACCATCCTAAAAGTTCTGGTTTATGGAAGAGGAGGAGAAAAAAGGTACCCCTTATAACACATATTATTATCTGTTGTTTAAATTTGAGTTTTCCCAGCATAAATCACCTTTAAAGACACACCAAAGTTTTCTTTGCCATCTGTCATTTAATTCTTACCACAGCTAAGACGGAGAGGCAATGAATAGAAGGCACAAAGTTCTGTTCCAATTCATTGATCGAAAGCAGTCAGCATTTTTTTTAAAAAAAAGATCCTTGGTTACACCTGAAACTAATACAACATTGTAAATCAACTGTAGTCCAATATAAAGTAAAAATTTTTTTTAAATCCTTGGAATTTGCACAACTTTTTATGTTTTGCCCTTAAATTAAATGTTCTTTTGATATTTACATTTTGAGTTGTATGAGAAAAAGTTATCTGTATGTGGCCTCATGTACTGTTTCAAAGAAAATCACCGATGTGTTTTCTTCATGTCTTAGTGTTTGTGCACACTGATGTCAGCTTAAAAGGGCTACCTAGTATAGTAGAATTCCAGGACTCTTGGCTTTTTTTCAGCATTCTTGAAATAGAGGTTGACCATATTTTATTATTTAATAATAGCTTATGACGTCAGACAATATTTGTATAGGTTTTCCTACTCAGCTTTAGAACAGATGGTGGTGGAAAGCAGTTCATTCTCTCCACCAGCCTCACGGCTAAGAATAAAATAAGTCACTATAGTCACTTCTATATCATAAAAATTTTTTCCTCTTGATCAGTCATTTTCTGACCCCAAGGTCACAGCTATTGCAAAATTTTATTGTGGCTTGACAAATTCTCCATGTCAACTCCATATTACAAGATCTTTCATTTCTTCAATTAAACAGATGGAAATGGATACCACCTGTGCTCTCACATTTATTATGTCAATAAAGCCCGCCATAATTACACGGTGCTGTTGAAAAATGGCATGCCAGCGAACTGACAGGCATTTGGGGGTCACCATTTCACACAATACCAACCACTGATCAAATTATTTCAAAGGCTTCAAGCCATGGATTAATAGGAAAAAAGACTGTCATATCCTTTTATTTATGTTTTGCCAACCCCTCCACTAAACAAAACATTTATTGTATCAGTCTCTTTACAATTGTAAGGGGAAAAACTTGAAAACATGTTGAAACATGATGTTCTTTGAACTATAACTAGAGAGAAAAGATGTTAAAGTTTACAACAGTGATTCTATACAGATTCCCCTTTAAATAATTATTTTATGAGGGGAGATGTTAATACAGGGTACGTCTTGGATTTATAAGTCTTAATACAATTTTTAATTTATTAACCCACTGGGCAAGACAGTAAAATGTTATAAGGAGTAAGAAATTAGGAATGACAGAGACTTCCCTGGTGGTGCAGAGGTTAAGAATCTGCCTGCCAATGCAGGGGACACGGGTTTGAGCCCTGATCCGGGAAGATCCCACATGCCGCAGAGCAACTAAGCCCCCGCGCCACAACTACTGAGCCTGTGCTCTAGAGCCCATAAACCACACTACTGAGCCCGCTCGCCTAGAGCCTGTGATCCGCAACAAGAGAAGCCACCGCAATGAGATGCCCACGCCCTGCGACAAAGAGTAGCCCCTGCTCGCCACAACTAGAGAAAGCCTGCGTGCAGCAACAAAGACCCAACACAGCCAAAAATAAATAATAAATTAATTAATTTAAAAAAGAAAAGAAATTAGGAATGACAGATTCAAATTCTAGCTCTAAGACGCATCTTCAATTATTAACATCTGAAAACCCTTTACCTACTTTATGTGAATGCTCCCAGAGTTCTGGCATGAATATAGGTTTGCTATTACAGTGTTTAGGAAGGAGTCAACCTATTAAAATAGAAAAGTTTCCCAGTTGGATCAAGTTTGTCTTGTATCAGTGTTCTTTGTTGTAATTTTAAAATATTAGAGTATAAAGACTGAGTTCTGTTTAGGATAATGATAAAGTTCTGGAAATAGATAATGGTGATGGTTATAGATGCTGTGACAGTATTTAGTGTCACTGAATTGTACACTTAAAAATGGTTAAAATGGTAAATTTTATGTTATGTATACTTTATCACAGACACAAAAAAGAGTGAATTTTACTGGCTCTATGAATTATATCAACTTGAGACTAAACATTTTAGAGAAGTCAAAATTGTGATATTTTCCAGTTTTCTATCCTCTTGAGGATGGCAGAAACGGTTGTTTAATAAAATTGATAGATAATTTTTATGCTGTTCATTGTACTTATCTTTTATCTGGTGTACCTCTGAGTATCCTTCTTAAAGATCTAAAAGTACACTCTAGGTAAACAGACTCTTTATTCCACTGTGATATGGAGGCAGGAGAGTCTAGACAGACTCTTAACTGCCCGGGTCCTAAAGGGCATCTTGATCACTTTCCCAAACATGATTTGCTGTGTTAAAGTGGCTGAGAAACAAAACAAAACATCAAAACCCTGCAAAACTTATAGTCTTGTTAATATTTTCATTAAGACATTAGCGTGAAAGTTTCCCTCTGTGAAAATTTTCTGAGTTAATTGGGACTTTTGCCATTGCAAGTGACAGAAAATACAATTTAAATGGCTTTAAAGAAAAAGATAGTGGTGGTAGTGGTGGATGTGGAGTTTATTCGTTCTAGTAACTGGGAAGTCAGGGTCGGGGACCAGGTGGAGAGAAAACTTCATCCAGGGGCTTAAACGGTGTCCTCAGGTTTCAGCTTCTCTGCATCCCTGTTGGAGATCCTTTTCTCTACAGATGAAACGAAAGGTCTGGGTCTACGCATGTGCCCCAATGTTCATAGCAGCATTATTTATAACAGCCAAGACATGGAAACAACCTAAGTGTCCATCAGCAGATGAATGGATAAAGAAGAGGTGGTATGTATATACAATGGAATACTACTCAGCCATAACAAAGAATGAAATTTTGCCATTTGCAGCAACATCGATGGACTTGGAGGGCATTATGCTAAGTGAAATGAGTCAGAAAGAGAAAGACAAATACTTTCGATACAAGACAAATAGAATATCATTTACATGAGGAATCTAAAAAATACAACAAACTAGTGAATATAACAAAAAAGAAGCAGACAGATATAGAGAACAAACTAGTGGTTATCAGTGGGGAGAAGGACAGGGAAGGGGTGATATAAGTGTAGGGGATTAAGAGATACAAATTATTAGGAATAAAATAAGCTACAAGGGTATATTGTATGACACAGGGAATATAACCAATATTTTATAATAATTATAAATGGGGTATAACATTTAAAAATTGTGAATCACTATATTGTACAGCTATAAATTATATAACATTGTACAGCAACTATACTTCAATTAAAAAAAAGTTCTAGGTCTGCCTGTCATTGGCTGCAAGTGGGTCACTGTCCCCATCCTGAATCAACCTTATGACCAGGGGATGGAAAACATTGATTGTCTTGGGCCTACTTCAGATTCCCAGCCCTGGAGTTGGGGTGAGGTCGTCCCTCCCAAACAAACTAATACAAAGGAAATTGGGGTTCCTTCTAATGGAAAGGCCAATGGACACTAAGAGGCAAAAAAACCCATGTTCTCTACACTTCAGACACCGAAGGTTGATCTTAGACCTGGGTAACCCAGAGGACAGTTGTCCAGGTAGCAGCAAGAGTATGAGCTTCAGAGTCAGACTGTATCGTTTAGGATTCGGTTCAGCTGCAAACAGAACCGGCTACAGAATGTTCAGGGCCCTGTTCAAAATGAAAACACAGAACCCCTTGTTCAAATATCATTAAGAATTTCAAGATGGCAACAGCAGAGCAGTCAACCAAGGGGAGGGGCCCCTTCTAAGTGGGGGAGCCTGGGCCACTGCAAAGTGGTGCACCCATGAAGCCCACCCTGACTGCAAAGGAGAGTTAAAAATATATATAACAGAGGCTAAAACAAGATGGACGTTTCTTTCTTTCTCACATTGAAGTTCAAAGCAGACACTCTAGGGCTACTTGGCAAAGCTGTTGGGGACCCAAGCTTTTTCCAGCTCTTGCTCTACCACCTCTAGAGTATGGTCCCATCCTCATGGTCCAGGCTATCCAGGCTGTATTCCAAGTGGCAAGATGAAAGAAGAGGCATGGGGAGAGGGCAGGCCCCCATCCTTTGCAGAAGATTTCCTGGAAGAACTACACACACTTTGATTTGTGTCTCATATACCCAGGGCTTAGGGAGCTACACAGCCACACAAGGTTTCCAGGGAAGCAGGTGGCAGTGTGCCCAGATAAAGCTCAAACTTCTGTTATCAAAGAAGAAGGGAATGATATTGGGGTGGGTCAGGGGGTGTTGTTAACCAACCTTTTCCGCCCCACAGATGGCCTGAGTTTCAATCCCTCTTCAGTATCCCTCAGGTGAGTTATTTGAGGTGCATTATGTAACCCCTCTGGGTTTCAATTAATCTATAAAATTAAAACAATGTTTTCTCTTACCTCCATCACTTGGCATATGTTCAAGGAACTGAGGAAAGGCAAGGGGCTAGGAACGAGGGGTGCATGGAACACCGCTGGGGCCGAAGGCAGGGGCAGCTAAGAGATTTAATCCAGAGTGTGAGCTGGGAGTGACTGGTTTACTTTCTATTCTTTTTTTTTTTTTTTTTTGCGGTATGCGGGCCTCTCACTGTTGTGACCTCTCCCGTTGCAGAGCACAGGCTCCGGACGCGCAGGCTCAGCGGCCATGGCTCACGGGCCCAGCCGCTCCGCGGCATGTGGGATCTTCCCGGACTGGGGCACGAACCCGTGTCCCCTGCATCGGCAGGCGGACTCTCAACCACTGTGCCACCAGGGAAGCCCTACTTTCTGTTCTTGAAACGTGTTCCTGGCTCTCTCACCAGGCTGTGGGCAACCTGAAGGCTGGCATATCTTGTATTTTTACCTCGTATATATCCAGTGACTGGCACAGGACCTGGTACAGAGAAAATGCCCAACAACAATAAAATATATATATGATGGGTGGGTGGGATTGTTTAGACCAAGATGTAGCATTAGCACAGCAGTGGCTCCCTCCCCTGATCAACCCTGGAAGAGCTGGAGAGGCAAAAGGGACAACCTGTGAGCACACCTGGGTGACAGGAGCTCCTGGGTGACAGGGTTGTTTGAATCTTCTGGCACAGAAGCAGCCCGTGGGCTTGGAGGTAAGAACAGGGGAGCGGTGAGCTCCTCTTTGGCCTCTGCCCACCATCACCTTTGGACCAGCAGTGCCTGCCTGCTCCCTGCGCCTGAGGGGCCCCACACTTCTGGTCCAGGTGTCCCCAGGTAGAATCAGGAGGGCCCCAAAGCCCAGCGCTTGTGAAACATGAGCAGAGCAGCTGCTCTCCCGCCACTCCCCGCCAGGACCCTGCTGGAGGAGGACAGTCTGAGAAAGGTCTCCTGTCCTGTGGCTGCATAACCAAAAAACTGAGTTGCTAAACCAACAGAAATGTACTGTCTCACAGTTCTGGAAGCCAGAAATCAAGATCAAGGTACCACAGGGCCGTGCTTCCTCTGAGGGCTCCAGGGCTCCTTGCCTCTTCCAGCTTCTTGGGTTTGCTGCAATCTTTGGTGTTTCTCGACTCGTAGATTCCAGTCACAAGGCCATCTTCACCCTGCATCTTAACATCGTCTTCCCTCTGTGTGTGACTAACTGTACCCAAATCCCCCCTTTTTATAAGGACACCAGTCATATTGGATTAGGGCCCAATCTGCAATGACCCTATTTCCAAATAAGGTCACATTCCGAGGTGCTGGGGCTTAGGACTGAGACACAATACAACCCCTAAGAGGAAAAGATGATAAAGACTTGATCTGAGAGGTCGTTTAATGGGGTGGAGAATGAGCATGGTTTTCTGGATATGGAATGTCCAGATAGGCAAAAACATAGTCTTTCTTTTTTAAGATTTTAAAATTATTTTATTTATTTATTAATTTATTTTTAGCTGCGCCGGGTCTTAGTTGTGGCACGCGGGATCATCGTTGAGGTATGCGGGAACTTTTTTTTTTTTTTTTTTTTTTTTTTGCCGTACGCAGGCCTCTCACTGCCGCGGCCTCTCCCGCAACGGAGCACAGGCTCCAGTCGCACAGGCCCAGCGGCCACGGCTTGCGGCATGAATCCGCGTCCCCAGCATCGGCAGGCGGACTCCCAACCACTGCGCCACCAGGGAAGCCCATGCGGGAACTTTTTATTGCGGCACGCGGGCTTCTCTCTAGTTGTGGCCTGTGGCGTGCGGGTTCCGCAGCACGTGGGCTCTGTAGTTTGCAGCATGCAGGCTCTCTAGTTTAAGGCATGTGAGCTCAGTACTTGTGATGCTCGGGCTTAGTTGCCCCGTGGTGTGTGGGATCTTAGTTCCCTGACCAGGGATGGAACCCATGTCCCCTGCGTTGTAAGGCGGATTCTTTACCACTGGACCACCAGGGAAGTCCCAACATAGTCGCTTTGAAATTAGATTAGTGGTTGCTGGAGGCTGGCGGTAGGAGGAAGCAGGGATTGGCTGCTATTAAGTACAAGGTTTCTTTTTTGCATGATAAAAATGTTCTGGAATTAGAGAGTGGTGATAGTTGCATAATTTTGTGAACATGTTAGAAATCACTGAATTGTGGTTTGAAAGGGTGAATTTTATGGTATATGAATCATATCTCAATATTAATAATTTTAAAAGATCACTACCAAGACCTTGTACTAAATGTTGCAACAGTGAAACTGCAAGCCTAAAAAAGGAAAGGACAATGGAATAGTATTTTCAAAATATTAAAGGAAAATAACTTAGAACTTTGTATCCAGTCAAACTGCTTTCAAAAAATGAGGATGTGATAAAAATATTCTAAAGACATACAGGCCTCAGAAGCTTTCAGACACAAGACCCAAGCAAAATTGTTTGGGATGAAGTAGTTAAATAAGAGGAAAGAAACCACAAGAGAAACTACAAAGATATAGGAAGTACAGATGCTAAAATTCCTTGAAAAATATTATTGTTGTTCTTTAGACATCTCTAAGTTTAGATAAAAAGAGAAAATATATCCACAGTAAGACAGAATTAAAAGTCACCAACATTATGGGATGGGAGAAGACCAAGGAATAAGGGTGTGCTAAAGTCGTATTATTGTGGGGGAAATATAGACATCCATTTTTTAAGTAAGGAAGGACTAAAAGGAAATGGAGAAGATAAACTGAAATGATAGTAGGAACAAGTCCAAGTATGTCAGTAATGACAATTAATGTAAATGGACTAAATTCACCAGTAAAAAAACAAAGGACAGGTGGGATTTCCTTTTTTAAGTCCAGGTTAATGAATGGAAAAAAATAATCTTTTACATGTTTGCACCTTCTGCAAATATGTAACTGTGCAATCCAACTCTAAAAGACATTGAAAATATCCAGACCCAGAAGAAAGAGTTTTAGGAGCTGGGAGAACAAAATATGCCATCTAGTTCAGGGGTTGACAAACTCTATCCCATGGACTAAATCTGGCCACCATGTGTTTTGGTTTTTTTTTGACTAGAGAGCCATACGATAGTTTTTACATTTTTTAATGGTTGAAAAAAATCAAAAGAAGAATAATATTTCATGACATGTGGGAATCATATGAAATTCAAATTTAAGTGTCCGTAAAGTTTTTTTGCAGAGCACAGGCTCCGGACGCGCAGGCTCAGCGGCCACGGCCCACGGGCCCAGCCGCTCCGCGGCATGTGGGATCTTCCTAGACCGGGGCACGAACCCGTGTCCCCTGCATCGGCAGGCAGACTCTCAACCACTGTGCCACCAGGGAAGCCCTAAGTTTTTTTTTAATAGATCTTTATTGGAGTATCATTGCTTCACAATACTGTGTTAGTTTCTGTTGTACAACAAAGTGAATCAGCCATATGCATACATATATCCCCATATCCCCTTCCTCTTGAGCCTCCCTCCCACCCTACCTATCCCACCTCTCTAGCTCGTCGCAAAGCACTGAGCTGATCTCCCTGTGTTATGCTGCTGCTCCCCACTAGCTAACTATTTTACATTCGGTAGTGTATATATGTCGATGCTACTCTCACTTTGCCTCAACTTCCCCCTCCCCCTCCCCATGTACTCAAGTCCATTCTCTATGTCCACATCTTTATTCCTGCCCTGCCACTAGGTTCATCAGTACCATTTTTTTTTTTTTTAGATTCCATATATATGTGTTAGTGTATGGTATTTGTTTTTCTCTTTCTGACTTACTTCACTCTGTATGACAGACTCTAGGTCCATCCACCTCACTACACATAACTCAGTTTAGTTTCTTTTTATGGCTGAGTAATATTCCATTGTATATATGTGCCACATAACAAAAATAAACAAATGGACCTAATTAAACTTGAAGCCTTTGCAGAGCAAAGGAAACCATAAACAAGACAAAAAGACAACCCTCAGAATAGGAGAAAATATTTGCAAATGAAACAACGGACAAAGGATTAATCTCCAAAATATATAAACAGCTCATGGAGCTCAATAACAAAAAAATCCCAAACAATTCAATTAAAAAATGGGCAGAAGACCTAAATAGACATTTCACCAAAGAAGACATACAGATGGCCAAGAGACACATGAGAAGATGTTCAACATTACTAATTATTAGAGAAATGCAAATCAAAACTACAATGAGGTATCACCTCACACCGGTCAGAATGGCCATTATTAAAAAATATAGAAACAATAAATGCTGGAAAGGGTGTGATGAAAAGGGAACCCTCCTGCACTGTTGGTGGGAATGTAAATTGATACAACCAATATGGAGGTTCCTTAAAAAATTAAAAATAGAACTACCATATGAGCCAGCAATCCCACTACTGGGCATATACCCTGAGAAAACCGTAATTCATAAAAAAATTCATAACAACCAATGGTTTCTATAAAGGAATTGCTTTATGGTCAACATGGCTGAAATGCATCGATTATACATAGTGGAGAGTAATTGCATTTGAAGGGCTTGAGTGGCAACCAGTGTGTTTTAGAAACACATTGCTGGTTTGTAAGACAGAAACAAATTGAGCTATGTTTTTTTTAAAATAAATTTATTTATTTATTTATTTTTGGCTGCATGGGGTCTTCATTGCTGCGTGCAGGCTTTCTCCAGATGTGTCGAGCGGGGGCTACTCTTCATTGCAGTGTGCAGGCTTCTCATTGCAGTGGCTTCTCTTGTTGTGGAGCACAGGCTCTAGGCACGTGAGCGTCAGTAGTTGTGGCATGTGGGCTCAGTAGTCATGGCTCGTGGGCTCTAGAGCTCAGGCTCAGCAGTTGTGGCTCACGGGCTTAGTTGCTCTGCGGCATGTGGGATCCTCCCAGAGCTATGATGTTTTGAAGGGCTTGGTTTCTCTCCATAAATTAAAACTCTGTGTTACTAGCAAAAGCAGGGTTAGGATAGGCTGAAACTAAGGTTTAAAGGCTCGGCTCTTGCTGTTCTGACATTTTGCCAGGAAACTGTGACAGTGGGCACTTTGAGAACCCCTGTAAAAGTGCTCTTTAAAAATCTTGAGATCGGGCTTCCCTGGTGGCACAGTGGTTGAGAGTCCGCCTGCCGATGCAGGGAACACGGGTTCGTGCCCCGGTCCGGGAAGATCCCACATGCCGCTGAGCGGCTGGGCCCGTGAGCCATGGCCGCGTCCAGAGCCTGTGCTCCGCAACTGGAGAGGCCACAACAGTGAGAGGCCCATGTACCGCCAAAAAAAAAAATCTTGAGATCATTATATCAAAAAACCTGTAGTAAAAATGTCAATAAAACAGAGGAAGTTATTCCATATTTAAAGTTATTGACACCTAGATATTTGTGATGTTTCATTTTACTCAGACACGTGACCCCAAGTGTTAGCTGCTGCAATAATGGTTCCATAGAAGTACTAAGTAACCCACAACAAGCGAAGCTCACAGAAATCTTTATCATTCCCAGGTTTCTGACTCAGTGCTGAAAGGTCTTGCTTTGGGCCCTTCTCTGGTTTTAATTGCCTTTTTGCACTTATTCCTAAATGTTAGGTTGTAACTTGATACTCACTTCATATCTCCCCACACCTTCAGGGCAACAAGTTATTGTTTCATAAAAAAGTGCAGTTAAACAAGGGCACTGCTGTGTACCCCATCCATCCCTGATACCACAGCTGGACTGTGATACTTAGTGATCAAGAAACCATCAACTTTGACTCCTTACTCCTTGTTCTGGTGCTTCTCCTTTTAGACCAGCTCTTGTTCCTTATTTCTCAGAGCAGTCAAAACAGCTTGGAGGGTCAGATCCCATTTGTGTAAAAGGAAGGTTACCTAGCAACCAGTTACTTATTGCTACGTGACTAACTACCACAAAACTTAGCAGCTTAAGACAACCTGCATTTATCATCACAGTTTCTGTGGGTCAGGAATCTGGGCATTCCTTAGCAGGGTTCTCCACTTGGGGTCTTGCAGAAGATTGCAATCAAGGTGTCATCCAGGACTTCCCTGGTGGCACAGTGGTTAAGAATCTGCCTGCCAATGCAGGGGACACAGGTTCGATCCTTGGTCTGGGAAGACCCCACATGCCGCGGAGCAACTAAGCCCATGCGCCACAACTACTGAGCCTGCTCTCTAGAGCCCATGAGTCACAACTACTGAAGCTTGTGTGCTTAGAGCCCACGCTGTGCAACAAGAGAAGCCACTGCAATGAGAAGCATGTGCACCGCAACGAAGAGTAGCCCCCGCTCGCCGCAATTAGAGACTAGAGAAAGTCCTCGCAGCAGCAAAGACCCAACGCAGCCAAAAATAAATACATAAAATTAAAAGAAAAAAAAAGTGTCATCCAGGGCTAAGGTCTCATCTGAAGTCTCAACTGGGAAAGAATCCACTTCCAGACTCACATGGTGGTTGGCAGAATTCGGTCCCTCCAGGGCTGTTGGATTGAGGGACTGAGCTCCGTGCCAGGGAAACCTCCCCAACAGGGCAGCTTGCTTCATCAAATATTAAACACTGAGAGGAATGGAGTCTGCTAATTAGACGCAAGTCACAGTCTTTTGTAGTCTAATCATGGAAGCATATCCCTCAACTTGGCTGCATTCTATAGAGCAGAATCTTGCCCACACTCAAGGGACGAGGATGACCCTGGCACGAATACCAGGACTCGGGGTCATTGGGAACCATCTGAAAGGCTGCCCACCACAGAAGGGCAGGTGTGTTTATTTGCTTGATTATGTATAGAAAATTTCTGGTAGAACACAATAATTTATCAGAAATTGTTGATAGTGGTTACCTCCAGAAATAGGACTAGGGCATCAGAGATAGTGGGAGAGGGGACTTTCACTTTTCACTTTATACATTTCTATATTGTTTTATTTTTTTTTAAACCATAAACAGTTTGCTATGTTTTATTTTTATTTTAAAAAGAAAAAAGTCACCCAGGCTATTTTCCAATAACTGTATCTTTTTTTTTTTTTTTTTTTCCGGTACGCGGGCCTCTCACTCTTGTGACCTCTCCCGTTGCAGAGCACAGGCTCCGAACACGCAGGCTCAGCGACCATGGCTCACAGGCCCAGCCGCTCTGCGGCATGTGAGATCTTCCCGGACCGGGGCACGAATCCGTGTCCCCTGCATCGGCAGGCGGACTCTCAACCACTGCGCCACCAGGAAAGCCCCAATAACTGTATCTTTTTAAAAGTAGTCTGGACTCAAAGAATAAAAATCAGTGAACCCAATTCACTTGTGTGCACAAAAAAGTAAAACGTGTAGACATGTAAGTAAATATTTAGCAGTAGTGGTTTTATAAAATCATAAAATTGGATTATCTTTTCAAACTACCTAAAAAGGGAACACATCTTAACGACACTTTCAGTTCCATCATAAACATTTTATTGCATTCTGTCCTAACACAGGAGCTAAGAGATGGAAATTAGCTTCTGGAAATTACCTTGGATTTAATCTAATCTTTGGATTGTTTCAGAATCGATGACTACTTTGGCTCCGTAACGGGGCTCATTTCAGTGTCCTATTTCTCCCCCAGTCCACCTAGCATTGTCAGATAAAATACAGGATGCCCAGGCTGGCCCATGTAATATTTGGGACATACACTAAAAAATTATTCAATGTTTATCTGAAACTCAATTTTAACCAGGTGACCTGTAGTTTTATTTGCTCATGTGGCACACGCCCACAAAGTTGGCCTGATTGAGTTAGCACAGTGGCTTTCAAGGAAAGGATGGCAATTCTGTCCCCCAGGGGACATTTGGAGACATCTGGAGACTTTTGGTTGTCACAGTTGGGGGGTTCCAGTGCTACTGGCATCTAGTGGGTAGAGGACAGGGATGCTTCTAAACATCCTACAGGGCCCAGGACAGCCTCCATGATAAAGAATCCAACCTCAAATGTCAATAATGCCGAGATTGAGACACCCTCCATCCTCCCTCCCACAAACTCCTGCTCGACTCACCACTGGCTTCAGTGAGGAGCTGTGGATGCTCAGGTAGCTTTGGAAAACAATCACCAGGTGGGAGTAGGGTGGGGGGTGAGGGGCATGGTCTGGGGGTGTTTCAGCCGATTCTCTCCATAAAGTAACAGCTCTTCAACCCTCCAGCAGGTACACTCTGAATTGTTTACTGCTGGCTCACACTTGTTTGTCTGCAACTAGTTCTCCCAAAGATCTGAGCAGATCTCAAGCAGCTGCAAGAATCTGCAGGTAGCAAGTGATTTAAGAGACCTGGCAGAGAATACAATTACCTTTTTTCCTTTTTTAATTAATAAAGAGATTTTACTAATACCCTTTGTCCAGACCATTTTTACTGTGGTTAATGTTCCCAAAGAGAGACAATTCAAAATTTGCTGATAACACAAATGGGGTGTGTGTGGGGGGGGGTTCCCTGTACCATCTAATAACTCACAAAGTAATTTGTTCAAGATTAACACCATTTTCCTATGAGAGCTCATATTGTTTTCATCCATTCTAGATGCATTGTAGACATGAATTTTATTCAATTATTTATTTTGCCTCTTAAAAATCTATTACAATTATTTGAGAAATTTTACCAAGTCAAATCTTAACCTTAAAGATTGATCAGAATCACACTGCAAAGTACCAAAAATATAAAGTTGTGTTTATGCCATGTGCTGTTACCACTGGTGAAATAACGTTTCTCTATACTTCAAACAAGAAAAATGCATAAAGCGAAATGAGAAGACCTGTAATTTAATTTTATTTGGTCAGACTAGTGGCAATACAAGTAGGGAGCTGTAAAGGTACTAATTATTTCCCTCATCCAATGGCTGCACTTGCTTGCAGTTGAAAGTTGAAACGTGTAAAATAGTAAGATTGTAGGTTCTAATGCAAGGAAGCAAATGTGAGAGACACTGTGATATTTAATCTAAATTTTTACTCTGTCACTTTAGTGAGTTATTAACTCCTTTGCTGACTTTCTGGCTTAGGATTTACAAGCGTACAAAATACTGAGGGGCTAGAAAGCCTTTTTTAAGGAATCCAAGCTCATATTTAATTTAATTTAGAGAAAATGACTAATAATTTACTAATCCAGGACTCTGGCAGTGGAAGTTCAGCTCTCTCCATTTGAACCAAATATTCTATCAAAATCAAAGTGACTTTTATCTTAAGAATTTGGCCTTGATTTTATTTGCATGGGGGGTGGTGGTGAGGAAGACAATAAAAGTCCTAAGCCTCTATTGATCAGGTTCGTATGTAGATTGATAATTCTGGCTGAGTTAGAGGATAGGATGGCTGTGTGCCCTTGGGCAAGTTGCTTAACCTCTCTGTTTCTTAGTTTGCTCGACTGGCCACCCTGCGGCTCTGTCCTAGGTCTCTCCATCATTTTGTATGTTAGCATGCTATGCATTTCCTTCATAGTATTTCATGACATTTGTAATCATTTTGTCTATAGACTATTTATTTATTTAGCCTGTTGCCCTCCACTTGGATAGCAGCAATACTTATTTATCTCGTTCTCCATACTCAGGCTTTCATTCATTCAAGAAACCTGCAGTTCCTAGATGATCTTATTTGCAAAGCAGAAATAGAAACATAGAGGTAGAGAACAATGTATGGCTACCAAGGGGGAAAGGTGTGCGGAGGGAGGAGTTGGGAGTCTGGGATTGACACATACATTATTGATAACTATGTATAAAATAGACGACTGATGGGAACATACTGTAAAGCACAGGGAACTCTACCTAATGCACAGTGGTAACCTAAATGGGAGGGAAGTCCAAAAGGGAGGGGATATCTGTATGTGTATAGATGATTCATTTCCTTATGCACTGGAGGCTAACACAACATTGTAAAGCAACCATAGTCCAATAAAAATTAGAAAAACAAAAAAAGAAAGAAAAGAAACCTGCAGTTCCTACTGTGTGCCAAGCACTGACGCAGATGCTGTAAATAAAACGAAATCCCTGCTTATTCTGGAAACCGATCCGAAGGTTTGTTCTTGGGCTTCAGTCCCATCTGCTGTCACCTTGAAGCTTTCGCTTGTGCAAGAGGCAGGAGGGCAAAGGTGTGTCCCCAGGGACATGGGACTCTGTCATCTGGTTGGCGGAACTGTTTAACCCTTTTGGACTACTGTGTTTGTCTCCTGAGGCTGCTGTAACAAATCACCACAAACTGGGGGGCTTAAAACAACAGCAGTGTCTTCTCTCATAGTTCTGGAGGCCAGAAGTCCTAAATCAAGGTGTCACAGTACCATGCTCCCTCCCAAGGCTCTAGGGCAGAATCCTTCCCTGCCTCTTCCGGCTTCTGGGGGCTGCAGGCAGTCTTGGACAATCCTCGTTCGGTAGCTGCAACACTTCCATCTTCGTTTCCGTTGTCACATGGCCCTCTCCCTCTGTGTATGTCTGTGTCCCCACGGGGCTTCTTATAAGGACAACAGTCATTGGATTTAGTGCCCGCCCTAGTCCAGTATGACCTCATCTGAACTGATTACATCTGCAAAGACCCCATTTCCAAATAAGGTCACATTTTGGGGTTCCCATTGGACATGCATTTTGTGGGTGTGGGGACAGTATTCAACCCAAGTACAGGCAACACCCACTGGGGTTATTTTGTTGACAATTTTAACCTGATGTACCAACGGCTGCCTCTGCCCCAAATATTTAAAACGAAGCCTTCCACAACATTACTCATTGGAGCCACAGAATGACCTTGGGGCACACCCTGTAAGCATCACCCGCTTGATCGAGAGTGAGGAAGCAGAGGTTCAGGAGGGTTATCATTTGTATCCAGGCCCCAAGCAAATGGTGAAGGAAGGTGCAAAGTCAGGGCAACTGATGCCACATTCTTGGTTTATTCTCTCTCCTGCCTCTTTGGGGTAGATAGGCCCCTGCTCCCCAGGTACGTGGCGTGTGGGTGGCATGTCCCTCTGCACTCCGGCTCAGTCTGGCTGCCCTATCTCTTGCCCATGATCATAACACCTACCATCACAATATTGCTGTATTGCCGGGACTCTGTGGGAGCTTCTGCCCAAGATCAAGGGAAAGGCCCCAGGACATCCTCTTTGGGGGCCGTTCCCAGAGCTCCCGTCTCTGAAACTATCCCTGCCACACAACAGATAGTCCCTTTCTAGCCTCATTAAATGCGGCCTCAGCTTTATTTACAGGACACTGGATTAGCCTAGCCATTTCTGAGATTCACTAAGTTCTATTGCATTCTTAAAATTACGTGCTGGGAATTCCCTGGTGGTCCAGTGGTTAGGGCTCTGCGCTCTCACTGCTGCGGGCCCAGGTTCGATCCCTGGTTGGGAAACTAAAATCCCACAAGCCGCACAGTGTGGCCAAAAACAAATAAATACATAAATAAAATAAAACTATGTTCCAATTATATTTCCTTAGACATCCAGATCCTTCCTACATAAATGCGTTGTAAGGGAAACACCTAAATATTTTTGTTTCTGGCAATGTCCTATTTTGTAAAGGCTGCATTGGCAGTTGTGTTCTCAGCTTAAAATAAAAAGAAAAAAAAGTAAAAGAAAAATTTCTTTCCCTACTAACTCTGAAATCACTGTAGAACACATAGATTCTATCTGAGATGGCTTCATTGTGAAAGAATGCCCCTTTATCCTGTGAAAGTCAAAGCATTACGTGCAACGTGTGGATGGGACAGGCTGCTGGCCACAGGGAAGAAGAGTGCCGGAGTTATCTATCGAAATCCGAGCTGCCTGGTCTCAAATCAAGATTCCCAAGGGCAATCTATAAACTAGAGGTACTCACATGTAGCAGTAGACAGTCTATACATAATTTGCCTCAACTGCACAGGTTGCAATTTGCTCACAGACTTATATAAATAAAGTGTGTATTGTTTCCTTTAAATAGCTCCATCATTTCCTTATGTGCCCTCTCTCAGGGATCCAGGAAGCCCACCCCCTTCCCAGGGATCTATAGAAGAGATTCAGGTAAAGAGATTCAGAATGAGAAACAGGGAATGGTACACACTCCATAAAAATGCCACGTATGGGCTTCCCTGGTGGCGCAGTGGTTGGGAGTCCGCCTGCTGATGCAGGGGGCGCGGGTTCGTGCCCCAGTCCGGGAGGATCCCACATGCCGCGGAGCGGCTGGGCCCGTGGGCCATGGCCACTGAGCCTGCGCGTCCGGAGCCTGTGCTCCGCAACGGGAGGGGCCGCAGCAGTGAGAGGCCCGCGTACCGCAAAAAAAAAAAAAAAAATGCCACGTGTGTTTGTACCCCTCGATCAAGTAACTTCCACCATCAGCATGAGTCTGACCTGCTTAGTGATACCTTGGGGACAGGTACCCTGGGAAGTTCTGATGTCTGTCCTTTAAGACTATATTTGTCTCATAGGTGCTGCTACTTGGGAATCTTTTGCACTGGTTGCCTTTATCACAGCTGGTAAAAACATCTGCAGTAAATGCTTTTTAATTACCCTGATTTTCCAGGTCTTTGCTAGAAAGAAATCTTGCTGAGTCTTCCTGAAAAATAAATTCAGTTTTTTGTGACAGGTAGATGGAGCTGAATTCTGGAGGAAAAGCTCAACCCAACCATTGATGTTCCTCATAATCATCGATTCCTGCGTGGGAAGCTGCACCCTCTCTTACGGTCCCAGTGGGTTGCCATTCTCGGCTCTCCCAGCTGCAGGGGAGGGGCGTAATGTGCGGAGTTCCCACCTGTGTCCCTTGGATTTGACAAGTGCCTGAAGGAGTGCCTGCATTTATTCCTGGTCTTGTTGCTGATGCCTTTGAAAGGAGCAACAGAATGACTGAGACTGGGAGTGATTATAAATATACATCCGAAGGACAGAAAATCTTCGGCTGTCTTACCCCATCACTCTTCAAAAACATTACTGTCTCCTTAAGATAACAAAATAATTCCGGCGTATCTTGGGAACATCTGGCTTGTGTCTCCTTCCAAGGCTGTGCACATAACTGAACTGTTTTGAATATTAGATTCTTTATCAGATTTTAGGATAACCGACCTTCCGCTCCCTCAGACACTGGGTTTCAGAGAAAGGGCTGGTGAGACTCAGTGTGTTCCTTTCTACTCGAGGGATGCAGTCAAGGAGGCAAGGTTCTGTAAGAGGTTTCTTCTTTCTTCCTTTTGTCCTAGTCTTTTAAAAAATTCTTTTGTTGGGTTTTTTTCCAATAGTAGGAAAACCGACACCCGTGTGGACAGGTTATCTGCACTCATTCATAAGTACATTCATGTGTCACATGCTTTTTGGAGGCTTCCCACTGCCTGGCATTGTCCTGATCTCTGAGCGTCTCTCGATGTGGTGGGCAGTGTCGGGGGGGAGGTCCATCCAGTGGGGGTGGCGGACTGAGCTGCCCCTGGTTAGGGAGCAGCAGTGGCAATAGAGCAAAAACGGGGCTTGTGCTGGCACTGTTCCCCATTGACTGGCATTTATTTTCCCAAATCAGCCATTAAAAAAAAAGGAATCAGCCTTCCAAAATTATTCAGACTTCAACTTCCAGACTTCTCAGCTGGAATTCATGATGGTAAAAACAGTTTTTCCTCCAAGTATGGGCGGTCAGTTCTCATTATTGGCAGATTCCATATTTGCGAACTCACCTACTTGCTAAAATTTATTTATAACCACAAAAGCAATATTGGATGCTTTTTTTTTTTTGGCCTCACCACGTGACTTGTGGAAGCTCAGTTCCCCAACCAGAAGATTGAACCCGGGTTGAACCTAGACTGAAACCATGCACCTCAGATTGGGACTTGAACCCACGTGCCTGTGCGGGACTCGAACCCCTCCTAGACCAAGGTTGGGACTTGAACCCACGCAGCCAGGACTCATACCCAGCCAAAACCCTGATTGGGACTTGAACCCACGCCTCCAGGACTTGAACCCAGCCAAAACCTACAGTCTTCCAACTGAGATCACACATCTGGTTTCAGGACTTAATGAAACTCAGGTTCTTGATGTCTCATCGCAGAAAGAATTCAGTGAGAGACAAAGTGATAGGTAAGAAGTGGATTTATTTAGAGAAAAACACACTCCACAGAGTATGGGCCATCTCAGTTGGTGAGAAAGGGACCAGGGTATGGGGTTGTCAGTTTTTATAGGGGTGGGTAATTTCGTAGGCTAATGAGTAGGAGGAGTATTCCAGCTATTTTGCAAAGGGGTGGGAATTTCCAGGAATTGGGCCACCGCTCACTTTTTGATCCTTATGGTCACCTTAGAACAGTCATAGAGCCTGTGGGTGTGTCATTTAGCTTGCTGATGTGTTACAGTGAGCGTATACTGAGGTTCAAGGTCTAGTGGAAGTTGACTTGTCCGCCATCTTGGACCCATTTGGTTTTAATCAGTTTATGTCATGTCTTCAGGCTATATCATTCTTTCAAAGGTTGTACCCTGACCGCTTCCCTCCTGTTTCAAGGCCACGGCAGTGAAAGTGCCAAATCCTAACCACTAGACCACCAGGGAACTCCCTAATATTGGACATTTTTGAGGTCATTCACAGACAAGCAGAGCAGCAAAAAATGTGTCTCCTGATCACAGTGAGTTTTCAGCTCTCATACTGCGAGTAGGTGTGCCTTCCAGGTCTCTTTCATGCCACCCTTTTGCTAATTTTTGAGTATTTGTTGATAGTTGCACCATTTAAAATGGCACGAAAATGCAGAAGTGATGGCTTAGTGTCCTAAGCATGTGAAGGCTGTGATGGGCCCCACAGAGAAAATACCCATGTTACATAAGCTTCATTCAGGTGGGAGTTATAGTGCTGTGGGCCTTGAGTTCAATGATAATGACCCAACAATATATGGAAAATAAGGTGCCTTTAAACAGAGACTCTCACAAAACAAGGTTATGTATTGATCAGTTGACAAAATTTTGTGACCAGAGGCTCGCAGGAACCTGACCCTGTATTTCCCCAGGACTGATTCCCTAACTCAGTGTTCACAGTGAGTTTAGAGACTTAACTACTGTGAACAACAAGAATCAGCTGACTCTTTTAACACACATGGAATGGATAATTCATTACTTCTTATCCTGTAGGATATGAGCACAGAGGCCAATGATCAGAGCCAGGTATGGAAATAAACAATTCCAAATGATCAATTAAAAATTGATTTTCTTCTTATACTGATTAGCTCAGCTTCTCCCAGGAGCCAAACACTCATGCAGCACAATATGCTGAGATCCGAGACAACTAAGTCTTGTTCCTATAGGAGGATGAACCTAAGAAAATCCAGGTGTCAGCCCAGGTCCCCTCGGATTCCCAGGGGCCCACATGTGACGATGCGCCATGTGCCTGCTCCTTGCTTGGAGCCAAACAAGTAACATTCCTGGGATTTGTATGCAAAGGCTTGAAAATCTGCAGACAAGATCTGCAGGTACAATTACTGTGTCAGTTTGTAGAAAAACCCCTGGTTAGCCAGAATATTTTGTTCCAAGTTTCAGTTTTCCATCTTCTAAAGCCATGCTTCTCAAACCTTGAGGTGCAGAGACACCACGACCTGGGTAATGATGTTAACATGAAGATTCTGATCTAGGGAGACCTGGGTGGGGCTGAGGTCCTGTGTTTCCAACAGCTTCCAGCTGAGGCCTATGCCGACACCAGTAAACTCCCTTTGCACGCATGACTGTTTGGACTGCATTTTTCTCTTGTTTGCACCCAAAAGATACCAACTGGCATCCAGGGGTGTCAGGCCTGTTCCTCCCTCCATGGGTGTCAGGGGTGTCAGCCCTCCATGTGGCTCTTTATCCCATGCCTTCCCTGAGGCTTCCTCTCTGCTTAGATACTGCCTCCTCCAGGGAGCCTTCCCTGACTCCTGCTCCCTTGCCCTCAGGGACTCTCAGGAGCAGGCCCCAGGGCTGCAGTTCTCAACCTTGACTGCAAAATAGAATCACCTGGGAGCTTGGAACCCACGACTCTCCAGGCCACACCCCAGACCAATCAGCCCCAAAAGTCTATGGGTGGGGCCAATCCATGTCTTAAGAACTAGGCCCCAGGTGTGTGTTATGTCCAACATATAGGTTTTTTTAAGATTTATTTTTATTTACTTATTTATTTTGGCAGCACAGGGTCTTAGTTGCAGCACGTGGGATCTTTGCTGTGGCATGCAGGATCTTTTACTTTCAGCATGTGGACTTCTTAGTTGCGGCATGCAACCTCTTAGTTGCGGCATGCGTGTGGGATCAAGTTCCCCAACCAGGGAGCAAACCCAGGCCCCCTTCATCGGGAGCACAGACTCTTACTCACTGGACCACCAGGGAAGTCCCAACTTATAAAGTTTTGACAGCATCTGACTGGCTGTCCAAACTGTGGGGAAAGTTCCATATGAAAGTTCACCACACTGAAGATTATTCAGCCTTACAAAGGAATGAAGCTCTGACACATGCTTCAACATGGGTGAGCCTGAAGACTAGTCTTCAAGAGTTGGTTTCCCGCAGGGAATTCCCTGGTGGTCCAGTGGTTAGGACTCGGTGCTTTCACTGTGGTGGCCGGGGTCCAAAGATTCTGAAAGACTCACAGCCAAAAAAATAATATTTTCTACTTCAAAAAATTTCTGGTCAAAGGACTTCCCTGGTGGTGCAGTGGTTAAGACTCTGTGCTCCCAATGCAGGGGGCCTGAGTTCAATCCCTGGTAAGGGAACTAGATCCCACATGCATGCTGCAACTAAGAGTTCACATGCCACAACTAAGGAGCCTGCCTGCCACAACTAAGAGCCAGGGCAACCAAATAAATAAATATATATTTTTAAATTTCTGGTCAGAATGTGCCTCACCATTATTTAACAAATGTTTGTATTTTTCAATATACCGAGAGCCAATGTACCAGCTCTCTGATATTTAGCAGTTTTCCAAAATAAACTTTCTATTTTGGAATAATTTTTGAATTAAAGAGAAGTTGCAAAGATAGTACAGCATGTGCCCCCATACCCTCTCTCAGTTTCCCCTACTGATAGCATCTTACATAACTGTGGTGTATTTGTCACTAAGAAACTCACAGTGAGACATTACTACTAACTGAACTCCAGGTTTGGTTTGGATTTCATCAGTGTTCCCATTAATGTCCTCTCTCTGTCCCTGGATTCCATCCAGGGACCACATGGCATTTAGTCTTGATGCCTCCTTGGTCTCCTCTGGTCTGTGAAGGGTCTTCAATCTCCTTGTTTTTCACGACCTTGACAGTCTTAAGAAGTACAGTGTTAAGAAGTACAGATCAGGAATCATGTAGAATGTCCCCCAGGCTGGGTTTCTCTGATGTTTTTTGTGTGTCTGTGATTAGAGTGGGGCTATAGGTTTGGGGAATAACCCCACAGAAGTGAGGTGCTCTTCTTACCACATCATTTCGAGGTGCCTGACCTCCTCATGACTCATCATGGATAACATTCACCTTGATCACCCAGTCAAGGTGTGTCTGCCAGTTTTCTCCACTGTAAAGCTACTATTTTTCTCCTTCCAGACTCTTTACTTTGGAAGTAAGTCACTAAGCCTAGCCCACCCTCAAGAGGGAAGAAGGTGGGAATTGCTCCCCATCTCCCGGGATGGGAGCATACATTATCAATTCTTTTGTCAGTAGTTTTTTAGGTGAAAGGATAACACACTATGAGTTTTCTGCACATAGTTAAGATAGTAACTCCCCAGCTAGACACAGCAGACTATACAGCTCAGTACAATTGCTCACTTTTTGCATTTCTTACTGCTCAACCCAATTCAAATAGGTGAAGAGTTCATTTTTAAGAGGAACAGAAGATGGAACGTTATTCAGCCTTAAAAAGGAAGGAAATTCTGACACATGCTACAACATGGATGGAACTTGAGGGCATTATGCTGAGTGAAATAAACCAGACACAAAAGGACCCATATTGTTTGATTCCATTTGCACAAGGTACCTAGAGTTGTCAAATTCATAGAGACAAAAAGTAGAGTGGTGGCTGCCTGGGGTTGGGGATGGGAGAATGGGGAGTTATGGTTTCATGGGGACAGAGTTTTAGTTTTGTAAGATTAAAAGAGTTCTGGAGATGATGGTCATGGTGGTTGCACAACAATGTGAATGTACTTCATGCCACTGAATTCTACACTTAAAAATGGTTAACGGTAATTTTTATGTTATGTGTATTTTATCACAATTTTTTAAAAAGACACAGATGGGGCAAATGAAATTGTCACTGATTACCAATCAATCATAGGAGATTGGTTGAATTAACTATTGTTTATCTCCACAACGGAGTACACTACAGATGCCAAAAAGAATGAGGAAGCTCTCTGTGAACAGCTATGGAGTCATTTCCAAGCTATATTATTAAGTGATAAAAGCAAAGTTCAAAAGAGCATATATAGTATGCTACCTTTTGCCTAAGGAAAAAAAGATAAGAAAACTGTGTGTGTGTGTGTGTGTGTGTGTGTGTGTATGTGTGTGTGTACACCCACATGCTTATCCTTACAAAGAGAAACTCAAAGAGATAAACCAGAAAACAATGAAGATGTTTGTCTACAAGAGGTGGGAGGAAACAGGGTAAGAGGGAGACTGGGATGCGTGACAGTCCTCTGAATATACCTGTTTATATAGTTTCAAGTTTTGAAGCACCTTCTACATACTCAAAAAATAAAAGCAAATTAACGATGATGGAAAGATAAAAACCCTAAAACTGAAGAAAACAGACAAATGAACCCAACTGTACTGCTGATGGATATCATGACCCCACAGAAGAGACTGAGAAGTACCCCCAGCATTTGTGAATCCAGGATTTCACTATATACTCTCAGTCTTTGTGGGGGGAGCGGGGAGGTCAGCAGAACAGGGAAAACTCTGGAACTCTTTACCAGATTTGTTGTTTGTAGTGGACATTGTGCAGCAATTCTAATGCTATTTTAGGATATATTATAGGATTGAGCAAATGCATAAAGGTGCTGCTGGTATTGGGAGAAGGAAAATACAAATATGGACAGGAGGATGGGTTGGAAGTGGGGGTATTGGTGTGGACACATGGTCTCTAAAACAAGCACACGCGTGAATACAAGCATTTGTGTATGTGTATATACCTGTAGGTACATGAATGTGCGTGGGCGTATACGTGTATTTGTTTTCTAGCTCTGTCCTTTGAAAAAGTCTCAAAGCAAAGACACGACAGCAAAAATGAGCACACCTACTGCCCAGATCTTGGTGCTTAACACCATTCCTCACTAACAGGAACCAGGGCTCCTTGGAAAAATGGCTGATTCCAGGACAGGGGCAGGAAAGGCCAAGATGAGCCTGAAATACCTTGTTATACCAGAAAGTAAGGAAGTATTCAAAAAAAAAATAATGATGGTGCATGGCTAAAGGACCCAGGAGCCAGCTTGACAGGGCTCCCACTGATCACACCTGGGACAATTTGAGCACCGAGATAATTAAGAAGTTGTAATAAATTTAGTTTGAAAAAATCATGAAGGCATACCAAAAATAAATACATAAATAAATAAGTGGGGGAGAAAGGAGGGCTCTTGCTTATAGTAGAAAGTCAACTGCAGACTGGTATGTGTGAAGGGATGCTGAATTGGAAAATTTCCATTTTGCCACCATCATTGTAAAGGTTGGTAAAGACAAGAATCGTTAATGGGTGTCAAATCCAGGAGGCACACTTCATGAGGACCATGACATTTGTACGGTGTCTGCCCACAGATTGCTTATTTGAGAGCACAGGGAAAACAGTAACCTACAGAGCTTCTCACACAGACATCTTGACATGAGCAACCAAAAATCACATCCCCGGACCTCCCTGGTGGCACAGTGGTTAAGAATCTGCCTACCAATGCAGGGTACACGGGTTCAATCCCTGGTCCAGGAAGATCCCACATGCTGTGGAGCAAATAAGCCCAGGTGCCACAACTACTGAGCCTGTGCTCTAGAGCCAGTGAGCCACAACTACTGAAGCCCACAAGCCTAGAGCCCGTGCTCCACAACAAGAGAAGCCACTCAATGAGAAGCCCGTGTACTGCAACGAAGAGTAGCCCCCACTTGCCGCAACTAGAGAAAGCCCGCGCACAGCAACGAAGACCCAACACAGCCATAAATTAATTAATTAATTAATTAAAAAAAAAAAAAAACGAAAAACTCTGTAGGGGAACTGAGATCCCGCAAGCCACGGGTCATGGCCAAAAAAAAAAACAAAACCCAAAACACAACTCTGTAAGTTGAAGAAACTGATAACGAAGCAAATTAGCAATGCTGATAGGATGCAATTACTGCCCAGTGGACAGACACAGCTGTCCATCTGTTTGTTAATTCCTTTCAGCCTTCCTCACTTGCCCAGGGCTCCGGATATTTGGGCCCTTCTGCCGGGAGGTCCTCCCTCTGTGGAGAGCCGGAGATATCTTGGAGTCCTGGGGACACAGGCTCTGTCGACTCCCCATACAGTGGAAACTTCCAGAATTTTCCTGGGTTCCCTAAACACCAAGCCTTGATTTTCCACATACTCACACAGGCTTACAGAACTCGACCCAAATCCAGAAGAGTTTCTGATTCACTGCCACTTACCTCACAGAGAACCGCAAGTGTGCATCTGATCGTTACACTGCCCCACAATTTTATTTTCCAAAATGTGTCCCCTCCCATCCCTTAAGGAGCAAGTAGGTGATGCAGAGCAGTGAAGAAAAGCCACAAAGAGCAGGGACTCTCCCACCTCTGATGAACTTGAGAAGAGCACACAGCCCTTCCAGGACTGGTTAATCACCATGCATCACAAGGCCCCTTTGCCGTCCAGCAGAAAAACATAAAAGCAGCAGAGTCCAGAATTCCTGGGGCTGGTACAGGACTCTTCCAAGGTGCCTGTCACTGTCCTGCAGTGGGTGTCAAATCGTCAGAACAAGGGCTGGGACCTCATGACTGAGTGCCAGGATGCCTCTGTTTATCCTTGCAACCTACCGACCCACTCAGGAGGTCTTTTCCCTGCCCCACTTGCTCCTGGAGATGAAACCAGGCCCTTGAGACACACAGCAACCCAACCACAGAGGAATTACAGGCACACCTTGTTTTACTGATCTCCACTATGCTGCGTTTTTTACAGATTGAAGGTTTGTGCACCCTGCATCAAGCATCTATTGGCACCATTTTTCCAACAGCAGCTACTCCATGTCTCTGTGTCACATTTTGGTAATTCTCACAATATTTCAAACTTTGTCATTATTATTATATTTGTCATGGTGATCCGTGATCTTTGAATATACTACTGACTCACTGAAGGCTCAGATGATGGTTAGCATTTTTTAGCAATAAAGAATTTTTAAATTAAAGTATGTACATTGTTCTTTTGGACATAAGGCAATTGCACAGTTAATAGACTACAGCATAGTGTAAACATAACTTTTATATGCACTGGGAGACAAAAAAAATCCACGTGACTCACTTTATTGTGATATTTGCTTTATTTTGGTGGTTTGGAACTGAACTTGCCGTATCTCCAAGGGGTGCCCGTAAAGTAATTCACTCCAGTGGGACAGCTGAGGAGAACTGGCTGCGCTGATGCAGGACAGGTGCCTGAGCACAAGATTTTGTCCTGCTATCAGGCTCAGAGTCCCAGAGGCCCTGTGTAGGGTTCTCATCTCCTTCGTGTCCCTGGGTTATATTTCTGACTTTAGGGAATTCTCTGGCAGCCCAGTGGTTACGACTCCGCGCTTTCGCTGCCAAGGGCCCAGGTTTGACCTCTGGTCGGGGAACTAAGATCCCGTAAGCCACATGTTGCTGTCAAATATATATATATATATATATATATATATATATTTCTGACTTTAGCCCACTGAAGCTTTACCATTGGCCTTACAGTATTTTCTAGTTATAATACAGTCTTTTCCCCTTCTGCCTCTCCAGCTAGAGGGGAGCTCCTGGCAACTGCCCTCAGTGCGGGGCCACTGAGGGTCTGAGCCTGATGGTGCAGAGGACAGGAGTGTCCACAGAGGCCAGGGCCAGGAACGTGCTGTTTGGTCCTTTTGACTATCAGCGAGTAAGGATTACCATCTCCATTTTACAGATGAATAAACGGAAGCTTCAAAGGGTGAGTGACTCAGGCAAGGTCCCCCGTCAGTAAGGAGAAGAGCTGAAATTAAACTCACAGCCCAGTCGCCAGAAGGCTGATGGAGGAAAGAAGAAGTAGAGGGAGGGAGAGGGAATAAGAATTACAGTGACTGTAACTTACTAAGTGGGTCTGTCCTGGCCTGGAGTACGTAGTGTTACTTCTAAATTACCAAACCTTCTCTGTGAATGCCTAGTGATTTAGATGTTCACTGCCCAATGCAGTGGCCACCAGCCACATGTGGTTCTTGAAGCCCTTGAAATGTGGCCAGTCTGATCTGAGATGTGCTTTAAGTGCAAAATGCATATCAGATTTCAAAGGCTTCGAATGAAAAACAAGAATGTAAAATATCTCATTAGTAATATATACTAATCACTTAATGGTAATATTTTGCATATATTGGGTTAAATAAAATCTATTTTTAACCTTTCTCTCCCGTTTCTTTTTTTTTTTTTGTGTGCCTATAGGTCATTCTAAGAGACATGAGTGGGCAGGGCTGCTCCAGAGACCAGAGCGAGGCTTGTTTTTTTTTTTGTTTGTTTTTTTAAGCATCTTTATTGGAGTATAATTGCTTTACAATGGTGTGTTAGCTTCTGCTTTATAAAAAAGTGAATCAGTTATACATATACATATATTCCCATATCTCTTCCCTCTTGCATCTCCCTCCCACCCTCCCTATCCCACCCCTCTAAGTGGTCACAAAACACTAGATGATCTCCCTGTGCTATGCACCTGCTTCCCACTAGCTATCTATTTTACGTTTGGTAGTGTATATATGTCCATGCCACTCTCTCACTTTGTCACAACTTACCCTTCCCCCTCCCCATATCCTCAAGTCCATGCTCTAGTAGGTCTGTGTCTCAAGGTCTTGCTAATGCCCGGAGGAGGGGACGTCCCAGGTACTGGGTGCAGCTCTGTCCTCCCACACCTGTCAACCACTGTCCACCCAGCCGGTAACAAATACACCGAGAGCCTCCTCTGAGTACCAGCCTCTGGGACACAGAGAGGAGCCAGATGGCCCCCCAAAATATCTACATCCTAACCCCCAAACCTGTGAATATGTTGGGTTTTCTGGCAAGGGGGAAAAAAGGTTGCTAATCAGTGACCTTAAAATAAGATGATCCTAAATTATGCAGGTAGGCCCAGTGTCACCGCAGGGGTCCGTATAAGTAGAAGTGTCTGGGTCTGAGAAGATGTCACAGTGGAAGCAGCCCCCTTACTTGCAAGACCCCAGACTTGGCCCGTGAGCTTCCACAAGCACCAAGGTTTGGGGTGAGCCTCTGGATGCTTGAGGAGACTCTTCTTGGAGCCCACTTGGCCGCCCGTTTCCCGCTCACCCAACTTGCCTGGGTAGATTAGGAAGCCTGCTCTTCCTTGGACCCTGTCAGTCATGGGGGCCAGGGACACAACTGTGGCCCATCCCCACCCCAGAAAACACAACTAATTAAAAAAAAAAAAACCGTTCTGGCCCCTCACCTGAAAGCCCCAGGAAGAGGGTTTGGGATTTGCTCTAATGAGACGCAAGCACCCTCATCCCCGAAATAAAGACTTGCTGTTGAAGTCTGCAGAGGAGAATCCACACACACTCAGCCCGTCCTCCTGCCCACAGTTTCCATCCCCAGGGCTTGCGCCCAGGCTTCCCTGAGCCCCGTGGGATCACCGCCCTCCTGTCCCTCCCAGGGGCAGCACTGAACCAAACACTTAATTGACACAGAACGTGATTAAGCACCATTGCCGACTCCCTCCACCCATCAGCCGCCGAGCAAGCAGGACGATCTGCTGGAGAATATCCCAGAGGTTCCAGAGGCTTCGGGCTGGGGTGAGTTTCTCTGCCAAATCTCTCCAGTGACTCAGCTCCACAAAGGTTTCCTGAGCACAGACTCTGGGTCAGGCTCTGGGCTGGGCTCTAGGATGAAAGATGGACACGTGGTCTCTGCCCTCAAGTCACTGCCATTGTCCTGTGAGGACTCAGGGGACAGAACCCAGCTGTGGGGAGGGAAGAATTTCAGGAACCAGGCTCAGTCCGTCCAGCAGCAGAATGGGCCACCTTGGAAAGGTCTGGAGTGAGGAGCCCATCTCTTTTGGTGGGCTAGCAGCCAGCAGACCTTTGCCCACCAGGCCCAAGAGGCAAGAAGAGCATTTCCACCCAGGAGATAGGTGAAGGCCATCACTTCAACAGGCTCTGCCTTTTGGGTTTTCTTTCTTCATAAGCTTTTTTTTTTAAGCCTTACATGACATACCAGGGAAGAGTCAGAACAAAGCAGACGTTAGCAGCAAGAAATATACTCTTGGTTCCCTGCATACATAACCCAGGTTTTGGCAAAAGCACACACTGTGTGAGTACGCTTGGAAACGCATGGAAACTGACATTTTACAATGGTCCCCAAAGGTGTAAAAAACGGGCTGGAAGGCCAGGTGCCGAGGGTGATTGGCATCAATCAATGGGATCTGTGGTTGTGTCTCCCTATCGACACCTGATGTGTTTGTTGTAATTGGTTTCCCAGCCAGCCCTGCCGCCTTTATTAATTGCACACATTCCTTGACAAAAATGACACGCTGGTGGCAGCAACGTGGGCTTGAAGACGCGGGTGCCTTTTGATCTAAACCTAAAGTCACATTTGTGACCAGAACCGAAGATGGGGAGAGCCCACAGGTCATTTCTCTCATGGCAACACCTGGACAGAGTGGCCTGTTGGAACCATTCATGTAATTGTGTCACCTTGACCTGCACACTTGGTGACAGTTTTCCTGTGTCCTCTAACTCACAACGGACTTCAGAAAGACTTTGCCTGCAGACCTTTGGCAGCTTGAGTTTAATTCTGCAATGGAGGGAAAAAGGGCTGCTCAGAGAATTTCTGGAATTCAAACCAAATGCTCAATGCATCGAGGATGCTAAAATGAGTGGGAGAAAGTTTAGGGAGAAACAGAATATGTGCATGATTCCAAAGTACCTCTAAATGTTTATTAATTACCAAGGGAAAAATAGTCACTTTAGGTGGCAGACACCACCTTAACCAGGGGACGAAGGTTCATAGCGCCAGGACTGAGACTCATGGACAGCATGAGCCCCTGATGGGATACACTGAAGGGCACCTCACTTCTGAGGGATTCATCCCCAAAATCCATCGCCTCGATCCAATCATGAGAATGCATTGGACAAAACCAATTTGAGGGACTTGCTACAAAAACACATGAACACTGTTCTTCAAAAGGATCAAGGTCACAAAGGGATAGGAGAGATTGAAAAACTGTCACAGATGAGAGACGAAGGAGACATGACAATTAAATGCAATGTGGAGCCCTGGGACAGAGAAAGGACATTAGATTCAGAGCTGATGACATTCGAACGCAGTCGGTGGTCAGTTAACAGTGTGGTGCCAGTGATGATTTCTTGGTTTTGGTCATCGTACTTGGTTATGTACGACGTTGACATTAGGAGGAAAAAACTGTGTGACAGGTGACATGGGAACTCCCTGAATGATCTCTGCAACTCTTCTATAAGTCTAAAATTATTTCATGATAAAAAGTTTTTCAAATGTGAAAAAAAGAAAGAGCTCATCTCTCCCCATACCTAAGCTGTCACACTCTAGGGGGACCGTTTCTGGGGAAAAGACTGCTACCCCCAGCTGTCACTCGTTTTCCTGCATTTCATTCATATAACTGTTAAATCAATAGCTACATCTTCAGAGTAAATAATTGTGTCAGTGGTATTTTAATGGTCTCCTGCATTTGAGTTGCCAGGAGCCTTTTTGTCAGCAGAGCAAAACCATTGATTTTCTGCCCATCCATCCGAGGCACACATAGATGAGCTGCCTGCAGCCTGGGATCAGAGCTAGAGGGGCAAACCCCAGAACCTGGAACTCTCCTCCCAGCACTGGCACCTACAAGCAGCAGATAAAATATTTCATCTCCGCTGAATCACATTCCATTGCAGTTAACTTCCAGGGCAGAAAGTGTTAAACGCTTTCAGTCCAGGAGAACTTGGGAAATCCCAGTATGGTGTACTCTGCCATTTTTCTTTTTCTGAGGTCTGAGCCTTGGAAGCAAGAGAGCAACGTCACAGAGAGAACACGGGGTCAACCAGCAGGTGACTGAGGTGCCGGGAGCTCTTGGCTGACAAACGCAAGCGTTCTCATGACTGACCGTGAATTGCTGTGGTAGTTCCATAATTGCACAATGGTATTGTTCTTAATGCTTTTAAAATAGGACCTGTGTGTGCATGCTATGTAGGTGAAAATAAATGGTGCGTGTCCCCGGGAAAGGAAAAAAACTGAACAGGCAGTGTTTGTGAGACATGTTGTTCTCTGAGGTGCAGCTCAATACCAGCAGAACCCCATGCAGCAAGAGAGGACTGGGCAGCGGGCTGGGCCAACCACAGATATTTGCACAGGTGAATACAGTTTAGTAAAGGAAGTCAATCGAAGCATTCAGATGAGAGGGGAGGAGAGAAGTGGTCCCACTGAGCTCCACACCCCAGGCATCTGAAGGGAAGCTGCTGTAGCCCGCGTTCATGCATTAGTCCAGCAGGTGACTCCAGGCCTGCCCCCAGGAACTGACCGTAGACAGGCTTTGACCGCCCCCCCATGCAGGTCCCCAGTGGTCTTAAGTGTAAGGCCCCAAATTAAGACCCAACATTATATACCACTTTGACATCTGAAACCAGGAGGCCTTTGAATGTCCTAGCTGCAAGTTCCCCACCCCACTCAGCTTCCACAGATAGGGTCCCCTAGCCAAACAGCCCCCCTTATCAAATGGAACACAGACCCTGATGGGCCATGAGCAGTGGGCTTCAGTTCCCCGCCAGCCCACGGATTACTCAAGCAAGCACATCACATTCTCCTGTGGGAACCAGGAGGCACCTGCCCTCTTATTACTACAAAGCCTCCTCCCACAGCCCCTGCTGGTTCACTCTGTTCCTGAGTGCAACCCCATGTGGCCCTGAGTGGTGTACAGCACCACTCCTTCCCCGGGCTGTGAGTGTAAGTGGCTCATACACTGCTGTTTCTGATAAAACACTCACCAGCTAGAAAGGAATGTTCTCAACATAGTAAAGAGCATCTATGAAAAACCCACAGCCAATATCATACTCAAGGGTGAAAAAACTGAATTCTTTCCCCCTAATATCAGGAACAAGACAAAAATGTCCACTCTTGCCATTCAGCATACTATTCAGTGTTGCAGTGGAGTTTCTAGCCAGTGTACATAGGCAAGAAAGTGAAATAAAAGGTATCCAACTTGGAAAGGAAGAAGTAAGAACTACCCCTATTTGCAGATGGCATGATCTTGTATGTAGAAAATCCTAAGGAATATACTAAAAAAACTGTTAGAACTAATAAATGAATTCATCAAGATTGCAGGATATAAAATCAATAGACAAAAATCTGTCATGTTTCTATACATTTTCAATGAATAACCCAAAAATGAAATTAAGAAAGCAATTCCATTTACATTAACATCAAAAAGAACAAATTACTTAAAAAAAAAGTTAACAAAAGTACAAAACTCGTACTCTAAAAGCTATAGAAAAAAATAAAAGCTATAGAACATTGTTGAAATAAATCAAAGAAATAGAAAGACATGTTCATGGACTGAAAGATTAAATATTGCTAAGATGGCAATACTCCCCAAATTGATCTACAGAGTGAAATGCAATCCCTTTTAAAAATCCCAACTGGCTTCTTTGCAGAAATTGACAAGCTGGTTCTAAAATTCACATGGGGGACTTCCCTGGTGGCACAGTGGTTAAGAATCCACCTGTCATTGCAGGGGACACGGGTTTGAGCCCTGGTCTGGGGAGATCCCACATGCCGTGGAGCAACTAAGCCATGAGCCACAACTACTGAGCCCTCGAGTCACAACTATGAAGCCTGCATGCCTAGGGCCTGTGCTCTGCAACAAGAGAAGCCACTGCAATGAAAAGCCCTCACACTGCAACGAAGAGTAGCCCCCGCTCGCTGCAACCAGAGAAAGCCTGCACGCAGCAACGAAGACCCAACACAGCCAAAAATAAATAAATAAATTTATTTATTTATTTATTTTAAAATAATAATTTTAAAAAAATTTTTTAAAGCTATAGAACATTGTTGAAAGAAATCAATGAAATAGAAAGACATGTTAATAGATTGAAAGATTAAATATTGCTAAGATGGCAACACTCCCCAAACTGATCTACAGAGTCAATGCAATCCCTTTTAAAATCCCAACTGGCTTCTTTGCAGAACTTGACAAACTGGTTCTAAAATTCACATGGGGGACTTCCCTGGTGGTGCAGTGGTTAAGAATCCACCTGCCATTGCAGGGGACACAGGTTTGAGCCCTGGTCTGGGAAGGTCCCATATGCTGCGGAGCAACTAAGCCCGTGCACCACAACTACTGAGCCCACACACCACAACTACTGAAGCCTGCGCACCTAGAGCCCATGCTCCGCAACAGGAGAAGCCACCGCAATGAGAAGCCCACGCACCGCAACGAAGAATAGCCCCCGCTCACCACAACCAGAGAAAAAGCCCGCGCGCAGCAACAAAGACCCAATGCAACCAGATAAATAAATAAATTTTAAAAAATAAAATTCACATGGAATTGTAAGGACCCAGAATAGCCAAAACAATCTTGTAAAAGAACAAAGTTGAAGGAGTCACACTTTCTGACTTCAAAACTTACTTCAAAACTACAGTAATCAAAATAGTGTGGTACTGGTGTAGGCTAGACACAGAGATCAATGGAATAGAATGGAGAGTCCAGAATAAATTCATCCATATACAGTCGATTGATTTTTTGACAGAAGTATGGGGAAAGAATAGTCCTTTTAAGAAATGGTGCTGGGAAAATCAGATGTGCAGATGCAAAAGAATGAAATTGGGCCCCTACCTCACACCATATGCAAAAATTAACTCAAAATGGAACCTAAATGTAAATGCAAGAGCTAAATATAAGAATTAAAACTATAAAACTCTTGGAAGAAAACTTAGGCATAAGTCTAATCCAACCAACACCTGCTACAACATGGATGAACCTTGAAAACATGATGATAGGTAGGTAAAAGAAGCTAGACAAAAAAGGTCACATATTGTATGAATCCATTTATATAAAATATTCAGAATAGGCAAATCCATAGAGATAGAAAGTAGATTGGTGGCCACCAGGGCCTGGGAAGCAGAAAATGGCGAGTGATTGCTAATGGGGATAAGGACTTTTTTTGTGGGGGGGAGATGATGAAATGTTCTAAAACCGATCCTGATGATGGATGCACAGCTCTCTGAATACACTAAAATCACTGAAACACACACTTTGAAGGGGTGAACACAAAAGCAGATATGAGAACCTGGCTGTCTTCTAGAGACTTCTATGAGGCCAAATAGTAAAAAGATTTGCCAAAATGTAAAACAAAACCACTCTTCTTGCTAACTTTTCTTGTTTATTTTGGAAACTACATTTATTTTTCATAAAACATGTTATTTATGTAAACATCCAATGGATTTATTACTGTTATTTTTAGCCGAGTTAATAAATTTTTAATTTTTTCTCAAGTTTAATTTCTAGTATAATAAGTGTCAATGGATATACCCAGGATTGGCTGATGAGTGTGTAACCTGCATTATCACACAGGGCCCCAGGCTCAGAAGGACCCCATACTTGGCTTCGTGCTCTGCTGTCTTAAACTTCTTATAATTTTATCTTTGAACTTGTGTTTTTTAAGTGAAGTCGATGGGGCAATAGAGCATGTGCTGGAACGTGGGTATCAGCATACAGTGTTCCCCCCGCCACAAATCACCGCCTACCTCAGACACCCATTCCTCAGCCTTTTGGTGCCTTGGGTCTGCCCACAGGGTTGCCAGATAAATACAAGACACACAAATTCAAATTTCAGATAAACAAAGAATACATCTTAAACTTAAATACAGTTGGTCCTCAGTATCTGCAGCTTCCACATCTGCAGATTCAACCAACCGTGAACTGAAAATATTTTTTTAAAAATCCAGAAAGTTCCAAAAAGCAAAACTTGAATTTACTGTGCTGGCAGCTGTTTACATAGCATTTACGTTGTATTAGGTATTATAAGTAATCTAGAGATGATTCAAAGTATACGGAAGATGTGCAGAGGTTATATGCAAATACTACTCCACTTTATAAAAGGGACTTGAGCATCTGCAGATTTTGGTATGCTGGGGGTCCTGGAACCAACCCCCCCCACAGATAGGAGAGGCACTATATGTCCCCAAAATTGCATGGGACATACTTATGTTAAAGAATTATTCATTGTTTATTCAAAATTCAAATTTAACTGGGCATCCCGTATTATCATTTGCTAAATAAAAATCCTCCCCACCCAGCACCTTCCTTCTCAACCTGCAACTTCAGTGCCCAGAGACAGTGGGGTGGGGTGGGGAAGGGGAAGCTGTGTTCTGCATCGCTCCACCCCAGAGTGGGAGCCTGGATGCAAATGAGGGAAGAGTCAGGGTCAGGCTAAGTTTCTCACATTGGGGCAAAGCAGCCCCACCCAAGACACCCTCCTCCTGGCAGGTGTGAGCCTCTTCCCTACCCCCATCCAGGTACCTGTGTGGCCAGGCATGGCAGTTTATCCTTAGAGGTTGCCCATCCACCATCCGCCATGGCTTGGAACAGGCCCACGAGAAAGAGCTGCCTGGCTTCAAGCACCCAGCCAGGCCATGGTGCATCACTCCTGGGACTGGCAGGAGGGGGCTGTCAGGCTGGGGTGTGTGAGTCACCCGGCCCTGGGAGCCTGTGAGGGTCCTTGGCCCAGGAAGCATGCCTGGGGCCAGCCCTGCACCTCTTCCTGCTTCCTCACTTCCTGACTCTGCCTCCCGTTTGTGCCTGCCCTGCTCCAGGGACCCTCCGGGGACAAGCTAAACAATACAAATAGAGTAATTTCAGTGATTCTCTATACCAGTTAAATTCTCTCAGGCTGCATTGAAACAGGCATTGCAGGATATAAAGATAGATGGTAAAAGTCATCCTAATATTTAAATTTTTTGTTTTCTTAGAATGACGTTAAATAGCTAATAAAATCACCATGACACTTTGAGGGCATGCACGCGAGCCAGAGAGAGAGGGAGGAGAGATTGTGGGAAAAAAAGGAAAGCTGCTATTTTAGTACCTTTCACAGCACTTGCTTCCTGCTTTTTAAAAATGGGATCTCACATTTTCATTTCGCACCAGGCCCTAAGAAGTATGTAGCTGGCCCGGGATTTACTCCACACATAAACAAAAGCCCTTTGGGGTCTTCAATAATTCTTAAGAGTATAAAAGGAGTCCTGAAACCAAAAAGTTTGAGCACTGCTGTCCTAAGAGACTAAGAGCCTCCTAGCTCAGGACCTTTGCACACACTATTCCCTCTGCCAGAAAAACACTATGTCTGCTTTCTACATGTTCCTCCTCCTATTTCTTAGGTTTCAACCCAAAAATCACTTCTCAGGGGAATGTCGATGAGTCCTTGTATTTGTTTCCTGTCGCTGCTGTAACAAATGTAATCTCTTATGATTCTGGAAGTGTAACATCAAGAAGTCTAAAATCAAGGTGTCCACAGGGCTGGTTCCTTCTGGAGACCCTAGAGGAGAAGCCATTTCCTTGACCTTTCTGGCTTCTCGAGGCACCCACATTACTTGGCTTGTGGCCCCTTCCTTGCATCATTCAGATCTTGGCTTCCATCCTCACATCTCCTCTGACTCTGGCTGAAGACTCTGGATCCTTCTCATAAAGACCCTGTGATGACACTGGGCCACCAGGATAATCCAGGGTCATCTCCCGCCTCCTTAACTAAATCTCATCTGCAAAGCCCCTTTTACCTTGTAAGGCAGCAGTCCCCAACCTTTTTGGCGCCAGGGACCTGTTTTGTGGAAGACAATTTTTCCACGGACAGGTGTGCAGAGGGATGGTTCAGGAGGTAATGCAAGTGATGGGGATCGATGGGGAGCGATGGGGAGTGATGGGGAGCGGCAGATGAAGCTTCTCTCACTCGCCCGCCGCTCAGCTCCTGCTGTGCGTCCGGTTCCTAACAGGCTGCAGACCGCTACCAGTCCACAGCCTGGGGGTTGGGGACCCCTGCTGTAAGGAACATATTCACAGGTTCTAAGGATTAGGACATGGACATCTTTGGGGACCATTATTCAGTCAACCACAGTCCCCCACCTGATGTCCTCCCCCTTCCTGGCACTTATCAGATTGTGGATACCAGGGGTGACTATTTGTTTATTGTCTGTCTCCCTCCCAGACAGACCCTGTGCTCTTCCAGGCAGGGACCACTTGTGCTCTGTTCAAAAGGCACCTCCAGAGCCTGACACATTGCCTGGTGTATGTGGTACATGCCTGGCACATATTTGGGGAATGATAGAAATTAAGATTCTCTGTGAAACAGCAGCCAACAAGTCCTCCTCAGGCACATCCGAGTGGCAGATGAAGAAGCTAGGCCAGGGTAGGGATGGTTCCAGGGTCACACGTCCTGTCTGATGGGCCAGCACACCTCCCAGGACAACCACCTTCCCTTTGTTTCCCAGTCCCCACCTCTGTCCTTCCTCTCTACGCACCAGTGACCAAGGGGAGTGATGCTCTGCTGTGTAGGAGCCACAGTCCATCTGCCCTAGGAGATGACAGAAACCCACTCTGCACCGAGACGCAGAGATGCAAACCAGAGGGTGGGCAGGGGTTCTGGGGCATAGGCACAAGTGGGAGAGCTGGCCTTGGCCCTGGTCTACCCTGTAGCTATTGCCACTGTCAAATCAATCGGCTCTCTCCAAGAGCTCTCCCCTGGCAGGGTTAGAGCAGAAGTCCGTCGTGCAAGGAGAGAGAAACCAGGGTCCAGAGGCCCTGAGAGCAGAAACGCATCTGAAACAAGGAGTCAGGAGGCAGGTACAATGTCTCTGCAAGATTAGTGCACAGGGGGGAAGACAGGCATGAATTCCTTCCCTGCAGACAACTCCATCCCTCCTGCGTTTGCACCATGACAGAGTATGAGAGGGAGGGGTGCTCGAGCCACCCTCTTTCTCCTGGCTTCCCTCAGCTGGGACAGGGGACACACCAACAAATCATACCAGGATGTGAATGCAGGAGGGGGCAGAGGCGAATTCCAATCCAGGGCCTGTCAGCTGTGCCACCACCCCTACTCCCCACCAGCCACCGCCCCGTCTTACTCCTGCAAAGCCCAGCTCCCAACTCCCCCTGGAGGCCTCTGCCACCCTGATCCGGCAGCACCCCTTTGGGCCCCCACACCCCGTCAGCATCCTGAGAGGTTAAGCGTTTGGGCTCTGGGGCGGACCGATCTGGGCTGAAGTTTTGGTTGGGGCTTTTCTCAGCTGTGTGAGCTTCAGTGAGTCACTTGGCCCCTCAGAGTCTCAGTAAAATGGGAACAATGGTTACACCCACCTCACGAAGCCATTTAAGGCTGCAGAGAGACAATCCACGCATGGCAAGGGAGTGATGGGCATGCAGTAAAAATCCAGTAACTGGACTTCCCTGGTGGCGCAGTGATTAAGAATCCGCCTGCCAGTGCAGGGAACACTGGTTCAAGCCCTGGTCTGGGAAGATCCCGCATGCCGCAGAGCAACTGAGCCCATGTGCCACAACTACTGAGCCTGCGTTCTAGAGCCCACGAGCCACAACTACTGAGCCCATGTGCCACAACTACTGAAGCCCGCGCGCCTAGAGCCTGGGCTCTGCAACAAAGAGAAGCCACCGCAATGAAGAGTAGCCCCCACTTGCCACAACTAGAGAAAGCCCACACCAAGCAATGAAGACCCAACACAGCCAAAAATAAATAAATTTATAAAAAAAAAATCCAGTAACCAGCAGCTACAGTTACACCTGTGTCACCAGTACCACAGTGCCAGTCATCACACTGTCAGCCTCACCAGGTGTCTTCCCTGAGTTTCAGGCTGGCAGGAGGCAAACCAGCCCGGCCAGGGAAGCTGGAGTCAACCTTTCCCTGGAGGAGAGAGGAGGGGGCCAGAGGGCAGGCACAGGGAAGGTGGTCGTCAAGGCGTGGACAGACACCAAGACAGAGAGCTGGGCTTCCAACAGCCCCACGAGAGTCTCCCTTTCCTTAGGGCTCCCTTGCAACAGCAGCACTTGGGAGGAAGTTCAGCCCAGGGGGCTGCTCTGAGGGTCCCTGCCCACAGAGCCACAGAGAGGGGGCTTCTGACAGTGACTGCGTTGCCGACCTGCAGCTGTGCCCCTGAGGCCTTATTCTCCAGGGCTTCCTGCCCCACAGCCTTTTCTTCCCTCATTTCAGGAAGGAAACACAGGCTAGAGGTCCACAGGGCATCTACTGAGCCAGCGTCCACGGAGCACTGTCCAGGGGGCCGGGCCCACACGGAGACGGGATGAGACACAGCTCTGCCCTCGAGGACTTACCTTCTGTCAGAACGAGGCACCCAGATCTCAGAGGCTGTAGGTGAGGGGCCATGACGGAGGCACGTGACCAGGCCTTAACAAGGAGGGGGAGGGGGCAGGGGGTTGGGAGATTCTGGGGGCAGTGAGGCAGCAGCCCCAGCCCAGCATTAGAATCACCTGACAGCTTGTTACACAGAAACCCATGGCCCCGTGGACCTGCTGAATCCCAGAGTGTGGAGGGGCCTGAGATCCCCAGGTGTGTGTGAGGTAGCCAGACTTGGAGAGACTGGGAGATCTAGCCTGACAGCAGCAGGGGACTTGGCCCCCCCAAGGGAGAATGCCCGGTAGGTGGATTCAGGGCCAGCCGAGGGCAGTGAGGTCACTGCTCCCCCCAGACACCAGCCTCTGACAGCTTATCTTGTGCCTCAGAGTCCCCGAGCAAAGGTCAATCCTGGGGTCATTGCTTTGGGGGTCTGTGGTCATCAGAGTGATGGCCCCCCAATGTGTCCACGTCCTAATCCCTAGAACCTGTAAATATGTACCTTACATAGCAAAACAAACTCTGCAGATGAGACTAAGTTAAGGATTTGGGAGAGATCATCCTGGATTAGCCTGGTGGGCAAATGTCATCACAAGAGTCTTTAAAGTGGGGAATCTAGGGCTTCCCTGGTGGCGCAGTGATTGAGAGTCCGCCTGCCAATGCAGGGGACACAGGTTCGTGCCCTGGTCTGGGAAGATCCCACATGCCGCGGAGCGGCTGGGCCCATGAGCCATGGCCGCTGAGCCTGCGCGTCCGGAGCCTGTGCTCCACAACAGGAGAGGACACAACAGTAAGAGGCCCGCATACCGCAAAAAAAAAAAAAAAAAAGTGGGGACTTTGGGAATTCCTTGGCTGTCCAGTGGTTAAGACTCCAAGCTTCTACTGTAGGGGGCGTGGGTTTGATCCCTGGTCAGGGAACTAAGATCCCACATGCCGTGTGGCACAGCCTAAAAAAAGAAAAAAAAAATTTTTTTTAAGTGAGGACCTTTTCCTGGCTGCAGTTGGAGAGATGTAACCATGCAAGAAAGCTCAGAAAGATCTGAGGCATGAAAAGGACTCGGCCCACTGTTTCTGCCTTTGAAGATGGAGGAAGGGCCAGGAGGCGAGGAATGCAGGTGCCTCCAGAAGCTGGGAATGGCCCTCAGCTGACAGCCAGCGTGGAAATGGGAACCTCAGTCCTACAACCACAAGGAACTGAACTCTGCCAATAGTCTGAGCAGGAAACAGACTCTCCCCTGGATCCTCCAGAAGGAATGTTGCCCTGCCCACCCCATGATTTTACTGGTGAGACCCATGTTGGACTTCTGACTTCCAGAATCATAAGATAACACATTTCTGGGACTTCCCTGGTGGCACAGTGGTTGAGAATCCGCCTGCCAATGCAGTGGACACAGGTTTGATCCCTGGTCCGGGAAGATCCCACATCCCGCAGAGCAATTAAGCCTTCGTGCTACAACTACTGAAGCCCACGCACCTAGAGCCCGTGCTCCGCAACAAGTGAAGCCTCTACAGTGAGAAGCCTGCGTACCGCAACAAAGAATAGCCCCCGCTCGCCACAACTAAAATAAGCCCACGCACAGCAGCTAAGACCCAATGCAGCCAAAAATAAATTAATTAATTAATTTTTTAAAAACCACATTTCTGTTGCTTTAAGACACAAGTGTTACACAACTTTGTAAATCAATTATACGTCGATATAATTTTTTTTAAAAAGCACAAGTGTGTGGTGATTCGCTAAGGCAGCAATCGGAAGTGAATGCTAGGTCCTTCTTGCAATGTCACCAAGCTGCTTCAAGTTGGGAGGCCAAACACCATGTCTCTCTCCCCCATTCAGGACACGTGTTTACTGAGGCCCCACTGTGTCCCCCCAACCCAGGCAGACAGCCCCCACCAAGGCCATCCCACTTCCAGGACCCACGCAGGAGAAGGGAAGTGCCGACTGTTTTTCTCCACCCCTGTGCTACTTTCCTGGGGCTGCAGTAACAAAGGACCTCAGACTGGGTGTCTTCAAAGGAGAGATTTGTTCTCTCACAGGTGAGGAGCCCAGAAGTCTGAAATCAAGTTGTCGGCAGGGCTGGGCTCCCTCTGGAGGCTGTGGTCAGGGGTGGGGGGATCCTTCCTGACTCTTCCAGCTTCTGGTGTTGCTGGGCATGCTTGGTGTTTCTTGGCCTCACTCTTATCTCTGCCCTGTCATCACATGGCCATCCTTTCTGTGTGTCTCTCTGTGCCCTCACCACTTAAAAGGACACCAGTCAAACGTATGGACACCCAGCGGGGAAAGCTGGGGAGGGAGGGAATGAATTGGGAGATTGGGATTGACATATATATATACACTAATATGTATAAAATAGATAACTAATAAGAACCTGCAGTATAGCACAGGGAACTCCACTTCGTTGTACAGTAGAAACTAACACAACATTGTAAAACAACTATATCCCAATAAAAAATAAATAAATAATTTATATTGATTATTTTTATCACTAACTAATAAAAGTACACACACACACACACACACACACACACACACACACACAGCAAGGACACCACTCATTGGGTTTAGGGCCCACCCTGACCCAGGATGCTCTCATATCAAGATCCTTAACTAATTGCATCTGCAAAAATCCTATTTCCAAATAAGCTCAAGTCACAGGTTCTGGCTGGACATGAATTTGGGGGGGGATGCTATTCAACCCACCAGAGACCCCTTGGGCAGGTAAACTCCTGTGGCCTCACTTCCTGTCTGCTGAGGCAGGAGCCTCCTGAGAAAAGTCTCAGTTTCCCACTCCTCTCATGTTCAGGGCTCTGAGGGGTCCCTCGGAGAAACTTGGGCCCTGAAGAGTGAGTTCTGCCCGAATCACGCCAAGCGTGTCACAGGACTAGAAATGTCCCCAGAAAAGTTCCTGGTGGCAGCACATACCCTTAACACAACCCCTCCTAACTGCTGCCTGGAGAGGACACAGACTGTTCCCATCACTGTCCACCAGCTCCAGCTTGATGCTGCCGTAGGAAGGAGCCCAGGACGTTGTCATCAGGTTTGGGATTTTTTAGCCCTGGCGTTCCTCCCTTTCCTTGACCTATCCTCCAGACCAGAGGCTCTGCGGGGTGGATGGGGACTTTGGAAGGACTACGCACATCTTCCCCATGACCCAAGGACCTGTGTCTCAAAGCATCTGTGTTTACAGCAGGACAGGGACTAAATGTTTGTTTCTGGCAGGAATTAATATTGAGCTTATGATACTTAATAAAAACCAGACTGTACCCCACAGGGTCTCATCCAGAGTGGCACCAGGCTTCCCAGTACTTCGGGGGAGGGGTGGTGGGGTAAGTGACCTGGTGCGGGGGGCTGCCCACCCATGAGGACCCACAGGCAGAAACCACTGGTAGAAAACAAACCACTGTCCCGAAGCTTCCAGACTCTCCTCCACACACACCTCATCATCCAGAAAGTGAGTGCGGCATGAACCCTATCTGAGCCCTGCTCCTCTCTTCCAGGACATTCTTCCTGGCTGGCCCACCTTGTTGTGTTTGTTTTCTATGCAGACCAACAAATGACCACAAATTTAGCAACTTAGTTTCTGTGAGTGGGGAATCAGGCACAGCTTAGCTCAGGGTCAGCCAGGATGGGAGGGGGGTCTCTTCTGAGGTCCGGGGACCCCTCCCAAGCTCCATGGTTGTTGGCAGGATTCATTTCCTTGCATTTGTAAGACGGAGGTCCCTGTTTTCTCACTGGCTGTTGGCCAGGACCCTCAAAATTCATGTTGAAATCCTAACCTCCCCAGGTGATGGTATTAGGAGGTGGAGCTTTTGGGGTGATTAGGTCATGAGCGTGTAGCCTCATGAATGGGATTAGTGCCCTTATAAGAAGATACACTAGTGCTTGCTTTCTCCCTCTGCTCTCCACCACGTGAGGACACCTAAGAAAACAACCAACTGCAAGCCAGGAAGCAGGCCCCACTAGACAGCAGATCTGTCAACACCTTGATCTTGGACTTCCAGCATCCAGAAAGTTGAGAAATAAATGTTCATTGTTTAAGTCACCCAGCCTGGGGTATTTATTGTAGCAGCCCATGCTAAGACACTCCCTTTTTTAAAATTTCTCATTGAGGTGAAATTCACATAACATAAAAGTAACCATTTTAAAGTGAACAATTCAGTGGCGTTTCGTGTATTCACAATATTGTGCAGCCATGACCTCATCTGGTTCCACAACGTGTTTATCACCCAGATAAACCCCTGTAAGAGCCCACCTGATTAGGTCAGGCCCACCCAGAATGCTCTTCTTTACGATGAACTCAAAGTCAACCGATTAGCAAGTAATGACATCCATCAGGTTCACTCTTAGGGGGAGGGGATTTTACAGGGTGTGTACATCAAGGACTGGAGATCTTCAGGGCCATCTCAGAATTCTGCCTACCATGCCTGTCCACCAAGGACCAGCCCTGAGGGGCTGCTTCCTCTCCCCGCTCTGAGCTAGCATCCACTTGAACCACTCACACCACAACACCAGCGATGAGGGCCTGAGCCTCGGGCAGACGAACCTGGGTGTGTGTGCTCTGCCACCTCCTGATAACTCATATCCCTTCTCAGCCTCGGTTTACTCATCTGTAAAATGGGGGTAATGACACAGCTACCTGGTAAATAAAACAGCATTGATTGAGCATCTGCCTGATGCCAGCCCTGCACTAAGTACTTTCAATACATTCTTCTGTGCAAACCTCACAACCGCCAATTCCTGGTACAGAGTGAGTGCCCAGGAAATGCTAGCGGTCATTATTACACTGGCGTCTGCCTCCTTTCCTTCTTTCCCATTCTTTCTAATCCCCCAACTTCTGGGCTCTTTCTGAGCCCCCATGAGGCTGGGAGCTCCCTAGGGATAAAGGGAATCCCGGATTTGTTTCTCCTCCTTCCTCCAGGCCTTTCCTGGGATTCTGTGCCCCAGAGATGCTCTCTCTTAGCCTGCGGGCGTCTCCCCACTTCACACCTGACAGGACCAGCCAGTGATGAAGGCATTAAACACCCCTGTGCCCCCCACTCCCCACCAGAGTCCAGACAGTGAGACCAGGGGTCAGACAGTTTCTGGATGCTTCTCCCCCCAAAATCGGTGTGGTTGGCGGAGGGGTCCACCTGCTCCACAGCCGCTCCCTCTTCCTTCTCCTCACGTGGGAGACAAGCTTCCCTGCGGCGGTCAGAGCATTCTTCATCTCCAGATTTGCTCTCCATCAGGTATTCCATCCTCCCTCATGGCAGGTGGAAGGGAGTGATAGGATCTGACCTGCGGGTGGCTGCGGGTCGGTCAGCTCTTCCCCCCGCGCTCGGGGCAGCTCAGGAGGCCTGAGAGTGAGACTCAGGAGAACGAGATCTCTGATTGTTCTCCACTGCCTGACTGCGGGCCCCGCTCTCCCCTCAGTCAGAACCCTCGTGTATGAAATCCTCCTGGCAACAGTTTTGCATTAACTGTCTTGGTTGATTGGCTGTTTTGGTACAGCTCTTCCAGAAAAAAGCACAGACAATGTGGCTCAGATTAAGCAGTATAAAGGGAATTCCTCAGCCTCAAAGCCCGGAGCTTGGCTCTGAGCAGGAGGAGGGTCCCCAGCCTCTTGTCTGATGTCCCTGGCAACTTGGGCAGTTCCCATGCTGGTGGTCAAGTTAGAGAAGTCTCATCGTTTCTGAAAGGTGGGGCCGAACGTCTCAGGGCAGCAGGCTCTCGGGCAGCGACATCGCCCAAGGTCGGTGGTCTGCAGTACTTACTCGCCTGGAGGGTATCCTTGGCTTTCATGGGCCACCGTCCATCACGTCTGCCTGGGAACCACCATGGACAGTGGCCTCAGTGAGCCAGGCCTTCAGGGCATTCCCGGCCAGGCCCTACCCTCAGCTGTCAGGATATACAGCCCTGGCGCCCTTGTCCAGAGGGTGGGTCCCTGCCTCCAGACCCCAGCACACTGGCCGGCCTCCAGGGAGAGGCCTAGGCCAGCATGCCCACCTTCAACCCCATCCAGGGTTTTGAGCAAATCTCTTCTCCCCAGGCCAGCTTGCCTGGCACAGACTCTGTTCCCAGACACACCACCCTTGCCCTGGCAGCAGACCAAAAGCCTCCAAGGGGAGCAGGGTGGGGTGGGGTGGGATGGGCCGTGAGAGGCTGCTGTACCCGGCCAGTGGACACTGTGTCTCAGACACATGCCCAGCCCAAGGCCCCAGCAGCCCAGGACCCAGAATGTCCCAGAGCACAGTTTATGTCAAAGACAAAACCCCAGTATGATGTGACTTCCCTGGCGGTCCAGTGGATAAGACTCCACTCTTCCAGCTTCCACTGCAGGGGGCGTGGGTTTGATCCCTGGCTGGGGAACTAAGACCCCACATGCCGCACGGCCAAAAAAAAAAAACAAAACAGTATGAGGGCTGTGGTCCAGGGTTTAGCAAGGGGCCAGGGCTGCAAAGGAACAGCTCTGGCACAAAGGACACAGGGCTGGTGTTCTGACTGTGTTTTCTTAGATTCTGTGCTTATCTATTTCACATCATTAATCTCAGGGCCAACCTACCAGCCACAGCTGTTTACATCTGCCTTGGCTCCAGAGCCCAAACCCCCCACCTCATCCAGCCCCCCACCACCACACCAATATTGCCCCACCTAAGTCACCCAAGCCAGGGACCAGACAAAGACAGACAGCCCCTATGCTGGAACTATTCAAACTAACCCATCTTAGGCTGTCCACCCTGCCCTGCCTTTCCCTCGAAAGCCCTTGGAAGCCCCAGCAAAGGCTCTGGTCTCAGCTTCTCTGGCTTCTTTCTGCCTCCTGGCCAAAACTGGTGCTTCCCCATGTGGCCCTGCATGGCGTGGCATGCCCCTTCTCTTCAGAAATGTAAGTAATAAAAATATTCTTTTATGGGACTTCCCTGGAGGTCCAGTGGTTAAGACTCTGCATTTCCACTGCAGTGGTCACAAGTTTGATCCCTGGTCAGGAAACTAAAGATACTCTATGCCAGTGTGGCGCAGCCAAAAAAAATAAAAATAAAAGTTCTTTTAATGGCATTGGCCTCTCTGTGTCGTCACTCAGTCACCTCCATAAATTAAAATCCCAAGGACATATTTTGAGACAGTTCGCTCACAGTCTGGATCTCTGGACATAATTGCAGGTCCTGGATGTTCACAACCAGGCAAAAGTCATAAGAAAGAATAATCTGTAGGCAGTTTCTGGAGCAGTCAAAGTTGGGGAGAAACCTCTTATCTTCAGAAACACCAAGGACCCCGGAGTTCCAGTGGTTCCTGAGACTCTAGGGAACCGCGCGTGCCCATGAGGCCCAGACGCACCACCTCCAGTGTGTTAGGCCAGGGGTGGTGGGGGCTGCTTCTCCACCCAACACCAGCCCTCTCATCCCCAGTTCTCGCACAAGAAGCCCCAAGACCCTCTTCCCAGAACCTTGAAACCCTCCACCTGACAGCCTTGCTCAGAGCCCACTCTTCCAGGTGGCCCTGGACCCACAAGTCCTTCGGTGGTCCCCTGAGCCCACAGAGCAATTAAACAACCTGGTGTGTGGTGGCTGGATTTACCCTTCTGCCTGAAACAAGTGAAAAACAGGACAAAACCTACAAAACTGTGGTTTTCAGACATTGGACAGCGGGCAGCACAGGACAGTGTTGCTGAGAGACAGGAAACAAGGAGGTGAGTCTCACAGTCACCCCCTGGGGCAGGGAGGGTAACCGAGGCAGCCAGGCAACTCCCCAGGAAGAAGAGCCAGACTGAGCCTGCAGGAGACCAGGAGGCTAGAATCTGCAGGAGAAGAGAAAGCCACAAACAGAGCGAGCCCAGAGACCTGTGGAGGGCCCCCCCCAACGTCGGCTGAGGGCTGAGGGGCACAGGTATGGGACACGTGGCTGGGAACAGGGCATGCTCCCAACAGCAGAGCCAGCTCTGTGCGAAAGTTTCCCTTCAGCCCTCTTGTGGAAGAAGGCTCACTTTCCACCCCTGAACCGTGTCTCACTTAACTTCCACCCTGTTCCGTCTGTGGTCTGCATTCCCTAATGATTCCTTTATTTCCTTGGAAAACTAAGAAATATCTCCCACAAACTTCTCTCTCTGGCCCATCCCTGTACTGCTGAGTTTTCTATCAAGTCCTTTTTTAAAAAAATGGAGGTGAAATTCACATAACAAAATAAACGGTTTTACAGTGGACGGTTCAGCGGCTTTTCGTACATTCACAGGGTTGTGCAGCCACCACCTCTACCTGGTTCCACAACATTTCCATCCCCCAAAAGAGAACCCTGTGCTCATTAAGTGCTCACCCCCAGCACCCCTGACCCCGAGCCCTTGGAAACCACTGATCTGTCTCTATGGATTTGCTATTCTGGAAAGTTTGCATACATGGAATCATACAACATGTGACCTTTTGTGTCTGTCTTCTTTCAATCAGCGTTTTTTTCAAGGTGCTAATGTTATAATGTATCACTACTTCGTCCCTTTTTATGGCTGAATAGTATTCCATTGTATGGATGGACCAGAGTCTGCTTTTTCCTTCACTCATTGACGAACACAAGTTGATTCCACCCTTTGCCTCTTGAGAATACTGCTGCCATTAGCAGTGATGTACAAATTTTTATTTGCACACTTGTTTTTAATACTTCTGGGTGTATACACGGAGGGCTTGTTTTATAGTCACAGTTTTCTTAACCAGCCCTCCATCACCTGACCTCTGCCTGTCTGCCTCCCAACTCGAGGCACCTGCTGCACCCTCCCCCTGTGCTTTTCCTGTTACTTTGGAAGGTGATCCCTCTCCTCAGGGAGCATAAGGTGGACATGCAGGAAAGAGAGAAAAAGCGAGTTCAGAACTGGAGAGCCCCAGGGAGGAGCACAAAGAGCTCCAGGCCACCGGAGTGGGGGCTTCCTGCAGGAGAGGGAGGCCCTGGCTATGGCCATGCCTGGGACCAATGGTTCCCAGTGGCCCAAAGGGTGTCCCCAGGGGAAAAGTGGATGAAAAGGATTCTTTGGGTCCCAAGGCCACCCCTGACTCACTCCCCATCCCCCCTCCCTCCCCATCTTTCCACCTCATTCCCCACCTCCTACCCCCAACCCTCCCACCTTCAACCTACTCCCCACTCCCTACCCCTATGGACCCCCCCATCCCCCACCTGGCCTTTGATTCCAAGGAGGGAGTCCTCAGGAGTCAGCACTTGCCAATTTAAGAGGAAACTTCTAGAAAGAGAGAGTCCCACAAAAATGAGCCACAGGGCTCATGGTGTGAGCAAGTCCCCAGGGCCCCACTGCACAGCTCCCGGGGCACAGATGGAATCCAGAGTCCCAATGGCTGCCGTGGCCACCAGAGGAAAGCATGGAGGTCTGCACGCTGTCCCTGGCTGTCCTGGAGGCGGTGCAGAGGAACCTGTTCAGTCACCACAGTCCAGCAGCTGCTTTATGGGAATAAGGGACCCCGGTGGGCTGGTGAGTTGGGGGGGGGGGCGCGGCCCAGGCCTAGGAAGCCAGGAAAGAGGTGGGGAGCTCCCAAGAGATTCAGCTCATTGGAAGGCGAAGCTGGCTTTCCCTCCACGCATCACTCAAGCCCTCTCACTGTGGCCTGGCACCCTCCTGGGAACAAGACAGTCTAAATCTGTGAAGGGTCTCTGGATCTGGCTGGAGGGACAGGTCCCAGATGTGTCCACCCTGGGCCTCACAGGGACCAGCCATGGGGACCAGGAGGATCAGGTCTTTCCCCAAAGCACCCCTTATCCTGGGACAAAGCGGGTTCACTGGTGCTGCCCGAGGGTTCCCCCAAGATCCAGACTTCACTCTAGAGCCCATCTCCCTTCCCACACCTGGCCCTGCCCTGCAGCCACTCTTGGGAGCCTGAAAGGGGAGCAAGCAGGGTCAGTCTGCCAGGCCCTTCCAGCCCTGCCTGCTCTGACCACAGGAAGGCTGGCCCAGCCCTGGGAAGAGGGGCCGCCACTGAGGACAGGATTCAGCAGGTCGGTGGCCACAGCTGTGTTCTGAGAATCCCCAGGCTGGTGGGGCCTCCCCCGGGGGAGGGAAGGAGCCAGGCTCCGCGGATGGCAGGAGGAGGACGATCAAGCTACCGGGACTTTCTGGGGCTCCTCCCCAATCTAGAATGAAGATGCACAATAGCAAAGTATCTTGGAGCCAGTGGGAAGGGTGGATCCGGGTCCGATGCCTCCCCTGTCTCCAGCCTGATACAGGGGCCACTCGGGCCCTCAGGGTCTGCTCAAGGTCTCCAGTGCCTGTGTGTGCAACGCTCAGAGTAGAGGACACTGTCCTCACCCTGCTGGACCCCAACCCATACCAACCATGGCTAGAAGGTCTGGAGCTGGGAAAGGACCCCCAAGTTAGAAGCAGCCACCTCCCCAGATGTCTGCAAGCCCCCTCCCAGACACCCAGGGCTGTGAAGAGTCCCCAGCCCCACCCACCCCATCCCAGTCTGTCTGCCCCTTCTCCACTGGGAGGAATAGGAAGAGGGTAATTGGATCAGCATTGCTCACTCCATCTGGAACATTCCAAAATGGAAAACCGACTGAACAGCTGGAGAAGCAATTTAGGGATTTTAATTAAAGGCAGTGACTCTCCCATGGAGCCCCACCTCCAGGCACAGCCAGGAGGACCCCCACATCTGCCCTCAGTGTGTTCTGAGACCCAGCTGGGCACCTGGCGCTGGGCATTGGCTCTTAGGCCCAGTTTCCCCTGGGAGGGGGGGTGAACAGAACAAGCCAGTTCACTCTTTCTCCTCGCTGGTTCCAGAGTCTGCCTTCTGAGTTGAGCATGGCCCTCAAACCAGACAAACTAGTGCCCCCCGACCCCACAGCTCTACATCCAAGAAACTTCAGGAAGGGAGAAGTGGGTCATGGTGGCAGGCTCGGGAAAGGAACTCTAAGTCCCTCTAGGGAGGAAATGAGCCAGAGGGAGAGTATAGCTTCCGGTTCTAAGGCTGCCTCCCTCTCGATCTTCACCTTCTGCAGGGAAAGGCATTCCCGGCAGAGGGAACTGCATATGCAAAGGCTATGAAGTAAGAAAGACCATGGCAGGTGGAAGGAGCTGATGGGGCAGAAGCTTAGAAGCGAGAGGAGCACACAGGCTCGGGGTGGGGGGGGGGCATGCCTCAGAGGGCCTGAACAGCTGCAGTCAGACATCTGGTCTTCATTCTAGAAGCAAAGGGGGTGGGGGAGAAGGTTGGAGTGTTTTGTTTTGTTTTGTTTTCAAAGAATGAATAAATTGCCTTCTTCATTTTTAAAAAAATAAATTTATTTATTTTTGGCTGCATTGGGTCTTCGTTGCTGCGTGTGGGCTTTCTCTAGTTGCGGTGAGCAGGGGCTACTCTTAGCTGCGGTGCGAGAGCTTCTCGTTGCAGTGGCTTCTCTTTGTTGCAGAGCACGGGCTCTAGGCGTGCGGGCTTCAGTAGTTGTGGTTCGCGGGCTCTACAGCGCAGGCTCAGTAGTTGTGGCGCATGGGCTTAGTTGCTCCACGGCATGTGGGATCTTCCCAGCCCAGGGCTCTAACCCGTGTCCCCTGCACTGGCAGGCAGATTCCTAACCACTGTGCCACCAGGGAAGTCCCATTGGAGTGTTTTAAAATAATGGGGACTGGTTTACTCTGAAGACACCCCTGTGGCTGCCGTGTGTGCAGAGAGCTCATCGCCAGAGAACAAAAGAGGTGACCTGAAGCCATCCGCTCATGAGATGGTGAAAGTTTGGACACGGTTATGTCCGGGAAGAAGAAGAAACACGTAGGGACCAGGCTGAGAACAAGGCCAGAGCTCAGGGGCTGTCCTGCCTCCCCTCCTGTCCCTGCCATCCAGGACAGGCTGCCATTCCATCCCTAATGTGTCCCCGGTCCAGGGAGTGGGGACAGAGCTGCCAAGGCCAGTGCTCGCCACCCAGCGGGATTCCGAAGCGGAGCATGACCCCTCCTCACCATCGTTACTGCAGATTGTGCCAGCCTTCCCCCACACCCACATCAGAGGTCCGCAGCAGGGAGGAGGCTGTGGGTACGTCTCCTCGACATCTGCCCACATCTGCCACCACATTCCCACCAGTCCTGCCCCTGGCCTGGCCCATCTGATACAGACCTAAGGCCTGGGGAGCAGGGGTCACAGCCAGGTCCTGCAAGGGCCCAGGGCATGCCAGGCCTGGGCCTAAGGGGCCCTGGAGGTCATTGTCAGGGCATCTGGTGGGCATCTGGCAGACAGCACTGTGGCCAGGAGCAGGTGACAGTCATTACTGAGAGGCCCTGCATTTCTGGGGGGAGATGGATGGACAGGGCACCCCAGCCTGCCTGAGTCTGGCCTAACTTGGTTAAGAGCTGAGCTGGCAGCTGGGCTGCAGCTGGGTGTTCATTCTTGCCCATCCCCAGGGGAGGAAGCTGAATAAACACCACAAAAGTGGGGCATGGAGGGCCTGGGGGAGTGGGCGTGCCCTGCAGTCTGGTGGGTGGGACCTGTGGTGGGCAGTGCCTGGGTAGGTGACGCATGGTTGTGCAGGGAGCTCCTTGGAGGCTGTTAGAAGAAACACGCTGGGACTTCCCTAGTGGTGCAGTGGATAAGAATCCACCTGCCAATGCAGGGGACACGGGTTCGATCCCTGGGCCAGGAAGATCCCACATGCTGCGGAGCAACTAAGCCCATGCGCCACAACTACTGAGCCTATGCTGTAGAGCCCATGAGCCACAACTACTGACCATTCGTGCCTAGAGCCTGTGCTCCACAACAAGAGAAGCCACCACAATGAGAAGGCCATGCACCGCAACGAAGAGTAGCCCCCGCTTGATGCAACTTGAGAAAGCCCGCACGCGACAACGAAGACCCAACTCAGTCAAATAATTAACTAATTAATTAATTAAAAAAAAAAAAAGAAACATCCTGCACACGGGAGTCACCTCATACCCACTGTCCAGAGATTCCACCAGGTTTCCAGGAGGGAGTGTTCAGTGGGCACAGGTACACAGAATTAGCTGAGGTCACGGGTGCAGCCTGAAGAACCGGACAGACACAGCTTTAATCCTGCCCCACCACTCAAGCAACCTGGGCCCTCAGTTTCCCCATTTGGAATATGGGACAACCCAGCTTGGCATCCCAGGGCTGAGAAGAGAGCCTGAGGGTGGTCTCCAGAGTCACCAGGGCTGAGCTGTATGTCACTGAGCAGGCCCCAAACCTCTCTGAGCCTAAGTTGCTCACTTGTGACAGGTGGCCAAGTTCACTGCCCACCTCGAGGGATAGACAAGGATTGGGTTTTTAACCACTCCCAGCATGAACAGTGCCCAGTAATGTTAGCTGGTAGGATTATCATCCCCGCAGGAGGTGGCACCTCCAACCCCACCCTCCAACCCTCAAGGGCACGTAGAAGAACACAGATCCAAACTTTATTTTGTAAATATTTCTCTCTGCCCAGCCCTGTGTACAGGGCCTGCTCCGGCTGGGTGACAGGCATAAATTAAGGTCACTGAGCGTCCCCAGGCAGGGCGTGGGTTCCCCAGCCCCATTAGTCCCAGCCGAAGTCCTGGCCGGTCATTTGGTAGAACTTGCGATTAAAGGGTCGGTAGAAGGCCCGCAGGCGCTGGACCATGGCCTCAGGCACACGCGGGTGGGGCCGGCCCTTGGACTTGCCCAGGCAGCGGGGACGGCCACTGCCCTGGGCCTTCTTGAGGCAGGGGAAGCCCTTGGTGGCGTTGAAGTAGAAGTGCTTGTCTGTGACGACCCGCTTGAGACCCAAGAAGTCCTGCACGTGGCCCAGCTCCCCAGCTGGGTCGCTGACCAGGCGCTCGCCACTAACAAAGAGGAAGTGGGACAGCGGGAAGTAACGCAGCCAGTTGTCCAGGTGCTGGGCGTACAGGCCGATGCGCACGGCACTCCAGGCCGTGTCCACGGGGCCCAGGCCTCGGCGGAAGGCCAGGGTGCCGAAGCTGGGCAGGCCCGGTGTCTTGGAGAGCATCTGCGCATAGTCAGAGATGGCCCGGGTCACGGGGTTCCGCACAACCACGATTAGCTTCGTGGCCGGGGACATGCCGTGGATGCGGCGTGGGGCCTCCCGGGTCACAAAATAGCTGGGGGTCTTCTCCATGGTGATCTGCCCATCCAGGGTGCGGGGCATCAGGCTCCTGTGGGAAGGTGGGTGGAGAGGGGGGCATGAGCAGGTACTGGCTCTCCTCCAGTCCTCCCATGCTAGACCGGCCCCCAGGGGCCCGAGACTAACCTCCCCTTCCTCCAGGGAAGCCCCATACCTACAAGACAGGCGAGGCTCCCCATCTCCCCTTCCCCACCAGGCCCACCCATCCTAAGTGTCTGGGTGGGCAGCCTGGGGTGTGGGCCGTGAGGGCGCCCAGCCTCAGCACAGGCTCAAAGTAGGGGCCCATCCTCCAAGGCTATCCACACCCCTCCCAGAGCTTGACTGCACCCCAACCTTGACACTGCTGTGCCTCTCACCCCAGACCCAGCACTCCCAGACTTGCCGCCCACAAGGCTCCACCCACCATCCCCACCCCCACAGGCCCCTGCACTGTAATTACCCCAGTCACACTTTCATTAAGTGGCTGATGGTGTCCCCTGAATTAGGCCATTAGTTACTGACAAGTGTCCCCAAAAATGGGCAGCTGCCCCTCCTATCACTCCCTCCCCTGCATGGCGTCTCCCGCCTTTGGTGGCAGCCCTGCTAATTCTCCCCGACCTGGGCCCCCCAGAATGCTGAAAGCCACAGCGCAGCCCAGGACACTGGAGAGGTCATTGAGGCAGCCTGAGGATCTGTCTCAAGACCCCAGCTGCCTGGGTTGCCCAGACCCGGCTTGGAACCCATGGTGCAAGGCTGCAGCTGCAGCATTTCTGAGCAATCCTCTCATTCTGACCAGGGGTGGGGATTGGGGGGGTGGAGGAACCTTGGAACCATCCCAAGGTTCCGGGGGAGTCGGCTGGTGACAGACCCCTGACAACCCCAAATCTGGGGAAGCCCATCCTAGCACTCCACCCAGGCAGTCCAGGGACCCTGGGTAGCATCCTGAGGCCACCCTGCCAGCCAGGTAGAACAGGGTGGGGAGGGGCAGGGTGCAGCAGCAGGGCCAGCTGAGCAAACAGCTCCAAGGGAGGGCTGGGAACTAGGTCAACAGAGGCAGAGGCTATCAGGCTCTGTGCTAGGGACGGGGTGGGGGGTGTCTCTGTCCCCCATCTCTGAAGGAGCTGCCCCCAATCCCACTGACAGCCCTCAGGACTGGCCCCAGCCAGGAGGGTGACACACAGGACAAAATTCAGGTTTCATCCAGCCTAGTGACCCCCAGACACGAGCTTCTGAGAGACGGTCTCCTCTTCCTGCTCAGGCCAGGTGGACACTCAGGTATACAGGCACACGAGTTGGCATGCTCAGCTTGGAGGGTGCTGATGTCGGGACTGGAGAACGTGCACACATGAGTCCCAGGCATGCCGCCGGCTCCCCTGACACCACCCTCTTGGCTCGGGGGAGTGGGGTGGGCTGCAGGGTCTGCCGGCTGTGGGAGCTGCCCCTCCCCTCAAACTAAGGCCCTGGGCAGAGCTGGTCTACAGAAGTCGTGGGAGATAATTCTGCTCCCGCCATGTCCCAGGAGTGATCTGGGACTCCTTCCACCCCACTCACTGCCCCACTTGAGGCTCAGAGATGGAGCAGGAAGTGTTGGGATGGATGCCGGCTGCAGCTGCTGGGAGGCGGTGTTGGCTTGGCTTCTGCTCCCAGGAATCCAGGTGGGAATTGCACCCAGCCCTCCCTGTGAATAAGTTCAAAGAGAACTTGGGTGGGAACAAGGCCAAGGGCTGAGGTTCAGGACTGCAGCCTGGGGTAGCCAGCTCAGGGAACCCCCCTTCCCACAAGAGGGAGGACAAAAGAAGGCGGATCTCCCCGCACTGGACCTCGATGCTGAGACCCACAGACATAAGCCAGTGCCGACAGATGTCATCAGAAGTCACCGCCCTCCCTTCATCAACCTCCTGAGGGAGGGAACCAGCCCTGACTGCTCTGGGACCCTCCTCACCGACCTCTGACACCCCCTTCCCATCCCTTTCCTCCCCCAGGTGCCCAGTGACCCCAGGAGCACCCTCTTTCCTTCTCCAGGCTGGGCTCACCTGGTTCTGAGTATCCCCACCCCTTCCCGCCTGCCTGGGGGGAGGGGCTGCAAGGAAGCGGGCAAAAATTAGAGGGACCTTAGCACCCACTGCTATTTTCTCTCCAAGGAAGTCAGAGGAGAGGAAGTCAGGGAGGTGCCCACAGCCCCACCGTGGAAGGGGGATGGGAACGGGGATGGGGGAGGCTGACTTTCCAGGCCCACTCTTGCCACAAACCAGCTTTGAGATCTGAGATCTTTGGGATCAATTACTCAACCTCCCCAGGCCTCAGAAGCCTGTCCCCAGCCAGCCAGGCACAGAGGAGCGGGGGATGGGGGCTTCTTGGGGGTGGGAGAGACTGGGGAGAGGATGAGAGGAACAGGACTCTGACCCCCACACGGCAAACATCTGACAAGTTGCTCTGTGGACACTCCCTCCCTGCTCATCTGGTCTGCATTTCCCTGCGGCTTCCATCCAGCCCCAGGCAACTCTCCCTCCTCTGTCTCAGCCCCACCCCCACCCCCCTATCCTGCACCTCGCCTGGGCCTCATCCAGCGGGGCCTGGGACTCAGCAGAAACCAGCTATGGTTCCTGTCTGGAACAACACGGTACCAGGAGCCAAGGGGGTGGCCCTACCTGTATCCCTCCTGGTCTCTGTGCTTTTCCAAAATACTAAGGTCAAAGTACAGCCCCCACCTGCCCCCAGACAGGGCGCCCCCTTCTGAACTGAGACCTGGGGGTGTTTGTCTGTGTGACCCCAGCACCTGCCAAACAGAAGGTGCTCAATGAGTCAGTGACTAGATGAACAAATGCTGTGTGAGCTTGGGGACACTTGGGGGTCACGGTCCCCAAGAAGGAGGATCCTCAAGAGCCTGAGGGATGAGCTGAGGCCCAGGGAGGGGGACTGGTTTGGCCAAGGTCAACTTTGAGCAGCCCAGCACCCCTGCCAAGGCCAAGGGAAGGGCCAGAGTCACTGCCTGGTCACAGCCCAGTGGGAACAGGTGTCCCAGAAAGTCAACTGGGGGCACTGGCCACTGCTCCTCTTCTCACCGTCCCACACCCCCACCAAGAACAGGCTCTGGAGGCTGGGCCCAGGGTCCTGAGAGCAGACAAGGCCACCAGACCCTCCCTGCCCGGGGGCTGGGCATCCTCTTTGCAGCTGGGGAAACAGGCAGGGGTGGGCATTTTCAGAGGTTCACTGCACACTCACGGCTGGTTGGAAGGACAGTCAGGTTCAGAGGCACAGGTGCCTGTGAGCAACACCATGCCCACGTGCACACACATCAGCGCACAGCCTCGTCCCTTGGAAGGCACGTGGACACACGCACTCCAGAAGCTCAGCCCTGCACCAGCCAGTGAAGGGTCAGCACTAGCCAGCCCCGAGGGACAGCTCCAGATTAAAGGGGCGGAAGCCACGGACCTGACCCTCTGCCTCCTCTGCAGCACCCCTCCCCCCAGTGTGGTGGCTGGGCCGAGGAAGGAGAAAGTCTCCTCTACCAGACTTAAACAGGCTGCTGAATCATCCCACTCCCATCTCCGGCCTCAGGGACACCAATGTCCCAAGAGCCCCTCCCCTGTGCTGAGGATCTGACCCCGAACCTGGGTCCAGCTGGCTTCCTCTGAGGCCCCTCAGGCTCCCCTGACCAGTCCCCCAGAGCTGAAGCATGTGCCCAGGGAGGGCCTGGATAGGCTCTCAGGATCCCTGGCTGTTTGGGAGCCTTTTTAGGTCTAAACCCAATTCTAGACTCTCCTGCAGCCCCTCATTAGCCCAGCTTATGGGGTCAGTAGTGAGCTCTGAAATTTGTACTATGGTTAACAGTGTGTCCTTCCCCTTCTCCATCCTCCTCCTTTCCCCCTCCTCTTCTTCCTCTGCACAGAAGTGAGGAATTAGGGATGCTTTCAGATGCTGAAGCACTGTCAGAGTGGGGTAGTGGTTTCTCCCTGAGTGTTGAGAATGCAGGGATTCAGACAGTCAGGTCCAGGGATGGACTCACCTCCCCCGTCACCACACAACTTCCCTAGACTCTGACAGCAGCAACCCTTCAGAGTTCATGAGCCAGAACCCCCTGTTCTCATTGGGAACCCTCCAAACCCATAAGTAATTCTGATGCAAAAAAGCAAAGATAACAAGGGTGGGGGCAGGGTGGAATCTGGGTACAGAAAAACTGGTAAACCTGGAGGTAAAAAGTCTCAGTCCTGCCACCCCCAACTCACCACTAATTCACCAGGTGACCTTGGGCAGGGTCTTCTCTGGCCCTTAGGGGCTTGGCCCAAGCTTGGGGATGAGGCTGGTGCTGTGGGGAGTGGGGTGACTCACCCTCCATCTGTAAGCTCTCATTTCCCCGAAGGAAGGGATAGAGCGCTGAGGCAGGCTTGTGCCCGACTGACAGAGGCAGAGGGCTGGGCCTCACACTCAACCTTCGGTGCTAACCTCGGCAGGGAGGGGCTGGTGTTTGACCAGCCACCAGGACAGGTTACTTCAGCTGTGGCTGGGTGCTCCCCCACATTCCACCACACCCCCCAAAGCCATACTGGGTGGGAGTCAGGGCAGCTACAGAGCCCCATGACATGAGGCTGGGGTCCCAATTCCCATCCCTGGGCATTGACTCAAAGGCACCCTCCTCCTTTCTAAAGATCAGACTTTCTCCAGACACCCAGGACTATGGAGAAGGATTCCTCTCTCCAGGATCAGGGGTCTTAGGTGTGGGGAATGGGTTGACAGATACTTTCTAGGAGGCTGCAGGGAACCCGGAGACTCTTTCTTAAGGTAACTGACCAGAGTTCAGACACGTTCCCCTCAGTGATGCAGGGGAGAGGGCCAACTGAGCATGAAGCATTTCTAAAGCACCTCAGACCCCACAGGCTCCAAACTACTTCTCGCTGGAATCGCACTCTAGCCCCGAACCAGGGCTTTCCCTGGAGTTTTCAAAGTTTCTGGGAGTCCGTGGCCAGTGACCGACCCTCTTTTCCATAAAACCTGCTGCAGGAGGGCCGCGTCCTCCCGGCCAAGCCTCAGCCCCCACGCAGGCTGGTCTCAGCCCCTGAAGATGCCTGGAGTCCTCGCCCCGCGGGGTCCCCAGTGAGACCCCTGGGGCACACCACGCGGTTTCCCGGAAGGCACCCGCCAGGAAGCCGATGGGGCGGACGGGACGAGCGCTCACCGGTACCAGGCGAGGCCGCGCTCGTAGCACCTGTCGAAGAAGTGGGGCTCCGAGCCGAGTGCGCGGACGTCGGGGTGCAATCGCAGAAACTCCAGCAGAGCGCGCGTGCCGCCCTTCTTCACGCCCACGATAAGCGCCTGCGGGAAGCGCCGGCGGCCCGAGCCACTGGCCACCGGCAGGCCGGACGTTCCGGGGCTGCGGGCTGCGCGGGGCGGCTCGGCGGGCGCGGGGGCTGGCACGGGGATGCGGCCGGCCGGCGGGCAGCGTCCGGGGAGAGCGCAAAGGCAGTAGGCTCCGAGCACCAGAGCGGCGAACAGCAGAGGCGCACGGGGCGCCCGAAGCGTGGCCCCAGGCCCGCCCCCGGCTCCCTGGCTGCCTCCTGCCCCGCCGCCCAGGCCGCCGCTACCTGCCATGGGGCCACACCGCTCCCAGGCCTGGGAGCGGGGGCTGCAGGAGGGCGCACATCCCCGCCCGCGCCGCGCTCAGTCCGCTTGCGCCCGGCTTCTGCTCTGCGCCCCACTGCCCAGTCTTCTGGGAGCCGGGAGGGACCAGTGCTAGGGCGGGCTGCCCCGCCCAGCCCAGAGGCCCCGCCCCGCTTGAACCACTGCTCCACCCGGGACTCGCCGGCACCTACGGGCGCCGCGGCGCGACTCCGAGCCTCAGTGACTAGCCGGACGCGCCCGCTCGGAGACCCCAGGCCCCAGCCCGCTCAGGATGCGGCGGCGGCAGATTGGGACGCAGGACGGTGACAGAACTGAGCTGCTGGCCAAAAGACCCGCTCTTAGAGGGCCGATCGCTGCCCCTCCCTGACGAGGGCAACGCGGCAGGTGCGCGGGAGGAACAAGCGGGCCAAGAAGTCGCGTGCACCTGGCCCTAGTGAGCAGAGGGGTTCCGGGAAGGTGGAGGGAAGTCTGCGGCGGGAATGGGGCGCATCTTGCTGATAGTTGGCTTGCCATTGCCATGCGTCAGGGTCACGGGCAGGGCGGTTGAAGAGGACTAGCCAAGTTGATTCCCATTTTAAAGTCTGGGAGACAGGCTCAGGGAGGACAGGCGTCTTTCCCAAGGGCCCAGTGAAATTCAGACCTCAGTCTTCTGACCCTTTTTACCATGTCACACGGTCTGTCTGTGCAGCCTAGTCCACCTGGTGTTGCCCTGGGATGTCAGTGACCCATCTCTGGCACTGGCAAAGCGGCTTCTATTGGAGATGTGAAGGATTCAGGAGACCTGTGCAGGGGAAACTAGAAGGAGGAGCCGGGGTCCTGTCCTAGGAGCTTCCTCTGAGGGGCAGGGAGACTCAGGGGCCACTCCCAGTAATGAGACCTGCTGGGCGCTGGACACTCTGCGGGAGTTTTACACACCCCCAGGCTCACTGAACCCCCAGCCCAGCACAAAGAAGGCAGAGGAGAGCTGGCTGGGAGAAGGTGAGCACAGCCCCAGGTAGAGACAGAATGGAACCCATGTCCTGCCTTTGCCTCTACCCCAGGCTTCCTGGCCTCAGGGTTAGTGCAGGTGGGCATGGGCTCCCCGAAGAGGCCAGCCTTCCTCCAGCCAATGCCCAGAGACTACTGCCCTGGCTTCTGCTGGTTAATGGGCTGTTCCTGAGCCTAATGGTATCTGGATCTAAGGGCAACCTGGAGCACTTCCCCAGGGCAGGGGCCTCCATGACCCACCCAGAGGTAGCCTTGGCCGGAAGAGGGCTCTGCAGAGCCAGTGGGGTGAAGACCACTGACCAGGCCCTCAGCCCAGTTCCCAGACGCCATGCCTGCATCTGCTTGTCAGGGCATGACTCAGCCAGGAGCCCTGTCTGTGGGGTGTTGGCACAGCGCTGTCTGGGGTACATGCCGGCACGTGCAGGGTCACAGGAAGTTCTTCTTCTGGTCTAGCTTAAAACGGGATTTGTTCCAGACAGTCTGGTTCTCCTTAGAGCCACCCACTCCACCTGCAGCACCCACCCAGAGCCTCAGCAGCCACCACTCAGGGCTCCAAATTCCAGCTTTAAAACCTGATGGCCCCTCTATCTCCCTGCCCAGCACAGGCACTGGCTAGGCACCCCCTAGCCTTCGCTCATGCTGTTCTCCCTGCTGGGAATGCCTTTTCCTTAGTCCCGCCCCCCACCACACACACACACACACACACACACACACACACTCACACACACACAGATACACCTTGAGGACTTTCCAGGAAGAACTTACCAAGAACAGCAGGACACCAAACATGCTGGGGGTGGGGGAGTGAGGTCCAGGGACAAGAGTCAGCTTGGTGTTTGGCATCTGATCCCCTCTCTCCACCCACCATCTTGTTCTCAGGTGAGGGGTGGGTGCAAATCTAAGGACATCCAGGATGGCAGCCTTGGGAAGTTTGTTCACCAGTGTACCTCACAGAGCCTGGTACCTGATAGGCACTCAATAGAGACGAGCCAGTGGAAGGATGGGAGTGGAGAGAGAGGCTGAAGAAGGCTTTCTAGAGTAGGTGATTGTCAGGCAAGGAGCAGGACAGCATCCCAGTCGGCTGGGGAAAGGCCCAGCAGCAGAGAGCATAGTAATGGGATGGGGGTGGTGAGGAGGAGGAATGGGGTAGAGCCGAGGCTCATCCCTGGGGAGTGGGTCCCAGCCTCATCTTTCTCTAGCACATGGCCTCAGGCTCCTACCAGCCTAAACCTCTGGTCCCTAAAATAGAAACCTGACTCTGAAGGAAGAGCTTCATTGAAATGCAATTCCCATAACATGCAATTCGGCCATTTAGTTTCTCAAATTCAATGGTTTTCAGTATATCCACAGTGTTGTACAACCATCACAATAAATTTCAGAACATATTCATCACCCCAAAGAGAAATCCCATACCCGTTAGAAGTCACTCCCTGTTCTCCCCCACCCAGCCCCTGGCAACCACTAAGCTACTTTCTGTCTCTGTGAATTTGTCTCTTCTCCACATTTCATATAAGTGGAATCATACATTATGTGGCCTTTAGCAACTGGCTTCTTTCACTCAGCATAGTGTGTTCAAGGATCATGTATGTTGTAGTGTGTGTGTGTCAATGCTTCATTCCTTTTTAGGGCTGAATAGTATTCCACTGTATGGATGGATCACATTCTGTTTATCTATTCATCAGTCAATGGACACTTCAGTTTTATCCACCTTTTGGTTATTGAGAATCATGCTGCTGTGAATGTTGATTTACAAGTTCTTTTGTGGACATATGTTTCATTTCTCTTGGGTATATACCTAGGAGTGGAATTGCTGGGTAGACAGTAACTACATTTAGCCTTTTATGAAGAGTCCTTTTGAAGGTTAAATCTGGGAATTTCAGAATCTACATCTCCATGATCCTCACCCCCAGAGCTGCTGCCTTCCCTCCTCCCCAGGATGTCTGAGTTGCTCCTCCACTCTGCCTCTGCCCTGCTTTGCCATCAGAGTCCAACCCCAGCTCCCCGCTGTGTGATCTAGGGACAGTGAATCCCCCTCTCTGAGCCACAAGGTGAAAAGTCACTTTGGGGCCCCAAAAGAGACCAGGCCATGGGGGCACAGGGTGGGTGGCTGTCCCTGTGCCCTGAGAGGGTGGCTCAACTCCTGCCCTGTCTGGTCGCACCTCCTATCAAGAGAAAACAGGTGTCAGCCAGGCGCTTCTGCCCAGCCTGATCTCCCCTGGGGCCCCTCGGCTTTGAGGGCTCCACATGGCCCAATTTCAATTCCCCTTTCACCTTGTCTGGACCCCCATGCAGGATGGCCAGGCAGAGGTTCCTCCTTAGGCCAGCCATCAGACAAGCAAATAAGTCGGGTTTGATGTGGCGGCCAGGCAGGAACAGGGAGAATGTGGGAGAGGAGATGGGCTGAGCTGCACAGGCTGCTGGGTCACATACACATCATCTCTGGGGGAGATGACAAGGGGGGCCAGAGCAGAGGGGATCAGAGAGGGCAGGTCTAGAAAGGGAGTCCTGAGGAGCAAGGTCATGGTGGGAGGAAGGCCCAGCCTGGCCTCACAAATGCATGACCCAGCTACCCAGCTATGTCTGTGTCTCCTTCACAGACTCTAATTATTTCCCTGTGGGTGATTTTGATCCCCATCTATCTCCTCCACCTACCCATGAGCTCTGCAAGGGCAGGGACGGGGTCAGTCTTGAGCCCTGCTGTGGCTCCATGCCTAAGCATGGTGAGTGCTTATGAATGTTTGTTGAGTGACTGAGTAACTGACTCTGTGTGTATGTCTGAGAGAGTCTAGGTGTGGACCCCTCTCCCACGCCCCTCTCCGTCTCCTTCCCAGCCTGTCCCCTCCGCAGAGTGGGCACCCCCAGCCTAGGCCCCCACAGCATCGCAGGGTGTGCAAGCAGCTGCCCCACTCTGGAAAATGATTAATAACACCGTGCAGTCCCTCCCTTTGTGGGGGACAGCTGGGGGAGATTTCACACATTCGGGCCTTCCAGAAACTTCCTCCCCTAGAACCACACCCTTACCCCCCAGACCCACTCCCACAGCCTGCTGGGATTCCTCAGCCTGCAAGGGGAGCCGAGGGGAGGGGGCTGCGACCAAGGGCGGGCCCAGCTGTCCTTGATTTGTGTGGGATTTTTCCACTTGAGATACCGGATTTGCCCGAGCACATTGAGGATGCAATTTCCTCCTGGGGAGGGACCCCTAAGAGACGTCTACCCACCTACCCCCAGAGCCCAGTTCAGCCTGGTAGGGAACAAGGGGGCCAGGAGGCCATGGGGAGTGGGGTGGGGGGGGTCGTGCAGCACAGTACAGAGCTGACAGCAAGAACTTTTTAGGCGATGAAGGCTGATTCAATCCCAGCTCTACCCCTCCTAGCAGGTGACCTCGACAGGTATCCAGCCTCTCTGAGCTTCATTTTCCTACTTTATAAAACAAAGATGACACCAGCCCCCACCTCTTTGGGTGCCTGGCTTCTAAGCTCTTTATGATTAGGAGGTAGTGGACATGTGACAGTGACCCTGGCACAAGAAGGGGTGCCCTGAAGCTGCTCCCACGCTGAAAGACCTAAGTACTTCATAATTCATCCTCCTGGGGTCCAGGCTGGAGAGGAAAGGCCTCCCTAGTCTCAAGGTGTCCAGCCAGTCTGGCTTGCTGGAACCCAGGGTCTTATTCCTGGTGACCAGCTAGATGTGGGGACACCATGGGACACAAGGGTTTGCCAGGGCAGACAATATTTCCAGCATCAGGAAGGACATATGAAGGGCCCCTTGGCAAGGAGTGGGGAGGAGCGAGGGCTTCCCCAGCCACCCTGAGTGGTCACACACATGCACGGAGCCTGCCTAGGGCTCCAGGGTTTGCCAGAAGGAGCCAGACACCTCTCCTGCACAGGGATGGCCCCCAGCTTGCTTCCAGCCACCCTCACTCCTTTCCCTTGGGTCTTCCTGGAGGGCTCAGCACAGACAGAGGGCCGTTTGCCACAGGCCCCTGCTTCTCCAGGAGAGGGCAGGGCTCCGGGTTCTCAGGATGCACAACCGGGCCTGCAAATTGCTTCCCACCCACCAGCCTGGCCCAGCTCAATTTACAACAATCCTTCTTGGCTGGCAGTCCCAGCCCTGCAAAGAGAAGGGCTGGTAACAGCCTTTATAGCCAAAGTGAATCTAAAGGGGGAAGAAAGGAGGGTCAGACAGAAACAGGACTCCCTCTGTCCCCACCCCATCCCCACCTCCTCCAGCTTCACAGCCCCACGCCAGGCCTCTGGGCGTAGGAGCCTCTTGGCATCATGGGGAAGGCTGGGAATCATCTAAGAGGCCCCACATTAAGACACTGGGGCTCTGTGGCCAGGTCTGTCCGCCTGTGCCCTGGTGAGGGTCCCCATGGACTGGAAGCTGACTGTGAGCACGTTCTGTCAGAAGCAAGGGACCCGGCGCAGGCTCAGGAACCCCACGCTCTGCAGAGGGCACACGACCATGGGCGTGTACACACACACACACACACACACAGAGGCAGGAGTGGGGTTCAGAGACCTGCTGCCCGGCCCCAGCCACTGTCCCCCACCCAGTGTGGAGAGCCCCAAGTTTGAACCTCCCTGACACGAGTGACCTACTCACAGGTGCACAGCCAGCACAGCCAGTGAACAGTACCCCCACGGAGGGCCACACTCCATCCCCCCGCAATTCCAGGAGAAACACCCCATGCCCACAGTTGGCAAGACAGACATACAGACAGGTATGCAGCCAGTCTTGTTCAGCTGGGGCTCAGGAAGACCCAGAACCCAGAGCCCAGGGCCGAGCATCTTGGGGCAGGTGCCTGGCACTCTGCCCTGCTCCCCGCCAGACCCCTCCCTAAGCGGCAGGCTTCCTGCTCTGACAACAGGACCTTCAAAATTGACTCCCACCCCCTTCTCAGAGAACAATGACTCCTATACCAGTCAGCGCTGTCCTTCCTCTGACTCTAGCTTCCCTGTCCTCCCCCAACTTCCAGACACACCCCAGGGGCTCCGGTCTCAGAGATGGGGTACAAAAAACCTCACACTCTTGAGACTACGGGACCAAAAAGCCACTGCAGTCGGAGATGGGAGGGGGAGCCCAGGGCCACAGGCAGACTGCATCTCGGGGTGAGGTGGGGCAGAGCCCACAGGGCCCGCCTCGTCTCTGCTCCAGCCTCCGGCAGTGCAGCCACCAAGCCTTTTGCAGCCAAGAAGAGCTTGTAAATGTCCTAGTTGGAGATGAAACATGATACGACATGAAACCAGGGGCTGAACCATGGATAATCTCCACGGTTTTACAAGGAACAAATCACACCTAGAGACAGGTGCTGGGGGTGCTGAGGGCCTGGGGTGGAAGGAGCTTATAGACAGGTAACCCTCAGTCCCCTCCCCAGCAGCCTCCCCTCCTGTCTGCTTGGGAGGCCCACCAACTGTCTTCCCTGGGCTTCTTGCCCCTAAGCTCCTTAAGCAGAGCCCTAGTGCCCAGGGCCAGGGGAGAGTGACAGGTGGTCCTGGGGTTCCTGCATCCACCAGGGCACAGATTCACTCATGCAGATGTGTGGTTTGCTCATCCTGAGACTGTGCAGCCCCTGCAGAGGGAGCAAGCAGAAGGCAGTGCAGTTTGATTCACATTCACCTGATTCTACCTCGGGCAGCACCCCTTCAGGGCTTTGTGTTTGGGGTAGGGAACAAGATTACCCCATTCTAGAATGGACTCTGGCTGGCCTAGAGGCCCAGGTGCAGGGGTTTGGGTGCGGGGGCTGTGGGTAATAAAAACAACATAGTTATGATTAAAACAAAACAAAACAAAACACTGCTATCATTTGTGGAGTGGGAAATCAAGACAGTGGGGGGGTTCTGTGGAGCCTCAGCAAGCAGAGCCAGTGGGAACCCCTGAGGGAAGTTACCTGGTCTGATGATTATTTTGCAAAGACCACACCGGTTGGGACAGCTGAGAGCTGTCACTATTGTGGGGGAGAGAAATGGGCAAAGATGCATGGGAAGTGGAACTCCAGGACGTGGTGCTCCCGGGGTGGGCCAGGGTGGCAGCAGGTACAATGAAGGCGTGGAAGGGCCACAGCCAGAGGAGGTTGGGGGCATCAGAGCAGGCGGGTCCCACCCAGCTGCCCTGGAGAAGGGGCTGAGGCTTGGCTGGGGCTGGGAGCGTCCTGTCTCCACCTTCCCCCAGCCCCCAGCTCTGTCCCGCTCCTGCTGACTCCGGAGGGGGCACCCTGGGCCTCGACTGCTCGCCCCGCACTAGTCACCGTCTTGAAGCCCACCATATGCGGCCCCACCATCACCGGTCGCCGCACCCTCGTACGCCAAGAAGCCTCGGCCTGTGCGCCGGGCACTGGCATGTTGGGCGGGCGCGACCTGGGGGCCAGGTGATGCCGGCGCCGACCACTGGGTGCCGCGGGGAAGCGCTGCCGGGGCGCGGGGCTGGGCTGGGACAGTGCGGGTCGCGGGCGTCACGAGGGGCACCGGGTCGGGCTGGGGCCGGGGCGCAGGACGGCGGAGTAGGGGACGCAGAGCCGGGCTGGGGTGCGAGGCCACTGGGGCGCGAGGTGCGGTTAGGGCGCGAGGACCCGGCCCGAGTGGGGGTCACAGGAAGGGGCGCGGCGTGCGGGGAGCTGGGCGCAGGGACCCGCCCAGACCGTCAGAGCTGTCGCCGCAGCGCCCCCGGCGGCACTACGGGGAACTGCAGCACCGCTCAGGCCCCAGCGCTCCTGGGGCCTGAGCGGCCCCTGCTGGTCCGTCCTGCACACGGTCCCTAGGCCCACTCCCAGAGGAGGGGGCCTTGAGGAACGGTTGACTCAGAAGGGGGTCATAGCGCTAGGCCCCCTACCAGGGCCTTGTACGGGGGTGGGGGCACGGTGGATGACTTGGCGGTGACCGCAGACTTCTCCGGGCTGCCACTTCCACTTGCCGGCCCTGCCCACGTGCCCGCATGAGGTCAGGGGGTCCTGAGACCTACCCACAGGACCTGCCCTGAGCAGCACTACCCCCAGGGTCACGGCTTTCCCTGGCAATTGTCACTCGGAAGAAAGGAAAGCCTTGGATGAGCGGAAGTCCCAGTCATTGTCAATTCACTTGTCTGTCCCACGTTTATTGAGCTCCCCTCTGAGCCGGTCCCTGCCTCCAGGCTGGGGATCAGCAGAGTCCCAGACAGATTTCTTCTTTCTCCCACTGGTCCGCTGCCCAAGGTGCCCTGCCCTGCCGTGCTGTGCCTGGGCCTGCTGGCTGCTGTTGGCTGGTGTCAGCAGAGCACTAGGAGCTGTCTGCTCCCAAATGCAACACTTGGCTCCAAAGGTCATGTCCTAGGGGCTCCACCTGGCAAGGAAGGGGGCACGGGTAGGAAGCAGAGGGGGATGGGCTCTCAAAAAGCCTTTTGTTTCTCAAGAAGCAACTGGGGCTGCAAGCCAGAGGTTATGATGTAACCCAGCAGCGGGGGGAGGGGTGGGTGACATGATTCTACCCAGCCCTTGGCAGAGACACTGCCCGGGGCCATCCATTTCCAGGCTCACGATGTGAGGGGACCTCGGGGTCCTGGGGCTCACCCTCCTCATTCCCCTTCTCCAAGGACACTGCTTGCCAGCTCCCACCCCCCCAGTTAACCACCATGTACAAATGAGCATGGGGCCCCTGGGGTGCAGGCAGCCAGGCACTGCTGCTCACAGTTCCCCTACCAGTCTCACCAGCCCCAGCCCCAGTCCACCTGGGCACCAGCAGATCTTCCATCCAACCCCGCTACAGGTCTCAGCCCAGAGAGGCACCCTCAGGGGCATGGCCTGGACACATTGGCCCAGTTTGCAGGAGGAGGCCAGCCTGCTCTTGGGCCGAGTTCACGCTCAGGGAGCCCCCTGGGCCAGTATGCAGAGCCAGGAGTGCTGGGAGAGGTGAGCAAAGTCCAAGGTCCATCCTGGCCCTGGGGCCGAGATTCCTGCTGACCATTCAGCTGGCTTCCTCCCCACCCCAGCCACCTTCAACATGCTTGCTGACATCAGACTACAGTCAACAGGTGGTTGCGACCTTCCCAGAGCCACCGTTTGTCATTGGGGGTGAAGAAGAGAGGAAACGGACAGGTGTGGACAGAGAGGACCTGAGGCTGAGCGGTCTCAGGCAAGTCCCGCCCCCTCTCTGAGCCTCCTGTTCCTCCCCTGGAGAATGAGTACCTGCCCCACCAGGGTTAGGGTAGAGCTTCAGCACCGTGATGCCCATGAAGACACACTAAGCACTCAATAACTGCTCACCTACAGTGGGCTTGCCCTGGGCCAAAGCTGGCTGCTAGACTTGGCGTGAGCAGGCCACAGGCTGGGCTGGGACAGTGCCCCAGGGCCGGTAATGACCCCAAGTGACTAGGCTCCACTTCAGCCGGTGACCAGTTTGGGACACAGAGGGGAGTTTGGTCAGAGATACGAGCTGGAAACACAGGGTTCTCTGCAAACCCAGCTGGATTTTCTAGCAGCTGCAATCAGTGCTGGCCCCCAGCAGGGCAGAGATGGAGAGGCTTTCTAGACAAGGAGGCTGCCGCACTGTGGGGAGGGGATGAGCTGCAGGAAGCCCCTCCTGAATGGGGGTCCTCCGCATTGGCCTCCTTGGTGCTTTGTCAGTGCTGACCCCTCCCACCCGCCACATACCTTCCCCTGCTCAGCGGCTCAGGTCTAACTCACAGAGCAACATGCACTCAGAATCCATGCATCAACGCCACCTTCCTGCCCCACCCCCGTGGCTTTCCCGTGCCCTCACCCAACAGGGAGACAGGCTGGGTTCCCCAGACAGGGGAAGGTTATGTGCACCGCCCAAGATCGAGAAGTAAGCTGGAGGCCCACCAAGGCCCAGCAGGTGAGCCAGCAGCCCCTGCACAGTGACCCTGTGCCAGAGCAGAGACCCCTGACCTGTGACTGGGGGTCAGGGAAAGGGCAGCACTGGCCTCTCCCTCCTCCCTCCCCAGCCACACCAACCTCATCTGACCACCTCTGCCTTCACACCTGCAGGCTCCACTCTGCCCCATGTGGGATGCTCCCAGCTGCTGAGTAGGTCTGTTCCAATCATGCACTCAGAACTGGAGGAATAACCGCAAAATGGGTTTGGAGACCCACTAGACCCACTGTGAGATGGACCTGAGCTAAAATTCCATTGACCGCCGGGCCTCCATAAGCCCCTACTTGACACAGTTTGTGTATCCTGGAATTGGTATCAGTCCAGAGCCAGTATCCAGCAGTCCCCAAAATGTCTGATTATTTCCGTTTCCCCAATGCAGAGTGACCCTGGTATAGGTCACTTTGGAGAAGGCTGGGAGAAAGATTAACAATCTAAATTTTTGGTGATATAGCAGGGTCCTTCCTCGAGGGGTCCCACCTCTGGTTCATTCAAGGTGTTCTGGGCATGTAAACTGTCTCAAGCCTGGGAATTGAATGAGGGGTCATGACTGTCTTTATGACTCAAGTTAGACTCTTGCTCACTTGACCTAGAACTCTTCTGCTCATTAAGATCAAGTGAGAATTCAGCAGGCTTCCGATCTATTTCACTTCCAGGAGCACCCCGTCCCACTGGCCGACGCTGTAATTCTGTGGGAATCAGACTATTCTGACAGCCGCTTTGCCTCTGCTGGCCATCACAGTGAGCACCGCTCCCTTGCCTTTCATCACTGAGCACCACCACGTGGTCCTGTCACCCCGGGATCCAGTGATCCCCGTGAATTTCAGTCTTCTGATTCAGTGGCAGCAGGTCTTCTGTAATTCCTGGCCTACAGAGAAGAGTGATCAAAGAGCGCTTCTATGATTCTGGGGCTGCGCGCACAAACTTTCCTCACAATCGTGGTGAGAGGTGTGCTGTCTGGATCCTCCAAGGTGGGAGAGCAGGTCCTAAATGACAGACCCACTCTAACTTTCCTGTCTCCCTAAGCCTTTGGATCCCTCCCTCCATTGAACCAAGGCAGGTCTGGCATTACAGCTCATTCAGTGTTGGCCACTTTTTAGTCCATGTTTCAGCCAACCAACCAACCAAACCGTTAGAGCCCTTTCTGATCCCCCAAGCTATATCATTAAACCCAGAATCTCTGCTTAGTGAGCCCCTATCAATAAATTTGACCTGACCCAACGTTATGTTCCTCCCAACCTTATCCCACCCTTAGTATTCATTCCAACACGTTCCCTGGATTTCTGTCAAGATAAATTGGGGGGAAGCCACCACAATGAGAAGCCTGCACACTGCAACGAAGAGTAGCCCCCTCTCGCCACAACTAGAGAAAGCCCACGTGCAGCAATGAAGACTCAATGCAGCCAAAAATAAATTAATTAAATAATTTTTTTAAAAAAGATAAATTGGGAAAATAGTGTAGTTCTCTTGGAGTACACCACACCTCCTCACAGGGCCCATTGTGCACATCCTCCTGCAGGGCCTGGGGCAGGCCAAGTCCGTGGCCTTCTCAGGGCCTCTGCATATACTGTGGGAAGCTCTTCTCCTTGCTTCTGTCACCTTCGCTGCTGACCTGGCATGACTCCTCCTTGGCATACCCCTCCCTGACCACTGGGCCCAAAGCACCAGCCCCCTAATTGCTCCCCCGCCCCCATATTCTAGCATCTCTCTCTGCTGTAATTATACACAGCCCTTCTCTTCATCTGGCGTGAACTTACTGTCTCAACTATGCCTTAAGACCTTGAGGGCAGGCCCTGAACCAAGATGGCGGAGTAGAAGGACGTGCTCTCACTCCCTCTTGTGAGAATCACAACTAGTTGCTGAACAATCATCAGCAGGAAGACACTGGAACTCACCAAAAAAGATACCCCACATCCAAAGACAAAGGAGAAGCCACAGTGAGACGGTAGGAGGGGCGCAATCACAGTAAAATCAAATCCCATAACTGCTCGGTGGGTGACTCACAGACTGGAGAACACTTATACCACAGAAATCCACCCACTGGAGTGAAGGTTCTGAGCCCCACATCAGGCTTCCCAACCTGGGGGTCCGGCAACAGGAGGAGGAATTCCTAGAGAATCAGACTTTGAAGGCTAGTGGGATTTGATTGCAGGACTTTGACAGGACTGGGGGAAACAGACTCCACTCTTGGAGGACACACAGAGTAGTGTGCACATCGGGACCCGGGGAAAGGAGCAGTGACCCCAGGGGAGACTGAAGCAGACCTACCTGCTAGTGTTGGAGGGTCTCCTACAGAGGTGGGGGGTGGCTGTGGCTCACCGTGGGGACAAGGACACTGGGAGCAGAAGTTCTGGGAAGTACTCCTTGGCGTGAGCCCTCCCAGAGTCCGCCATTAGCCCCACCAAAGAGCCCAGGTAGTCTCCAGTGTTGGGTTGCCTCAGGCCAAACAACCAACAGGGAGGGAACCTAGCCCCACCCATCAACAGTCAAGCGGATTAAAGTTTTACTAAGCTCTGCCCACCAGAGTAACAGTCAGCTCTACCCACCACCAGTCCCTCCTATCAGGAAACTTGCACAAGACTCTTAGATAGCCTCATCCACCAGAGGGCAGACAGCAGAAGCAAGAACTACAACCCTGCAGCCTGTGGAACAAAAACCACATTCACAGAAAGACAGACAAGATGAAAAGGCAGAGGGCTATGTACCAGATGAAGGAACAAGATAAAACCCCAGAACAACAACTAAATGAAGTGGAGATAGGCAACCTTCCAGAAAAAGAATTCAGAATAATCATAGTGAAGATGATCCAGGACCTCGGAAGAAGAATGGAGGCAGGGGCTTCCCTGGTGGCGCAGTGGTTGAGAGTCCGCCTGCCGATGCAGGGGACACAGGTCTGTGCCCTGGTCCGGGAAGATCCCACATGCCACGGGGCGGCTGGGCCCGTGAGCCATGGCCGCTGAGCCTGCGCGTCTGGAGCCTGTGCTCCACAACGGGAGAGGCCACAACAGTGAGAGGCCCGCGTACCGCAAAAAAAAAAAAAAAAAAAAAAAAAAACCAAAACAATTAAGAAAGTAGTCATAGGAACATACATATCGATAATTACCTTAAACATGAATGGATTAAATGCTCCAACCACAAGACACAGGGTTGCTAAATGAATACAAAAACAAGACCCAGGGCTTCCCTGGTGGCGCAGTGGTTGAGAGTCCGCCTGCCGATGCAGGGGACATGGGTTCGTGACCCGGTCCGGGAAGATCCCACATGCCGCGGAGCGGCTGGGCCCGTGAGCCATGGCCGCTGAGCCTGCGCGTCCGGAGCCTGTGCTCCGCAATGGGAGAGGCCACAACAGTGAGAGGCCCACATACCGCAAAAAAAAACAAGACCCATCTACATGCTGTCTACAAGAGACCCACTTCAGACCTAGGGACACATACAGACTGAAAGTGAGGGGATGGAAAAAGATATTCCATGCAAATGGAAATCAAAAGAAAGCTGGAGTAGCAATACTCATACCAGATAAAATAGACTTTAAAATAAAGAATGTTACAAGAGACAAGGAAGGACACTACATAATGATCAAGGGATCAATCCAATAAGAAGATATAACAATTATAAATATATATGCACCCAACACAGGAGCACCTCAATACATAAGGCAACTGCTAACCGCTATAAAAGAGGAAACGACAGTAACACAATAATAGTGGGGGACTTTAACACCTCACTTACGCCAATGGAAAGATCATCCAAAATGAAAATAAATAAGGAAACAGAAGCTTTAAATGACACAATAGACCAGATAGATTTAATTGATATCTATAGGACATTCCATCCAAAAACAGCAGATTACACTTTCTTCTCAAGTGCGCATGGAACATTCTCCAGGATAGATCACATCTTGGGTCACAAATCAAGCCTCAGTAAATTTAAGAAAATTGAAATCATATCAAGCATCTTTTCTGACCACAACACTATGAGATTAGAAATGAATTACAGGGAAAAAAACATAAAAAACACAAACACATGGAGGCTAAACAATACATTACTAAATAACCAAGAGATCACTGAAGAAATCAAAGAGGAAATCAGAAAATACCTAGAGACAAATGACAATGAAAACACGACGATCCAAAACCTATGGGCTGCAGCAAAAGCAGTTCTAAGAGGGAAGTTTATAGCTATACAAGCCTACCTCAAGAAACAAGAAAAATCTCAAATAAACAATCTAACCTTACTCCTAAAGGAACTAGAGAAAGAAGAACAAACAAAACCCAAAGTTAGCAGAAGGAAAGAAATCATAAAGATCAGAGCAAAAATAAATGAAATAGAAACAAAGAAAATAATAGCAAAGATCAATAAAACTAAAAGCTGGTTCTTTGAGAAGATAAACAAAATTGATAAACCATTAGCCAGACTCATCAAGAAAAAGAGAGGACTCAAATCAATAAAATTAGAAATGAAAAAGGAGAAGTTACAACAGACACCGCAGAAATATAAAGCATCCTAAGAGACTACTACAAGCAGCTCTATGCCAATAAAACAGACAACCTGGAAGAAATGGACAAATTCTTAGAAAAGTATAACTTTCCAAGACTGAACCAGGAAGAAATAGAAAATATGAACAGACCAATCACAAGTAATGAAATTGAAACTGTGATTAAAAATCTTCCAACAAACAAAAGTCCAGGACCAGATGGCTTCACAGGTGAATTCTATCAAACATTTAGAGACGAGCTAACACCCATCCTTCTCAAACTCTTCCAAAAAATTGCAGAGTAAGGAACACTCCCAAACTCATTCTATGAGGCCACCATCACCCTGATACCAAAACCAGACAAAGATACTACAAAAAAAGAGAATTACAGACCAATATCATTGATGAATATAGATGCAAAAATCCTCAACAGGGGCTTCCCTGGTGGCGCAGTGGTTGAGAGTCCGCCTGCCGATGCAGGGGACACAGGTTCGTGCCCCGGTCCGGGAAGATCCCACATGCCGCGGAGCGGCTGGGCCCGTGACCCATGGCCACTGAGCCTGCGCGTCTGGAGCCTGTGCTCCACAGCGGGAGAGGCCACAACAGTGAGAGGCCTGCGTACCGGGAAAAAAAAAAAAGAAAAATCCTCAACAAAATACTAGCAAACAGAATCCAACAACACATTAAAAGGATCATACACCATGATCAAGTGGGATTTATCCCAGGGATGCAAGGATTCTTCAATATACACAAATCAATCAATGTGATACACCATATTAACAAATTGAAAAATGAAAACCATATGATCATCTCAATAGATGCAGAAAAAGCTTTTGGCAAAATTCAACACCCATTTATGATAAAAACTCTCCAGAAAGTGGGCATAGAGGGAAACTACCTCAACAAAATAAAGGCCATATATGACAAACCCACAGCCAACATCATTCTCAATGGTGAAAAACTGAAAGCATTTCCTCTAAGATCAGGAACAAGACAAGGATGTCCACTCTCACCACTATTATTCAACATAGTTTTGGAAGTCCTAGCCACAGCAATCAGAGAAGAAAAAGAAATAAAAGGAATACAAATTGGAAAAGAAAAAGTAAAACTGTCATTGTTTGCAGATGACATGATACTACACATACAGAATCCTAAAGATGCCACCAGAAAACTACAAGAGCTAATCAATGAATTTGGTAAAGTTGCAGGATACACAATTAATGCACAGAAATCTCTTGCATTCCTATACACTAATGATGAAAAATCTGAAAGAGAAATTAAGGAAACACTCCCATTTACCAAGGCAACAAAAAATAAAATACCTAGGAATAAACCTACCTAGGGGAGACAAAAGATCTGTATGCAGAAAACTATAAGACACTGATGAAAGAAATTAAAGATGATACAAACAGATGGAGAGATATACCATGTTCTTGGATTGGAAGAATCAATATTGTGAAAATGACTATACTACCCAAAGCAATCTACAGATTCAATGCAATCCCTATCAAATTACCAATGGCATTTTTTACAGAACTAGAACAAAAAATCTTAAAATTTGTATGGAGACACAAAAGACCCCGAATAGCCAAAGCAGTCTTGAGGGAAAAAAACAGACCTGGAGGAATCAGACTCCCTGACTTCAGACTATACTACAAAGGCTACAGTAATCAAGACAATATGGTACTGGCACAAAAACAGAAATATAGATCAATGGTACAGGATAGAAAGCCAAGAGATAAACCCACGTACCTATGGCCAACTAATCTATGACAAAGGAGGCAAGGATATACAATGGAGAAAAGACAGTCTCTTCAATAAGTGGTGCTGGGAAAACCGGACAGCTACATGTAAAAGAATGAAATTAAAACACTCCCTAACACCATACACAAAAATAAACTCAAAATGGATTCGAGACCTAAATGTAAGACCGGACACTATAAAACTCTTAGAGGAAAACATAGGAAGAACACTCTTTGACATAAATCACACTTTTGATCCACCTCCTAGAGTAATGGAAATAAAAACAAAAATAAACAAATGGGACCTAATGAAACGTCAAAGCTTTTGCACAGCAAAGGAAATCATAAAGACGACGAAAAGACAACCCTCAGAATGGGAGAAAATATTTGCAAATGAATCAACGGACAAAGGATTAATCTCCAAAATATATAAACAGCTCATGAAGCTCAATATTAAAAAAACAAACAACCCAATCCGAAAATGGGCAGAAGACCTAAATAGACATTTCTCCTAAGAAGACATACAGATGGCCAAGAAGCACATGAAAAGCTGCTCAACATCACTAATTATCAGAGAAATGCAAATCAAAACTACAATGAGGTATCACCTCACAGCAGTTAGAATGGGCATCATCAGAAAATCTACAAACAACAAATGCTGGTGAGGGTGTGGAGAAAAGGGAACCCTCTTGCACTGTTGGTGGGAATGTAAATTGATACAGCCACTATGGAGAACAGTACAGAGGTTCCTTAAAAAACTAAAAATAGAATTACCATATGATCCAGCAATCCCACTATTGGGCATATACCCAGATAAAACCGTAATTCAAAAAGACACATGCACCCCAATGTTCATTGTAGCACTATTTATAATAGCCAGGTCATGGAAGCAACCTAAATGCCCATCGACAGATGAATGGATAAAGAAGATGTGGTACATATGTACAATGGAATATTACTCAGCCATAAAAAGGAACGAAATTGGGTCATTTGTTGAGATGTAGATGTATCTAGAGACTGTCATACAGAGTGAAGTAAGTCAGAAAGAGAAAAACAAATATCGTATATTAACGCATATATGTGGAACCTAGAAAAATGGTACAGATGAACCAGTTTGCAGAACAGAAACAGACACAGATACAGGGAACAAACGTATGGACACCAAGGGGGGAAGCGGCAGGGGGTGGTGGTGGTGGCGCGATGAATTGGGTGATTGGGATTGACATGAATACACTGATGTGTATAAAATTGATGACTAATAAGAACCTGCTGTATAAAAAAATTAATTTAATTTAATTTAAAAATTAAAAAAAAAAAAAAGACCTTAAGGGCAGGCCCCATCTGCCTTTCTCATGGCTGCATCCCCAGCACTGAAGCTAGAGCCTGACACTGAGCTCAATAACTATTTGTGGAACAAGTGAAACAGCTGTGCAAAGGCTGACCCTGGGTCCTGGAGTCCCTGATGTTGTTAATAAAGACAGCAAGCCTGGGTTCTGTTTGTTTATTGATCTCTTCCTGATTACTCCAAAGAGGATTCAAGATGGAAGGGACTTCGCCCACCCTCCCTGATGGCAGGACCCTCAGAGCATGTGCAGTGAGGCACAGTCACTGTGTCCCCGGAAATGGTGAACTGTAGGCTGTGAGCTCCGGTGTCCCCAGCCTTGCACAGTCAAGGCGATGGAGCAATAGCTGCTTTCCTAAGCCTGAGTGGGGCAAGCAGCATCCACACAGATGGTGCAACAGGGTTCGGGATTTCTCCTTTCATAACCGAGAGGCCAGAGATCTGACCCCTCTGCCTGCTCCCCCAGCAGGTCACAGATCATCACCACTCTGGCTGCCTGGAAGGGTTTAGTCAGAGAGAATCATAGAGTGACCAGGGCTGGAGCAGCCAACTGGAGCCGCCCCTGTTTGCATTCTCTCTCCTAGCACAGCCTGCTGGAGACAGGCAAGAGCTTCTGCGAGGGCCAGAGCCCATCTCAGAACTGGGCCTCACCGGGGTGAGTCCAAACAGGCAGGGAGGGGGCAGCGGGCTGAGGAGAGAAGGTAGAGGCTGCACCATCACTCTAAGACGAGCCAGGCCTAGAGCCCCCTCCCTGAGACGCCTGTGAGAGCCGACAGTGGGGCCTCCAGGCACCCCCTGGCGGCCTAGTGTAGCCTTCTCCTTTTCCCAGCCTCTTCCCTTCTCCTAGCCTGTTCGGAGGCAAGGCCTCGGGAACCTTCCTGATGTTTCAGCTACCCCTCTCCCCCCCACCCCCGCTCCCCTGTCCAAATGTCTGAGGTTCCACTTCTAAGGTGGGATGTCCAGAGTGTGGCCACAAAGCAGTGTCCATCTGGGTTGGGTGTGGGCTGCCCACCTACTGTCCCTGGGAGGCAGAAGTTTCTTTGCCTGGAAGAAATGAGGGAGGGGAGAGAAAAACAAGTCGCTGCTAACTTAGGTTTCAGACACCGTTCCCTGGCCCAGCCCACTCCCACTGCAGCCTGCAGACCAAGAGAGCTGGGAGGACCCAGACCCGCAGCCTGGGGGTGTCTCTGTGCCCAGTTCTTTCCCTGAGATCTGCAGGAGAACCCAGAGTCTGTCTTTCCTCCACACGTACCGGAGGACAAATAGCTACAAAAGGACAAAAGTATTATCAAAACTTTATCACGCACCGGCCCTCACAGACAGCCTCACTTAACCCCACAGTGAGGGCAGCGAGCAGGTGCTGTTAGCAACCCCATTTTACAGAGGATAAAACTGAGACTAGGGACTGGCCGCAGTCTTGCGGGCAGCAAATGAGGAGAGGGATTTGAGGTACAAAGAGTGTGAAGGAGTCCAGAGGGCGGCTGGGGATGCAGACAGAGAGCAATGGGTCAGAGAGGAGGCTGAGCTCAGATAAAACACACACAAATGAAAAACGGCTCCCAAACAATCTACCAGTGATAAGAATATTGCCAACAGGAGCACATATTTACTGAGCCCCTACTACACTCCAGACCCCAGTGCACTTTCATGCAGCCAGTCTTAACGGGCCTGTAAAGGAGGCTCTGCCATCACGCCCACTACACAGAAGATGAGGAGGCTCAGAGAGGTTGACGAGCAAGCCTGCAGCTGCACAGCCCCAGAACTCAACCTCCGCACCACCCTGCACACAATCAACCAGATGCAGGAGGCAGGACATCTGCCCTTTGTCCCTGTCCCGCAGCCACCCTCCAGTGGCCCTGGGCAGCGCGCTTTGGTGCCCCCATGCTCTGTCACTGTAAGTGCATGAGAACAGTGTGCCCCTGGGCCTCTAAAGGCCTGTACGTAGGCCTGTGCCCAGCTGCCGGCAGGCAAGCTCACCTTTAGGGATGAACTTCAGTGAGCTGCTGAATATTCAGAAGCGGGACTGTCCACGCTTGGGGCCATCGTTCAGGAACTCATGGCCCAGCCCATTGCCACACCTGCCACAGGACACCTGGGAAGACCACAAAACAGCCATGAAAACAGCTGCAGCCATGGCCCCTGCTGCCACCAGCACATGGGGTCCTCCCCATGCCTATTTCCCAAGGTAACTTCTGGCATGAGAGGTTGGCCTTGGCCCAGAACCTGCCCCGGAAAACCATCTTGTTTCCCTGTTCCCACCAGGACCCCAGGCTCTCCCAATAGTTTGGGGTGTCACTCCCCTGGCTGAAGCCAGAGGTCTGGAATAGACAGACCCTAGGCCCCTACAGGTGTAGGGGGAACAGCAGGAAGGGGTGGGGGGCTCTCAGGACCCCCCTGGCTGACACCTCCTCACCGCCCCCCAGTTGCTACCACCCACCTTTAAGGCTCCAGGCTGATTGTGCTCTGGACGCTTGGCCACACTGTCAGCATGGATGGTCTCGGTGAAGGCCGGCCATGGGGATGAGTGTGCGTACTTTGAGCGGCTGGAAAACAGCTCATAGCCACATTGGGCACACACGTAGATGCCTGGGGCGGAAGGGGAGGTAAAAGCAGAGATGCTGGCTCCAGCGCCTCGGGGGTGAGCACCTAAATCCTTGAACCCAGGAGAGGACAGCAGCACTCCGGTTACAGGGTGGGCTGCACACCCTCCCCACTCACCCACCCACCACCCATAAGCCTGGGTATCGGCTCTGTGGGGGAGACACAGCATGGAGCTCACATTTAGCAGTTCTGAGCCTGTGCCAGAGGCCAGGAGAGCCACTTTTCACAATTATTTCTTTCACTCTTCTTAACAGCCCTGTAATGCAGATGTTCCCATTTTACAGATGAGGAAGCTGAGGCTCAGGGATGCAAAATGCTCAGCTACAGGGTGTGCAGCCAGGAAGGAACCCAGGCAGTCTGATGAGGACACAGCTCTGCCCCTCACACACAAGCAGGCCCCACACGGTGGGGGCTGTGGCATGGCCAGCACCACCACTAGCCCCCCGCCCTTCCCACGGGGACCTCCCTCTGCCCAAAGAAGCCGTAAGGTGGATGCCCAGACACCAGCCTGCTCTCCAAGCAGGAAAAGACTGATCCCAGCAAAAGACCTCCAGTCAGACAGAGGGCCAGGAAGACAGAGCACCAGGGAGAAGGATGAGTTTTAACCTACCGCCAAAAGATCACCCTGAGGGGGGAAAAAGAAAGGTTGCAAAACTGACTCGCAGAACAGGAAACTGCTTGGGGGTCACTCGAGGGGTACTGAGTCACCCTTCGCCCCCTGCCTGGCCTGGAGACAGCCTGCCCTGGAGTCTGTGACCTACTCAGCCTTTACCAGTAACTTGAGGAAGAAAAGAGGAAACGGGAGCTGCTGTGGGAGTGGAGTTTCCAGCTTGGCAGAGTAGCCTGAGGACAACCCGGAGTCCCACAGCCAGAGAGTCTGAAGGGAGGACTTTGCCCAGAGGGTCCTATGTCACAGCTGGCTCACAGAGACCAGGGTGTCACATCCCAGCTCCCTCGAGGGCTGACACCCAACAAATCCCACCCAGGGGTAGGTCGCTGCCCTAGTCTTGCCTGTGGACATATTTTTACCAAATTAGTCCATGACCAGGCAGCACAGCCCAGAAGGGGATTCATCTGGGCCTCTCAAAGCCTGGGCCCAGGGCTGACTGCCGGCCATGCCCCCAAACCAACCACTCACCCCCTACCTTCCACCCCTCCTATCTGACCCAGGCTGTCCAGTCAAACTTCACTGGCCATTGGCAGCCTGGCAGCACTCCTGGTTACCCAAATCTGGGGCCCTGGGCAGGTGGGGTAGGCACCCAGGCGGTCACATTTGGATCCCAACAAGACGTGCTTTCCAGCTTACCCCGCAGGTCTGGGGCACCGGGGAGAAGAAAGGGCTGGAGTAATATCAGGAGGATGCCCCAAGGAGAGGCAGGCCAGTCACAGGAGCTGCCCCTGGACAAGACCTTCCACCGCCTCCCCCTAAAGTTCCGATCCTGACCCGGATACCCGCAACGGCGTCACCACCCCCATACCTTGACCCCGCAGATTTCCTCGGAAAAGGCCACGCTCACATTCAAGTTCTGTTGTCCTCGAGGACAGCGACACCCTCTCTCCAATGTCCCTCTCCCCTCAAGTACCCCTACTCTCCGGAACCCCCAACTCCTCCCTTCTCTGTATCCCCTTTATCCACATGCGTTCCTCCCCGCGCGGTCACACTCGGCCCCCGTTCCCGGGACTCCGGGGCTCCATCGCCACCCGGAGAGCTGCGACGTCCCCTCTAATACGCGTCCCCGCCCCCGCTGTCCTCCAGGAGGTCACAGGTCGTACCCGGCTCAAAGTGGTTCTGGAAAACCTCGCCCCCGAAGAAGCTGCAGAACGACATGGCGCCGGCGGGACCGCTGCACGATCGCCGCCTCCAACAGATCCGAGGCCACAGACCTACGACCTGGTGCTTGTGCCCGCCTCCTGCCCCGCCTCCCGAGAACCAATCCCACTCGGATCCCGGACCTGCCCCGGCGCCCTAGGCCGCGCCCCCCAAGGGGACCAATCACGTCCAGAGGTGCGAGACACCCTCGCAGGGCCCGCCTCCCGTTGACCCGCCCTTTCCACGGACCAATCCCACCCCGGGACTAGGGTTCCGGCTTCCGCCTCCAGGAGGCCCCGCCCCCTCCCGAGGACCTGCCCCCTCCGTCTTCCAGCAGGCCCCGCCCACCACTAAGGACCACTCCTGAGCGGTCCCCGCGGCCCCGCCCCTGCCCCCCTGCCCCCCTGCCCCTAGCAGCAGGGCGGGGCGCTGAGCTGCGCTGGGTTTGGGGTGACTGTCGCGGTGCACCACACTGAGCCGCGTACGCTCTCGTCGTTTCCCGGCGCTTAAGCCCCGGGCTGCCGGCCGTTGACCAGCCTTTCCGCGCCCCCCAACTCTGAGACACCGCGGGAAGAGTTGTCTCTGGCTTTTATTAGACAAGGGGACAGGCGGGGGTTGCGCCGCGCTTTTTTCAGGCTCCCTCCATCCCATCCTGCCTACAAGTCTCCCGAGGTTTCCGGCTTTTCCTTCTCAAGATGCTTCTTCTGGACACCCTGGTGGGAGAGGGACAGGAGGAGCGTTAGTCACAGGGGTCTAACCAGCCGCCTGGGTTACGCGGAGTCGGCCCTGTGCCCTCTCCCACTTGTTTCTCCCCTACTTCCTTTCTGGCAAGAATCAGTGCCCAGGACTGGACCCCTAAAAGCCCCCTCCTGTGGATGAGTGCAGGGACATGCGTGCCACCCCCATCTGCTCAGCTTCCCCGCTCTGGGGCAGGTAGGATGTGGTGTCAGAGCCCCAGAGAGCAAGGCTGGTGGGCTCACCATGAAGACCCTCTTCTCTTGGGCTGTCTGGAAGCGGCCATGACCAAACTTGGAGGTGGTGTCAATGAACTTGAGCTCGATGTTCTCCAGGGCCCTGCGGCTGTGGTGCACCAGGAGGGACTGTGGCCGGTGGGAGAGGGGAGCTGTCACCGTTGGAGGTCCCCACTCAGCCCCTCCCATTACCCCCAGTCAGGAAGGTCTTGCTCACCCAGATTCTGTTAGAACCTCTCCCTCTTTGCTTTCCCCATCCCCACCCCTCCTGAAGCAGGCTGGAGGACAGGGTAGGCCAGCCGCCCAACTCCCCCAAGGCCCATGGGGCTCCCACTCCCCAGCTCACCACCTGGCACTGACCTTCCTCAGCGTGATGACCCTCTTCTTGGTGCCCGCGATGCAACCTTTCAGCATGATGAAGTCATTGTTGACTTCCCCGTAGTGGGGGAAGCCACCCTGTGGGAAGGTGAGTCCAGGAAAGGGGCTGCTGGGTTAGGAGGCAGCTGGAGGCCCTAGGAGAATTCCCCTGGCCTAGGGTGACATTCTCAATCACTAATCAGGGCAGCATCTGAGCCACACCCTAAGTCCTTCCCGTGATTATCTTATTTAAAAATCTGCATTTTACAGAGGAGGAAACTGAGGCTCAGAGGGGTGAAGTCACTTGCTCCAGGCCCCGCAGCTGCTACCCACTGCAGCTGGAGTTTGAGCCCAGGCAGCCTGACTCCAAGGCCACAGTCAGAGCTGTTGCACTCCGCACCCTGTGACAGCAGCTGGAGGATGAGCTGTCTGCAGTGGTGGCTCTGAGGATGCAGAAACAGCAGGGGTTTGGTCCACCAGGTGGTCCACCCTGTAGCCTGAGCTCTTGGGAGAGGGCAGCACCCCACAGGCCTGCCCCACAGCCAAACTGGCGGCCCACCCTCACCAGTGGTGTGATGGATTTGTCGGTCACATCGTAGCTGGTGGATGCGTTGTTCTTAACCACCTTCCCGTCCTCCGTGTGCAGCCCCCGACCAATGCGGTAGATCTGCTAGGAGCACAGGGCACATTGGGGACAGCAGGTAGCCTCTGGGGCTGGCAAGATGCCCACACCCATCAGAATGTGGGCTTAGACCCAGGCGCTGGTGGGGGCATTTCAGAGCCTTAGGGGGCCAGGCAGCATCTGGGTCATGCACCCCACTCACTGGGGTGTGGTCACGGGCATCCCCCCTCAAACCAGGCCTGCGGACACACCTTCTTGTTGAGCTCTGTGCGGTGATGGTAGCCCTTCTGCCCAGCCCGGGCGATGGAGCAGCCCACACGGGCAGGGTGCCAGGCACCAATGCAGGCCACCTTGCGCAGCCCCTTATGGGTCTTCCTCGGCAGCTTCTTGGTATGCCAGCGGCTCGTGACCCCTGCAGGTGGGAGGGGCAGGGTGGGTGGCTTAGAGGCCAGTTTGGCCCCCACCTCCTCCAGGCAGCCTTCCTGGAGCCGCCATCCCCACCCGGCCCTACCTTTGACGCCCCTGCCCTTGGTGACGGCAATGACATCAATGACCTCACTCTGGCTGAACACACTGTGCACTGGCACCTGCTTCTCCAGCCGGGCCTGGGCCCAGGCCACCTTCTCAGCCACCGTGCCGCCATTCAGCTGGATCTCCATGATATGGGCCTTCTTCTGCCGGAAGGGCAGCAGCTTCATCTGTAAGACATGGCACGGCCAGTCGGTTCCCAGAAAGTCACACACACACCCATTTGCCGATACGACATGGCCAGCTGGTGATCCCTGGCAGACTTTCACGCATGCATTCATTCAACAGATGATCCCATGCTCTGGTGTGCCTATATGCCACGTTCTGTGCGAGGCACTGGGGATGCAGCATGGAATGAGGCAGACAGTGTCCTGGCCCCCATGGAGCCACCATCTAGTTGGGCGGCAGAAACCAAGTAAACTCTTGGATAGGCCTAAGTGTTGTGATGAAATATTGAGGGTGGAGGGGACAGTTATTGCACATGACGGTGGTGAAGGAGGGCCTCTCTGAGGAGGTGACATCAATGGCAAGAAGGAACCACTAGGTGAAGATCTGAGGGCTTTTGGGGCAGAGGGAACTGCATATGCAAAGGCCTTGTGGCAGGGAAGATGGGGGAGCAGTGGTTGGTGGGACAGAAACGAGACCAGTGTGTCTGGACTGTGGTGAACAGGGAGGAGGGTTCAGGATGGTGATAGGTGAGCAGGGGCCTGGCCAGGCAGGTCTCATAGGGAGTAGCTTGGGCTTTATTCCAAGTGCAGGGTGTGACATGATCTGTTGCACATTTTTAAACATCTCTGGCTGCTGCTGTGTGAGGTGGAAGCAGGGACACGGTTAGGTCACAGCATAGGGCTCAACCAGTACTGATGGAGGACCTGTTGCATATAAGCCTCCTGGGGGGTGTGGTACAGCAGTGAGCAGGGAGCTGTGACCCCTGCCCCCATGGAGCTCAAGTCTATGGAGGGAGATGGATGTTAACCAATGACACACATAACCAGGAACTACAAGTGGGAGAGTAACTCAGGCAGGTAGGGAGGGTCATTGCTCCGGGCCTGGGAAGGCTTCCCTGAACGTTCCAGAAAAAGCCAGAGGGTATAGGTAACCTGTCAACCCACACGAAGCCAGACCCCACTCACGAATGTTGATTCACACCCACATGTGCCAGACCCCAAACAGAGGCTGCCGGACCCCCACACCGAACACTGGGCAGGTGATCCTGGACCTTTGGGGCATTTCAGGGCCTTGGTTGACTGCTGGGTGTGGCCAGTACCCCGTAGCCCTCAGAGTGCACTGATGCCCAACACCCCATCCCCGGGGCTGCAGGCGGCTGGCTGGTCAGCCGACACTTTGGGCCCATGCCCGAGGCTCACAGTATTTTTAGGCTGACATTTGCCAGGGCTCAGGGAAGCCAGGCTGAGGGAGGTTGGGCCCAAGTGGTGGACTGGCTGACCAGTGTGGACCAGGGGGTAGGGGCTGACCTGGGTGTGGACGATGACCCGGATGACCTTGCAGTACTTTTTCATGGCAGCAAAGTCCCTCTGCAGCTGCTTCTTGCCGTCGGCATCGCGCCACCTCTTGCAGGCCTTGGTGAAGGCTTTTTTCTTGCTCTTGTGCCTGAGCCGTGCACAGAGGGTGCTCAGCACGACCAGAATGTCAGCCTCTACTGCATCCTACCAAGCATGGGCTTAGATGTCCCCCTCCTCCCTCCTCCCATTCCCAGGGGAGGCATTGCTGGGCCCCTGGGGTCCCTGGGCTGGTTCCAGGCGCCCTCCTTAAGCACAGACTGTCTTTCCCTCTCTAGGCCTCAGTTTCCTCCTCCGTAAAGTGGGTACCCTCCCTGCCTCCTGGGGCTGAGAGTGAGCAGATGTGCAGGAGCCCAGGGAAGGGGCGTGCCAGCCAGCCATGGCCACGTGCCCACTTTGCCATGGCTGCTGAACCCACTTCTAAAGCGAACAGTCAGGACTGGCCAGGCCCCACACCCCATCGTTCCTAACCCTTGCCAGGATGCTGGAAGGTGGACATCATTATCCCCATCCTACAGATGAAGAAACCGAGGTTCACAGAGGTCAGATGAGGGGCAAGTTGATCACAATTGCAGCAGCAAAAACAAGGCCAGCTGGCGTTCGCTGAGCTCTTTCCCTGTGCTGAGCACTTGACACACTCTGCTCGGCTCATCCTCAGGGCTGCCCCAAGATGCGGAGACCTCTCCTGTTCCCATTTGATGGTGTCTGTGGGGAGTGTGTGTGTGGGGGGGAGGTGAGGTTCTAAAAGGTCAGTCAGCTTGCCTGTGGTCACACAACCTGCTCTGACACTGGGGCCCAAGGTCCTCGCCTCCCATGGAGGCTACACGTGCCTCTGCCTCCATATGGAAGGGGATGTCTGTGAGGTTCCTCAGGCAGGGGTGCCTTCCCTTTCTGGACTTAATGCCAGGGAAGATTTGAGGCCTAAGGATGCCCTTCTTTCTGATGAAAAGAGCTTGTCAGTTGGCTATTTCCCTTTTCACCCTGGCTACTAGGAAGCTTGGAACCAACTCTGACATTCCATCAAATCAGTTCTTAGTTCACCCTGAGGATGAGAATGTTTGCTTTCCTTTTTCCTCTAACTAATTTCCTCTCCAGCCCTCTAGTCCTTGTCTTTTATTGGCGGGAAGGCATCACACACTCACACGCATACACACACACACACACACACACACACACACACACACACACACTTTTCTGCCTTCCACACGCTGCTGACACTCCTCCTCCTGCCCAACCACCCGGCATCCCTCACCAGTCCTTGTAGAAGCGGCGGCGGCACTCGTCGCTGAGATGTTCCGCAAAGATGGTCTTGAAGCTCCGCAGGCCTCGCGGGGTGGCCACGTAGCCCACCACGCCCACCACCACCACAGGCGGCGTCTCCACAATTGTCACCGCCTCCACCTCCTCCCGCTTGGAAATTTCTGAACGAAACCCAGAGACAGAGGCGTGGAGGGGGGCCTCCGAGTCCCATGGGGAGTTCCATGGAGAGGGGACAGGGGTGGAAGTGCCGACCACAGCCCCACCTGCCCGCGGGAGGACCCAGCACCAGAGCCCCAGGGCTGTTGCGGACAGAGGCCCCTGTGAGCAGGCCCCTGACCTCCAGCCCTGAGCCTCCCCACTCCCAGCCCTTCTCTCCCTGCTCTGCCCTGCATGTGGAGCCACTGCTGGGCAAGACCCCACAGGTGTCCATAGTAGCTCTGACTCAGCTCAGGTAAGGCCTGACCTGCTCCTGCCTTGGTTTCCCCACCAGACCGCCCAGGAGAGCCACAGCCAGAGCAGCGTCCCCCAAAGGGTAGGGTTGGTCATTCTCTAGGGGAGTACAAATGGGCACTATGAATGTATATGGATGAGTTCTAGAACAAAACCTAAGACTTGTCCTAAACCCATGATTTTATAGATGTTATTAATGAGGCTGATCTGAAGTCAAAGAAGTATATGCTTAAAATATATATTAGGGGAATTCCCTGGTGGTCCAGAGGTTAGGACTTGGCACTTTCACTGCCGAGGGCCCGGGTTCGATCCCTGGCCAGGGAACTAAGATCCTGCAAGCCTCGTGGCGCAGCCAAAAAATATATACTTTAGGAGAGATGGAGAACAGATGAGTGGTTGCCAGAAGGTTGGGGGGTGGCGGCTGTGGCTATAATAGGGCAACAGGACGGACTGTTGTGGGAATGGGACGTTCCAAGGTGGTGGGTACACGCATTTACACATGACAGAAACTGTCATTTACACGTGACAGAACCAGAGAACTAAATAAACACACATCTTATTCAGGAGAATCCAGCATAAGATGAGTAGGGTGTATCCATGTCATTATCCAGCTGTGACATATTACAATGGTTTTAAGAGATGTTTCCATTGGGGAAACTGGGTAAAGGGTGCGTGGAATCCCTCTGTATTATTTCTTATAACCACACTATGATGATCTCAAAACCGGAAGTGTGTAGGGGCACCTGCCCTTGAATCTTAGCTCTTACAAGTTTCATAACTGCTCTATTTCCTCATCTGTAAACTGGGGCAATGACAGATCGGTTCTTGAGGCACGGCCAGCAGTCAACGTTCCGACTGAGGTGCCCATGGGCGGGGCCTGGCCCCTTCTGGGGCTGTTTCCCCTCCGGAAGCCCAGTTGTGGCTCCTAGCCTCTGGAAGAACCTCCAGATCTTCTGGCGGTCGGGGGTGCTCGGCCCGCCCCCCAGGGGCCCCTAGAGGCCACTCACTGAGCCCTGGCCGGTGCACCTCCCGCAGAGTGTGTGTCATGCCAGCCTTGTAGCCCAGGAAGGCCGTGAGGTGCACGGGCCGGCTGGGGTCGTCCCGAGGCCACGTCTTCACCTTGCCCCGGTGCCGGCGGCTCCTCTTGTGTGGCAGGAAGCCCAGTTGTCCATGCCGAGGGGCAGAGAACTTCCGGTGGGACTGGGGACAGAAGGGAAGGGAGATCAGAGCTGGAGTCTCCCTGCTGGGTGCAGCTGGGCAGTCCCAGAGACCAGACCAGAAGTGAGCTAGAGACCCCAGGCTGAGACCTGGTGGCCCTCAGGGCCTGCATCTGTCCACAAGAAAGGAGGGAAACTTCTCCAAGGGCAGTGTCTTAGGGACAGAGCCAGCGGCAGCCCCCCTTACCCGTGGGCTTCCTGTCTCAGTGGCCTGGTCCTGCCTGTCTGGGCCCAGAAGAGGCAGATCCACACTGCAGCCAAGGCCACAGAGGCAGGGGGCCACTGCCATCTGTCCCTCTGTTTGCCTGTCCTAGGCCTGGAAGCCAGAGCTTGGGCCCCCTGCTGTCCCCTGTAATCACCTACTCTGTCACAGGCCCAAGGACCTTCTCTGCTGGGATAGATCCCAGAAGCCCACCTGCCCCTCGCCAGGAAGCTGGCGTGCTTCCCCCCAACCCCCCTCCCGCCAGCCCACTGACCATGGAGGCCTGTCCCTGCAGGTTAGGAAGGGAAGGGGCCACCTCACCAGGCGTCGGAGGTCAAGTGGCAGGGCCAGGACGCACAGCAGCCAGATCCCAGATTTAGCCCCTGGCAGGGGAGCTCTGTCATCTCCTGTGGCGGATGTGGGCTCTGGTGTCAGAAGCGGGCCTGGCCCAGGGCAGGGCGAAGGGGGGCAGCCTGGGCAGCCTGGGGGGGTGCACTTGGAGCTAGGGCTGGCACTCGTTTCCTCAAATGTCCTGGGACTGGGTCACACACTTTGTTTTCTGCTTTGTGTGACCCTCCAAAACGGGAACAACTTGGCCTGGTAGGGGGTTTAGGAACTCGGGTTTGGGAGCTTCCCTTGGGCAGCTGCCATTAGGAGTGTCTGAGTCCAGTTTGCTGGCCTTGAAGCAGAGCAGATTCCTGTGCTGTCCTGAGGCTGTGAACCTGAACTGGAAAAACGGTGGGAAGATGGGGAAGTTTGGCTGTGTGCCCAGAGGATCACTAGAGCTGTGATTCAATCAAGGTCCCTTGACTCTAGTAGCTGTGAGCCAAGAACACTTAGGATACTTTTTTTTTTTAATATTTATTTATTTGGTTGCACCAGGTCTTAGTTGCAGCAGGCGGGCTCCTTAGTTTCGGCATGCATGTGGGATCTAGTTCCCTGACCAGGTATTGAACCCAGGCCCCCTGCATTGGGAGCACAGAGTCTTAACCACTGCACCACCAGGGAAGTCCCTTAAGATAATTTTTATGAACTTAAATTTTTTTTTATACTTTTTAAAAATAAATTTATTTATTTATATTTTATTTTTGGCTGCGTTGGGTCTTCGTTGATGCCTGCAGGCTTCCTCTAGTTGTGGCCAGCAGGAGCTACTCTTTTTTTTTTTTTAATTTATTAATTTGTTTATTTTTGGCTGTGTTGGGTCTTCATTTCTGTGCGAGGGCTTTCTCTAGTTGTGGCGAGCAGGGGCCACTCTTCATCACGGTGCGCGGGCCTCTCACTATCGCGGCCTCTCTTGTTGTGGAGCACAAGCTCCAGACGCGCAGGCTCAGTAGTTGTGGCTCACAGGCCTAGTTGCTCCGCAGCATGTGGGATCTTCCCAGACCAGGGCTCAAACCTGTGTCCCCTGCATTGGCAGGCAGATTCTCAACCACTGTGCCACCAGGGAAGCCCAGGAGCTACTCTTCATTACAGTGTGCAGGCTTCTCATTACAGTGGCTTCTCTTGTTGCGGAGCACGGGCTCTAGGTGCACGGCCTTCAGTAGTTGTGGCTTGTGGGCTCTAGAGTGCAGGATCAGTAGTTGTGGCACACGGGCTTAGTTGCTCCACGGCATGTGGGATCTTCCCAGACCAGGGCTCAAACCCGTGTCCCCTGCATTGGCAGGCAGATTCTTAACCACTACGCCACAAGGGAAGTCCCTGAAATCTCTTATTTTTTAATTCAAAGATTTTATGGTTATAAAGTTCTGTAATTGTAGAATCAGAGTTTTACAGGCCTAAGATATCTCTGCAGGTCTGTGGATTTTGCATCCCTGGTTGCTAAAATTCTATGCTACTAAAATCTACAATTCTTTGTTTTTGTCGTTGTTTTTGAATGACAAAGCTACTTTTAATACTTTGGGCTGAGTCTGGCAGGAAAAAAATCACTGGGAAGGGGTAAACCCCTCAGCCCAGAAATGGCCCTGGGGGAGAGGGGCTCCCTGAAGGAAGGAAGCACAGGAGTGACATGTTGCAGACTCAGGGCCAAAGGGAACACCCTCAGTGCTGGGCCTGGGAGCACACAGTGGGGGCTCCAGCCACACAGGCCAAGGGCCAGAGGGTCGGACATGGAGCCACAAAGCTGCTTGGGTCCCTCCCTCTCATTTGCCTTTTTCTGCTTCTGCTACGTGATCTCTGAGTCTATCTGCTGCTGGGTGGCAGCAGAAAGCCATCATCTGGGTGCTTTCCCTTAACTGAGTACTATACTCTGCTTTCTCATATTCCTCTGGTGAGCGAGCTCGTGCTGGTTACTGCAGGTCATGCGATGACTCCGGCCCACCTCCATTGGGTCCCCTCGTTCAGCCCGACATTGCAGGCCAATGTTATGATAGTTGAGTGTGACAGTTTCTAAGAGTTCATGATTTGAAGATTTAAGGTTACTATGATTCTGGATTCTGTGCATCCATAGAGTTAATGACTGACCCCAGCCTCTGGGCAGGAAGTGACCAGCACCCATCCTCCCTGGTGCTAGCCAGAGGGTGTGCCAGGTATGGAGATCACAGAGGGTGGCCAGTAGGGCCCTGGTCAGTGGAGCTGCCTCAAGGGCACAACAGTGCTCAGGGCCAGGATGGAACCCTCAGAACCAAAACAGAGTGCCCTGTGCCCAGGGTAGGAGCCACTTCTCCCTAGTCGTGGGGTGGGGAGGGGTGAGGGTGGAGAGGGGAAACCCTACCTCCTGTGCTGTCCCAGGCAGCCCCCTCTCCAAGCTCAGTGGCATCAGCCAGTCCATGAGGGGCCCTGGCAGACACAATGGAGCTCAGAGAGGGATGTAGGGAATGGACAATCCAAGAAGGCTTCCTGGAAGGGTACAGCTTTTGGCAGTTTGTGTTATCTGTTGACTTTGTTATTTGCTCTACCGGCCTGAGTTCTCCAGAAGAGCCCAGCTGTGTTCATCATTCTGCTCCCTGCTGCACTTGGCACGTACCTACACTCCCTCCGAACTGAATGGTTTCCTTACTCCTGTGTCTGTCTCCCCTTAGAATGTAAATAGGGATCTGTTTCCTTCACCGCTGATACCAGCGCCCAGCACACAGTAGGCGCTCGTCGCGAGTGCAATGGCGCGGCGGTCCCATGCGAGGGCGCTCGCACTGCGAAGCATCTCCCGAGGCCACACTTGGGCAGGCGGGGTGAACTACAAGTCCCATGGTGCCTCGCGGGCGCCGTCGTTGTCCTGCGCAGGCGCGGCCGCTCTCCAGTTGTCCTCTGTGCGGGCGAACTAGGCCGCGGGACCGAGGCGGAGGCCGCGGGAGCGCGTCCGAGAGTCGAGCCCGCCGCGCGTCGCTGCCATGCCGGACAGCTGGGACAACAACGTGTACCCCGAGCCCCCGCGCCGCACGCCGGCGCCCTCGCCGCAGACCACTCTGACCAACCCTATCACCTATTTTACGAAGGCTTTCGACCTCCTCGTGGATCGGCCAGTGACCCTCGCGAGAGGTACGAGCCCCAGCCGGGCCTTGCGCCCCGGGGCCCCCCACCGCTCCCGGGCCCCCCGCACCCGTCACTCAGCCTGGATCCCCACTGCACCCCAGGCCTCACCTCTTGGGACGACCCCGCCACACACACACCAAGAGCCCTCACTGCTGTATGGCCCCTGCCGCCGTCCACGGACCCCTGGTCTCCGGCCTCGCTCAAATGTTAGGGGCTGTTTGCTGATCGAAGTCATTTGCGTCCTGAGGCTTGTTAGATCCCACTCTCCCTAAACGCTTTGCATCCTGCGTTTTGCACAGCAGGCGGTCACAGAGGGCTGTTGAGGTACAGGGGTTCTCCCAACCCTTTGCATGCCTGCAAAATGGCCCGGGTGGTCATTGATGGCCGAGGCCCCTTCCACCTACGTGTGCTGTAACTTGCCCTCCGTGTGTGCCCACGCTTGAGAGCTGCCCAAATTCCGCCATCTCTGGTCCAAACTAGGTGAACGTTTTAAACCATCGTTGTACAGTTTGTGGTTCAGCCATCTTGGTGGTGCAGCAGGCAGAGCATAATGCCCTTAGTCACTAGTGCCAGGCGATTCATCAATCGCCTGATTAATCAATCCATTCATTCAACAACAGAACGTTTGGGGTGCATAGTATGCTCTGGTGGCTCTTTGTGGGGGGAGGAACCACCCTCACCCCACCCCACCCCGCCCCAAGGTCTGGAAAAAACAAGTAGTGGATCTGCTCCCTCTTTTGTATAGCAGTTTCTTAGAAAGTGTTTTATACGTCTGGATGGATGAGATCTCACTAGGTCCAACTTGTTCATTTACCCATGGGGAAGTTGAGGCCAGAAGGTCAGCAGTAGCAGAACTGGGACTGGAATCCCTGCTGGTGGCTCCCTGTTGGGGCCTGTTTGCCTCCACAGTGGAATCCCCGTGCTCTGGGGGAGCTGGGCCGGCAGGAGGGACTGTAGCAGGGTGTGGGCTTGCAGAGAACAGGCTCTGAATCCTGCCATCTCTCAGAGCCTGGGTCTCCTCTCTGTAAATGAAAAGGACCTGCCCCGCATAGGGTTATCGTGGGGACAAAGTGAGTTAATGTATTATGCAACACAGGGTGGTTCCTGGCTTACAAGAAACTCTCCATAAACCGTAGACATTGCCATTTGTAGCCCAGTGCTTTCCAGGACTGTGTGCAAGCCCACACCTCTTCTTTGGGAGTCCAGTTGCCAGTCTTTGTAAAAGCTGGGAACATTTGGGAAACCTGCCTCTTCCACGGCTTATGAGAAATACAAAGCTAAGAGCCCTTTCAGACTGTGGCTTCTCCAAACCAATAAGGCCTTTGGACCTGGGGTTTTCTCTTTGCACCTGGGGTTTTCTCTTTGCAGAGTTTATAGAGCGGCAGCATGCCAAGAACAGGTATTACTACTACCACCGTGAGTTCCGCCGCGTGCCGGACATCACTGAGTGCGAGGAAAAGGACATATTGTGCATGTTTGAAGCAGAAATGCAATGGAGAAGAGACTAGTAAGTCCTCCCCCTTGGGCTTCTGCTCTTAGTCAGTGAATACTACTGAGAGCCCTGTGCAATGAGCATATTCCCTCCGGATGCCATGAGATGATGGCCAACCCAGATCTAGGGGTGGAGGGGCCAGACCACAGGGCTCCCAGGCCCTGCCTTCATTTTACTTTCCCTGAGTACAGGGAATCCTTATAGACCTTAAGACCAGCGGTCCCCAACCTTTTTGGCACCAGGGACCAGTTTCATGGAAGAATTTTTCCACGGGGTGGCGGTGGGGGGACGGTTCAGGCAGTAATGCGAGCCATGGGGAGTGGCAGATGAAGCTTCGGTAGCGGTCCACGGCCCTGGGGGTTGGGGACCCCTGTTGTTCATCACCTTTCTCATTTTCCTTTCAGCAAAGTTGATCAGGAAATCGTCAACATTATCCAGGAAAGGCTAAAGGCCTGTCAGCAGAGGGAAGGTGAGAGCTACAGGCAGAACTGTACCAAGGAGCTGGAGCAGTTCACCCAGGTGGCCAAGGCCTACCAGGACCGCTGTGAGTCAGCTCCACCCCAGCCTGCCCCCAGCTACTCCTGCTTCTGCCACCCCACTTCCCAGTCCTCCTTCCAGTCTCTACAGAGCTGGGTACTAGACGTTTTGCTAATTAGCCCAATCTCTGGTGGCTGTAAAAGAAAACCACCTCACCTCATCCCTTATCTGCTCAATAACTTGTCTTAGCTGCCCAAGCCCTCCCTGCATGGAGAAAAGACCACGAATTCCCATCATGGCCTATGACTCCCCTCCCCATCTCTTTCCCAGATCATGACCTGGGGGCCCATTATTCTGCCAGGAAGTGCCTGGCAAAACAGAAGCAGAGGATGCTGGCAGAGAGAAAAGCCACCAAAGAGACTGCTGCTGCCTGAGGCAGCTCGAGCCACCTCATGTGTCTGTCTGTCGCTGTTGCTAAAATAAAGAGTAATGGAATCCCTGTGGTGTCATCTTTAGCTCCCAACCTTGACACATTGATAAACCTTATTCAGATTTCTCATCTTATTGGCCCCATTTCCCTTCCAAATTCAGCCACCACTAAACTTGAGAATAGGGAGTTCCCTGATGGTCCAGTGGTTAGGAACTCTGCACTTTCACTGCTGGGGGCCCAGGTTCAACCCCTGGTCGGGAAACTAAGATCCCACAAGCTTCATGGTACGGCCCCCCCCCCCCCAAAAAAAAAACAAGAGACAACTATAAACTAGCTTCATTCACTTTATTTTTCTTATAGAAAACTATGTGGTGGCTACAGCTGGAGCCTGGGTCCTCTGCACAGAAACTCTGGTGTGGGTCTTTACAAGATGGTCAGTGAATTCCTAGAAAAACAAAAGAGGCTTTAGTTGTAACCAAACAGACTGCTACCCTTTGCTTTGCCCGGCCTATGCCTAACAGGGTGGCGGGGCAGGAAGTACCTGATACGGAGACTTGGTGAACACCGTCTCTTTCCAGAGATCAGGAGTGAGATAACTGTAGGTCTTGGAAATGGCATCAAAAGTGGCCTTGGCTGAAAAAGGGAAAATAGCAGAGGATTAGTGAACTGACCTGAGATGAACCCCCAGTTACAGCAAGAAGCTGTCGCACTCCTAGGAACAGAGAGGCCACTGTGGGCCAATCTGTCGTGCATTAGGAGAGCCTTCCTCTCTCTCTCAAAATACACCAACCACACAAAGAATGTGACTGAGCAGAGCTGAGAGAAGCCAGAGTCTACATGTGGGCCACCTACCGAAGTTGCCCAGCGTGGCAGTGCAGCCCCTGGCAGAGGTGTAGCAGTCGTCAATTCCAGCCATCATCAGTAGCTTCTTGGGCACAGGGGCTGAGACGATGCCAGTGCCCCTGGGGGCAGGGATGAGGCGCACCAGCACAGAGCCACAGCGGCCAGTCACCTGGGAAGGAATCGAGTCAGGAGATGGGCTGGAGAGTCTGCACCACTGCAGGCCCTGCCACGCACCACCATCCAGCCTACCTTGCAAGGGACGGTATGGGGCTTGCCGATCTTGTTCCCCCAGTAGCCTCGTCGCACGGGGACGATGGAGAGCTTGGCCAGAATGATGGCCCCACGGATGGCAGTGGCTACCTCCTTAGAGCACTTCACGCCCAAACCAACATGTCCGTTGTAATCCCCGATGGCGACAAACGCCTGCAAAGAGACTGACGTGGCTGGTGGTCCACTGCCCTTCATAACGTCAGTAGCCACCCACCGCACAGGGTCTGTTGTGCCCCTCAAGGAAAGACTGGCCACCAGGAGACCTATCTGAGATCCTGAGGAGATCCTTTCTCTCTCTCCCCATTACGAAAGTCACACGCATGAACACAAGTGCAACCATGCAGAGCTGAGAGAGTCTCACAAAAGCCTTTGATAGAAACAGCCTAGTAAAATAAGATTGCTGGGGTACCTTGAACCTGGTCCGCTGGCCAGCACGGGTCTGCTTTTGCACAGGCATGATCTTCAAAACCTCGTCCTTGAGAGATGCCCCCAAGAAAAAGTCAATGATCTCAGATTCCTACAAGAAAAAAATTTGTGACAAAACTTTAATAAAACCAAAGGTGGAGCCTAGGACCCCTCAATGTCCAACCAGTGACAAAGCTCCCTCGACCCCAGCCAGGCCAAGGCCCCACCCAAGAAAAAGAGAACCTATGTTTACCTTGATAGGCAAAGAAAAGAGATAGATCTCCTCCAAGGACTTGATCTTCATGTCCTTAACCAAGCGGCCCAGCTTGGTGACGGGGAGCCACTGGAAGAAGAAAAGGCGCAGCAGGTGCCCAGGACCGCCTTCCCGGTGCCGTCCAAGTGCCCGCCTCACGCGCATAGCGCAGACCTACCTCCTTGTCCTCGGCCTTGCCTCCGCGAGCTCCGCGGCCTCGGCCCCGGCCCCGACCGCGACCCCGGCCCCGGCCCCGGACGCCGCTGCCGAAGCCTCCGCGGAAGCCACCACGGCTTCCCATGCCGGGGCCCCCGGGGCCCCCGGGGCCTCCGGGGCCTCCCGCAGCACCGGCGTCATCCGCCATTTGCTAAAAAGAATAACAAGAACCAGCCGGTCAGTGAGGCCCTGGCATCTACGGACACCTCGGACGCCCAGACCGGGCTTCAGCCCCACAGCGTGGGCGCACCAGCCCGGACCCCGCCCGATGACGGCGGATTCCCACCGCCCAGGCCCACCGGCCGCAGCTACTAACGTGAATACTCACGTGTTTCTACGGAAAAAAAGAAGGAAGCTTCCCCCAAGGGAGTCTTTATATAGCGCCAAGCGCCGCGAGATCTCGGCTGCCCCACCCCAATCGCTCTTGCGCCAAGGGCCTATAAAACGGCCTGTGATTGGCTCCGAGGGGCCCCGCCCCCGCCGAGCTCGGCGAGTGCCTGCGTGTCCGCGGCCCCGGAATCTGCGCGACTGGGACGCTGCTATAAGGGGCAGCTCAGCCTCTACCTCGTCTTCTCCGGCTGCAGGTAGGTCTGTTCATTAAGTACTTCTGCCTGGCATTTTGCGGCGCTGTGGGGTGGTTGGGAGATCGGCGTTGGCTGAAAATCACCCGCGGCTTTGGCCGTGGCCGCAGGTGAGACTCGGCGCCCAGAGCCACCGGGGGCCTCAGCTCACCGCCCGCTCTTCCGTGTGGGGAGGTGAAACCCAGGCCCCGACACGCGCCGCCGCTCCGGGCCCGGTTGCGGCTGCTCTCATGTTCCGGACTCTGGTACCTGATCCCTGATCTCGTCTTCTACCCTTAGGATGCCTGGATGCTCAGAGCCTGAGGCCGACGCCGCCATGACCGGGGGGGGAAGGGGGGGCTCTGCTTTCGTTTTTCAATAAAGCTGTTGATCTGATTCATCCGTGTGTGGGTGTTCTTGAACCCCCGACTACCATCCTGGAAAACGCATCTGCTGACGTGGGAACCGAGGTGTGCTGTGGAGGGAGACCTTTGTGGGACACCTTCCTGGCCAGCTCAACTCTGCTTTGGATGCCACGCAGGGGTAGAACCCGGTCTTGAAGGTTGGCAAGTGATTTCTAAGGTCCCACCCTCTAAAAGCGGCAAAGCCAGGTTTGAAACCATATTATTTCTACCCATACCCCGTATCTTCTACATCAGCATGTAAAGTACCTTGAGCTTGAGGTGAGTCAGGCTGGATCAGCAAAACACTAACAAGGGTGGGAGGGTAAGACTTGCAGCTCAGAGGCTTGCAGTGGCTCCCTATTGCTCTCAGGAAAGGGTTAGGGTCTTTAGGATTTGATGAGCTCAACACTCAGTGGTATTGAAACTGCAGTTCTCTGTTCTGTGCCTCACACATGGAAATTGGTTTCCTCACACCTTTCCTCATAGGCCTACCCAGGTGGTCAGCCTACCTGCTCTGGGAGGCTCTCCCACATGCTAGGCTCCTGCTGCAGTACCACGGAAATCTGGTCCTCACTCCTGGTTTGTACCCTGGAGCTAGCTCCATAGGTCTCTGATCCTAAGAGACCTGATGATGAGTCAATGTCTAATGCCCCCTGAGCTCTTGGGGATCTGGCCACCTGGGCAGCCTATTTGAGGAAGGAGAGGGGAACAGTCCCTGCGCTCCTGCTGGAGCCTCAGCTTTGAGGAAATAGCCCCTGGAAGCTTGGTTCCAGCCTTAATGCTATTTGAAGATGGCTGTCAGCCACCCCCAAGGCAGAGGCAAGGCAGGGGCTCCAGAGACCTATCCCGGCTCTGGGGTGCCCTGTGACTCTTGAGAGGGGAGCAAGAGCCAGGTGGTGCCCTGGGCCAGGGCTGTGATTGGCCTGAGCTGGACAATGCCACTGTGATGTCGGCCTGCTCCTGCTATGAAATGGAGGCTCCTGAGCCCCAGCGGTCAGTGGAGCTGCCATCCAGAGATCATGGTGAGCATTTAGACCTGTCCAGAGCTGGACCCCATTCCTCACTAAGATGATGTGCACAGTGGGGTACAAGCTCCCAAATAGGACACGGAAACCTTTCAGAGGGCTCTGGCCAAGTCTTTTTTTAAAAAAAATAGTATTTATTTATTTGGTTGCACTGGGTCTTAGTTGCAGCTCACGGGCTACTTAGTTGAGGCTTGAGAACTCTTAGTTGCAGTATGCATGTGAGATCTAGTTCCCTGACCAGGGATCGAACCCGGGCCCCCTACATTGGGAGCACAGATTCTTATTCACTGCGCCATCAGGGAAGCCCCTCTGGGCAGGTGTTAACTCCAGGCCAAGGCCAGCTTCTACAGCTGGAGGTTGGTAGTCATGGGGGGTCTTGACCCTCCCCACTGTCGCCTCATAGTGGGTGCTAACCCAGCCCTCCACTTGGGGCTCTCATGTGGCCCACCTCCCACCCAAAGCTTCCTGGGGTCCTTCTCTGGGCATGTGGAGTGGGGAGCCAGATCCTGGTCCCAGCCAGGCCCTAATGCTGTCCTGGCCTTTGCAGAGTGGCGGGTATGATCTCAACCTCTTCACCAGCCCTCCCGACTGCAACTTCCTGTGCTCTGTCTGCCATGGAGTTCTCAAGAGGCCGATGAGGTTGCCATGCAGCCACATCTTCTGCAAGAGGTGCATCCTCCCGTGGCTAGCCAGGTGCTACTGGGCACCCAAAAGGCTGGGAGGGCAGGGGTGGGGCTGGGAGCCATTCCTGGGGCCCAGAACAGAGAGGAAGGTCAGCCAAGCACTGGGTCATGACGGCCATAAAGTTCAGCTGCCAAATCTCCTGGGACACTAATTTATGTGAGTCTGGTCACCCTGTGGTATCTGCAACCCTTAGCCCCAGCCTCAGAGCTGAGAGCTCCCTATAATGCCCTCTTATGTCTCTTCCAGCTAAAGAGAAGGAGGGACCACCAGGGGAGGCATGTTGCTGCCACTTGCTCTCCTCCCACTCCCAATAATCACCCCCACTCATGTCTCCTAGGCAGAAGACCTGTCCGTGCTGCAGGAAAGAGGTGAAACAGAAAAAGATGGTCCATGTGAATAAACTCCGGAAGCTCATTGGCCGCCTGGAAGTCAAGGTAGCTCAAAACACCCACTCCCACCCCCCTACCCTCCTCACCCCTGTAGGGGTGGGGAGCAGAGCCAGGAGAGAGGTTGAAAAGAATCCCATCCTCAGAACTGAGGGTTTCTATACCAACAGACTGCCCTCCTTGAGGTCATCAGACTTGGCTGAATTTGATTCACTTCTCTACCACTTACTTGCTGTGTGACTTTGGGCATGTTACCTAACCTTTCTGAGCCCCAGGAGCCCCAGCTGTAAAATGGGGATTATAGAGAATGGAGTGTCTGTTGTGCTGCCCATTACTCTCCAGCCCCATAGTTTTATAGATGGAGAAATTTAGATTTTTTTTTTAAAAACCTGACTGGGCAGTTCCCTCATGGTCTAGTGGTTAGGATTCAGTGCTTTCACTGCCATGGCTCAGGTTCAATCCCTGGTCAGGGAACTAAGATCCCACAAGCCACACAGTGGAACCAAAAAAAAAAAAAAAAAACCTGGCATACAAACAATCCACCCGACCAACCCAACCATGTAACTCCCTGTTCTCTAAACCTCAGGTCCTGTCCCCCTCCTCTCAGAGATTTAGATTTTTCCCACCTCCAAGCATTTGCTCCACTGTTTCCCTCTCTCTACCAAGCCAGTGGTACATAAGAGCTTGGGAGGCTCCCAGTTCAGTGGTTCCTGCTCAGTGGAATGCCATGGATGGGGGATTCTATGGGGGGCAGCCGGCTCATGGCTGGCAGTGCCTCACCTGGTTTGGCTCACACGATGCTCTCCTCCACCCCCAGTGCAAGAACGCCGAAGCTGGCTGCCTGGTGACGTGCCCCCTGGCCCATCGGAAGGGGCACCAGGACTCATGCCCTTTCGAGCTGATGGCCTGTCCCAATGAGGGGTGCACGTCGCGGGTGCCTCGTGGGAACCTGGCTGAGCACCGGCAGAATTGCCAGCATGGTGCCCATCAGCGCTGCCCCCTGGGCTGCGGGGCCACCCTGGGCCCGGCCGAACGCGCAAGCCACAACTGCTACCGTGAGCTGCGCAAGGCCTGGTGCCAGCGCCAGGAGCGCAGCCGGACCCTGGTGCTGTGCCTGCTACGGCGCATGCGCAAGGTGTACCGGTCTGCCAACCACATCCGCCGGCAGCTGGCCCAGCTCGGAGAGTTACTGGAGGAAGATGACGCCCTGCTCTTGGGCGCCCCGCAAGAGGAGACTGAGGCCCCCCCCAGAAGGCAGCATTGGGGCTGAGATGTGGGGGGCCCAGGGCCAAGCTACCTTGTAAATAGGAGAGTAAATAAACGCAGAGCCCCGGCCTGGCCGCCTCACCACCGCTGTGCTTGCTGGCCTCACGCCTTCCCCTCCAGGCATTACTCACCTCATCTGAAAGGGACATCTTGGCCTGTTTACCTGAACCTTTCCAAGGTCTTTCCCACTAGTTCTTCACACTGGCTCACCGGCTTCTGTGGTGTCTCCCAAGTGCCTAGAACACTGCTTTGCACGTGGAATGTGCTCAATCAATATTTGAACGACTCTGAAATCACCCGACTTATTAATTTACCTGCGTTATTTCTCATACTATACTGGAAGCCCTAAGGCAGCGCCCGGTTCACAGGCTGTATCTGCTAACTCACCACACCTGACCACTCTTGCCCCAAATCCCAGAATGCCAAGGGGGCAGGAGTCTTGGGATTACTTTAGTAAACATTTCCTACGAATACCTTTTTTGCTTTTTTTTAATACATTTATTTATTTATAAATAAAGATGCGCACGGCCTTTTGCTGCGGCGAGCCGGGTCTACTCTTCTTGCGGTAAGTGGGCGCCTCATTGCAGTGGCTTCTCTTGTTGGAGAGCACGGGCTCTAGACGCACAGGTTTCCGTAGTTATGGCTTGCGGGCTCTAGAGCGCAGGCTCAGTAGTTGAGGCGCAGGGGTTTAACTTTAGTTGGTCTGCAGCATGTGGGATCTTCCTGGACCAGGGTTCGAACTCATATCCCCTGCAGTAGTAGGCGGATTCTTAACCACTGAGCCACCAGGTACGTTCCCGAATAGCTTTTTAAATGTCCAGTAAGGGCTTCCCTGGTGGCGCAGTGGTTGAGAGCCCGCCTGCCGATGCAGGGGACACGGTTCGTGTCCCGGAGGAAGATCCCACGTGCCGCGGAACGGCTGGGCCCGTGAGCCATGGCCGCTGAGCCTGCGCGTCCGGAGCCTGTGCCCCGCAACGTGAGAGGCCCGCGTACCGCAAAAAAAAAAAAAAAAAAAAAGTCCAGTAAAACGACAGGCAGCTAGAGACCCCAGCACACTGCCAGTCGACCCCAGCCGCTTCCACGTTGTTCTACAGCCCGCCCTCAAGGCCGGAAACACCTCTGCCATCTTCCGCTTCCTGACGCCGCTCCGCTGCCCTCAGCAAAGATGTCGCCGAGGCCGCAGCGCTGGTGACGTCACATTAGTTGCCGGCGGTGACGCCATCCCCCGGCGCCGACAGTGTGGTGTCGCGCCCAGGTCTCCCTCACGCGGCGGCGGCGGCGGCGGCGGCAGCGGCGACATGGCGGAGGCGGCAGCCGGAGTAGGCCGCTTCAAGTCCAAGTGAGCCGGGGCTCCGCCGGGGAGGGAGCCGGCTTCGCTGCCGGAGTAGCGAAGGCGCCTGGCGTGGGTCCTGCACCCATTTGGGGAGGGGGTGAGGGCTGGATACGGACAGGCCCGCGGAGTCCTCGCGGGAGAGCCGGCACTGACTGCTCTCGGAGGGCGGGCACTGGAGTCCCACCGGGTGCAGCTGGCTTCCGCTACTTAAACTTGGAGCCGGTTTGGAGAGGGGGAGGGGGACAAGAAATCCGAGAGAGGGAGGAAGGGGCGAACTGAGCACAGGTCGAGGCTGGTCCTGGACGGGAGCGGGACTCCCCAGCGCTCAGGTAGCAGGAGAAGAACCACCTCTGGGGCAGGCGGCCTGGGGGGTTTCATCTGCTGTCCCTCTTCTCCGGGGAGCAGCAGGAAGAGAGGTCAGGAGATGGGCTGGTCCTCCGTGGCCAGGAAGCTCTCAATCCCGTGCTTTTTCAACCCCCAAACTTATGCTGAACATCTGAGTGCTTAGTGCCCGGGACCAGACACACTCAGCCTCGCCCTGTGCAGCAGTCTGGTGGGATAAACATATTAAGCAAATCGTTTCTATCAGGACCTGTGACACGCATTAGCAAGGGGTAGCCCTGATGCCGAGACCATCTGTTGGATGGTCGAGTGGGTTCAGGGGGGCTCCGTTTCATCTTGGCTGTCAGGCTTCCTCCAGCGGAGTCATCCAGGCACCTTTGAAATTCGGGAAGAGAGACCCGGGCCACATACAGGGAACAGCCCATGTGAACACAAAGAGTCAGGAGACACCCCTCGAGGCAGGGTCTCGTAAACGTGTAAGGAGAGCAGAGGACTTTAAGGCAGGGTGATGACATGAACAGAGTTATGTTCTAGAAGGCCTCTCTGGGAGCAGGGTTTGAGAGAGTGATAGGGACCAAATGAAGAGGCTGGAGCAGCTCCCCGGAGAGGAGAGTGCAGTGGCTTGGACCAGCATGGAAGTAGCCAAGAGGGAGGAGAGAGGACAGCCTGACACTTTTGCTGAAATGAGAATCTGCTCAGAGAATGAGATGGAGGAAGGAGCCGGGCTTGGGGAAGGGGCAGGCTGGACCTCAGGAATGAAAGTGTTGAGGATGTTGAAGAGGATGTTGCTCTGGGCTGGTACCCAAGCCTTGTCTCTCATGGCCAGCAGGGGGCCCCCAAGGCCTGGCTTCCTCCATACCGGGGAGTCTGGGAAGACTTGGACTGCCCTGGGACCCGTGTGGATCACGGACCAGCCCAGGGTCCCAAATCTTCTGTAACATGGGGGTACCCATCTCACAGTACAGCTGAGAGTTAAAGAAAGGAACAGTAGAAGAGCTCATCACTCTTCCTCTCTCATGCTTCCTGCATCCCTGCTGCTACCCAGGAACTCCTCAAGGGCAGGGCCCTATTGGGTTGATCTCTAGGGGAGCATCTAGCGCAGGGCTGGGCACTGAGGACCAAGGGGTGGGTGGTTCACTCTCTCCCCGTCTCTCCTCCAGCTATGCTGTCGAGCGCAAGATCGAGCCTTTCTACAAGGGCGGGAAGGTGCAGGTACTGGCCTAGGGGAGCAGAGTGGTGGGGCAGGCAGGGGCTGAAAAGTGTTACCTTGACTGAGACTCCTTTGTCACTAGCTGGATCAGACTGGGCAGCACCTCTTCTGTGTCTGTGGCACCAGAGTCAACATCCTGGATGTGGCCTCGGGGACTATGCTGCAGAGCCTGGAGCAGGTGAGGGCGGGGGAGGGTCAGGGTAAGGGGCTGGTGTGGGGGGCAGCCTATTCTCATGGCACCCTGTGCATTCACTCTCGCCCCAGGAGGACCAGGAGGACATCACTGCCTTTGATCTCAGCCCCGATGACAAGGTATATGGGACCGGGACAAGAGGTGGGCTTCGGTACCTCCCAACCAGAGTTGATGAGGATGGCGTCCATGCCTCTGCCCCCAGCTGAACTGCGTGCTCCCCCAGGTGCTGGTGACAGCCAGCCGGGCACTGCTGCTGGCTCAGTGGGCCTGGCAAGAGGGCAGCATCACCCGCCTGTGGAAGGCAATACACACAGCCCCTGTGGCCACCATGGCCTTTGACCCCACCTCCACGCTGTTAGCCACAGGTAGGACCCCGGCTGGGTAGAGGGAGCAGCTAGAGCCAGGCAGGGGGCTTTGGGCATACAGCCCCTGCACCTCGAATACATTCCCACAGGCGGCTGTGATGGGGCTGTGCGTGTCTGGGATGTCGTGCAGCACTATGGGACACACCACTTTCGGGGCTCACCGGGTGTCATACAGTGAGTAGGGGTGGCGGAGGGCGGGTGGGTGGGGCGTCACAGTCAGAGTGGCATAGCTCACCAGCCCCACTCCACCTGCCTGCAGTTTGGTGGCCTTCCACCCGGACCCCGCACGCCTGCTCCTATTCTCCTCAGCCGCAGACACCAGCATCCGCGTGTGGTCGCTGCAGGACCGGTCGTGCCTGGCCATGCTGACTGCCCACTACAGCGCTGTCACTTCTCTGACTTTCAGTGCCGATGGTCACACCATGCTCAGGTCAGTAGCCAGCTACCCAGGCCTTGGCAGGAAAGGGACGGCCACAGCTGAGACTTGGGAACTGAGGTGGCTGTTTCCCCCCAGCTCAGGCCGTGACAAGATCTGCATTGTTTGGGACCTGCAGAGCCTCCAGGCCACAAGGACCGTGCCGGTGTTTGAGGTGGGGCGCCAGGGCCATTGAGTGGGGCGGGGTGGGGTGCGGGGCTGCCACCTCTGACCTGCTCGTCCTCAGAGTGTGGAGGCTGCAGTTCTGTTGCCAGAGGAGCCGGCGCCGGAGCTGGGTGTGAAGTCTGCGGGCCTGCACTTCCTGACAGCTGGCGACCAAGGTGGGTGGGGCCAGGCCAGGGCGGGCAGCAGGGGTAATGGAGGCCTGTGGACCCGTGAGTCCCAGCGGCCCTTGTCCCCACACAGGCACACTGCGCGTGTGGGAGGCGGCCTCTGGGCAGTGTGTCCATGCACAACGGCAGCTGCCAGGTCCCGGGCGGGAGCTGACCCACTGCACCCTGGCCCGAGCCGCTGGCCTGCTCCTCAGCGTCACTGCTGACCACAACCTGCTTCTCTATGAGGCCCGCTCCCTGCAGCTGCAGAAACAGGTGAGCAAGCACTGCCGCTGCTCGGCCCACAGCCCAGGATGCCAGCCCTCCACTCACACAGGCCCTGGCCTGTGTCCCTCCTGCCCCTACAGTTTGCCGGCTACAGTGAGGAGGTGTTGGACGTCCGGTTCCTCGGGCCCAAGGACTCCCACGTTGTGGTGGCCTCTAACAGCCCCTGCCTGAAAGTGTTTGAGCTGCAGACGTCCGCCTGCCAGATTCTCCACGGCCACACAGGTGAGGGCGCCAGGCCAGCGCCCCCGAACTTCACCCAGGACTGGATTGCCCCGCCTTGCCATAGCTGTTCTCTAGCCATTTCTTCTCCACCTTTTTCTAGATATTGTCCTGGCCCTAGATGTGTTCCGGAAGGGGTGGCTCTTCGTTAGCTGTGCCAAGGTGAAGCACCACGAGAGGTGCGGGGGACAGGGTCCTGGGTCAGGAAGCCCAGCCCAGCCTCTCCTCACCCATCCCATCCCCAGGATCAGAGCATCTGCGTCTGGAGGATGAACAAGGCAGGCGAGGTGGCCTGTGTGGCTCAGGGCTCTGGACACACACACAGCGTGGGCACCATTTGTTGCTCAAGGTAGTGGTTCAGGGCTGGGGTCCGGGGTGTCACGGAGGCAGAGGCGGGTTTTGCCTTGCTCTCTGAGTCTCCAGCCTAGGAATGTGGACTAGAGAACAGGGGCTGGGGCATCCTCAGATGCTACTGTAGGAGGTTCCTAAGAAGTGATCTTAAGGTTGTGTGGATAAAAGGGGAGGGGTGGTAGACCAGGGACAATGACACTAAGCAGCTTCTAGGGGGAGAGGGTGCTCTTTAGGCCTGGGGCTCCCATTGTTGGGACCAAGTCCCCGAGTTTGACAGCACTGAGGGCACACAGTGCAGACTCGAGTGGAAGCAGGTGGTCCCAGAGGTGTTAAGGCGGTGGCACATTAGTTCACATTCCGGGACAGTCTTTCTGGTTTGGACCAAGGTCTGACAGGCCTGAGCTGTGGTGCGCTGCAGACAGGGCTGGCCAGGGCTCAGCAGGTGTCTCCCCCTCCCCCAAATCGGGCCTCAGGCTGAAGGAGACCTTCCTGGTGACGGGCAGCCAGGACTGCACTGTGAAGCTGTGGCCCCTCCCTGAAGCCCTGTCATCCAAGAGCACAGGCCCCGATGGTGGACCTGTCCTCCTACAGGCCCAGGCCACGCAGCACTGCCACGACAAGGTGACTGCACGCAGCACACAGGTGGGGTCGTAGCAGGGCCCTTGCTGGGATGGGGATCTGAGCTGCTGTCTGCTCCCACCACCAGGACATCAACAGTGTGGCCATCGCCCCCAACGACAAGCTGCTGGCCACGGGGTCACAGGACCGCACGGCCAAACTCTGGGCCCTGCCACAGTGCCAGTTGCTGGGCGTCTTCTCAGGCCACCGGCGTGGCCTCTGGTGTGTCCAATTCTCGCCCATGGACCAGGTGTTGGCTACGGCCTCGGCCGATGGCACTGTCAAGCTCTGGGCACTGCAGGATTTCAGCTGCCTCAAGGTAAGCCTCCCTCAGCCCAGGCCTGGCCCCCTACCTGGTGACACCTCACACCTCCCCTCTCCCCACCCTGCAGACGTTCGAGGGACATGATGCTTCTGTGCTGAAGGTGGCATTTGTGAGCCGCGGCACACAGCTGTTGTCCAGGTGAGTGGGTGAGGGCGGGGCAGGGTTAGGGGTGAGCTAGGGGCAGGCCCCAGGGCTGAGCCCCCTCCCAATCCTGAACACAGCGGCTCTGATGGGCTTGTGAAGCTTTGGACCATCAAGAACAATGAGTGTGTGAGGACGCTGGACGCCCACGAGGACAAGGTCTGGGGTCTGCACTGCAGCCGGCTGGATGACCATGCCCTCACCGGCGCCAGCGACTCTTGCGTCATTCTCTGGAAGGTGTGTGGCCTGGGGTGGGGTGGGGGGACAGTGGGCAGGACAGCGTGGGTGTGCCAGTCTGACCCCAGTCTGACCCCAGGATGTGACCGAGGTGGAGCAGGCAGAGGAGCAGGCCAAGAGAGAGGAGCAGATGGTCAAGTGAGTTGGGGGTCTCCACCCAACCCCTCACGGCAAGTCCCATGTGTTAGCGCCACCCCTGCCCCTTGGAATAGGGCACATTGGCGTCCCTTCTCTCTATAGCTTGGGGAAACCAAGGCTCGGAGCAGCAACACAGCTCACCCCCAGCGGGTGCTCAGGCCCGGGCTGCAGACTCCTCAGCCAGCCCCGATGGCTCTGCCTTCAGCCCTAGCCAGGTCCCCGAGTGGTCCTGTTCCCTCCTTCCCCCACCAGGCAACAAGAACTGGACAACCTGCTCCACGAGAAGCGGTACCTGCAGGCGCTGGGCCTGGCCATCTCTCTAGACCGGCCCCACACTGTGCTGACTGTCATCCAGGGTCAGTGCTGCCTCGGGCCAGACAGGCGGCAGGGGTAGTCTCTCGGGTCCTTCCCCAGGGCTCAGTCTCCTCTCTCCTCCCGTAGCTATCCAAAGGGACCCCGAGGCTTGCGAGAAGCTGGAAGCCACGGTGCTCCAACTGCGGCGAGACCAGAAAGGTCTGGGGCAGGCAGGTCAGGGCTGGATGGTGCCTAGTAAGGCTGGGGTGGCCCAGCAGGCAGGTCTGACGGTCCCCATCACCCACAGAGGCCTTGCTGCGCTTCTGTGTCACGTGGAACACCAACTCACGGCACTGCCACGAAGCCCAGGCCGTGCTGGCCGTGCTCCTGCAGCATGAAGCCCCGGAAGAGCTGCTGGCCTACGACGGTGTGCGGGCCTCACTTGAGGCCCTGCTGCCCTACACTGGTATGTAGACCCAGCCCCAGGTGGGCGCAGGGGGCCGTCCAGCCAGACTCCTCCTACCCTGATCGCCTGCTGTCCTCCCCCAGAGCGGCACTTTCAACGGCTCAGCCGGATGCTGCAGGCAGCCACCTTCCTGGACTTCCTATGGCACAACATGAAGCTGCCCACCCTCCCCGCGGCCCCCGCGGCCCTCTGAAACACACCAAAACACGTACTTTGCTATCTCAGCTGCCTGTGTCTGTCTGGGCTTTGTCTCACCCCAGGTCCTGGACCACTGCCTGGGCCAGCCCGAGGCTGGGCCCACCAGCCATCCCCGCCCCCACACTTTGGCCCAAGATCCCCCAGTCCCTGCCCCTCAGCACAGACACTGGGTGGGGGTCAGTCAGGAGAACTTTACTCAGAAGACAAGGGAGAGTGTAGTCTCCTTGCCCCACCAGCCAGGGAGTCCCACCCTCAACTGCGCATCCCACAGCCCTGAGGCTGATGTGGCTGGCAGCCACCATCCTTGGGGTCTGGAGCCTCTGGCCTGCCGCTCCAGCTGTGGGGTGCACAGCGCAGCCCTCCACAACATGCCACACACTCTCAAGGGGGTCCGTGACACCCTGGGTCCTGCCCCAGTGCCTCACAGGTGATGGTGCAGCAGCAGCTCTGAATGGCACTCCGAGATGGTCGGGCAGGCACGGTAGGCGGCAGGGTCGTGGCCTGGGGGGACTTGGGGGAGCTTTGGGCCTCGCCCTCCCTGTCCTCACCACCATCTACCCTGAGGTGGAGCCATGGTCCACTGAGGAGTGTGCCCAGCCCATCAGGCTGCAGTATTGCAGCTGGGAGAAGACCAGTACGGCCTTGGAACCTGTGGGGGAGGGCGGGGTTTGGTTAGCACTGGGCCCTGCCTCTGTTAGACTGGGCCCACCAGAGCCCCACCCCACGTACCTGCACAGCCACCAACCACAGTCTGATGTTTCCAGCACACGCACGCGTGCCCCTGTGGTCACAGACAGCTCATCGGCTTGGCTGCTCTCGTAGGAATGGGAAGCACAGAACTGGTACCCTGGGAACGGATCCTTGGTGGTCACCACAGAGGCCAGGGCCCCACCTCTTAGTCCCTGCATCATCTCCTGCTGAATCACCACCTCTGGGCTCCCCTCTGGATCTCTGCTGACACCAGGGACCGCTTTAAAACCCAGTGCGGGGCTTCCCTGGTATCGCAGTGGTTAAGAATCTGCCTGCCAATGCAGGGGACATTGGTCCAGGAAGATCCCACATGCCGTGGAACTAAACCCACGTGCCACAGCTCCTGAGCCTGCACTCTAGAGCCCATGAGCCACAACTACTGAGGCCCGCGCACCTAGAGCCCGTACTCCACGACAAGAGAAGCCACTGCAATGAGAAACCTCTGCACCGCAAGGAAGAGTAGCCCCTGCTCGCTGCAACTAGAGAAAGCCTGTGCACAGCAACGAAGACCCAATGCAGCCAAAAATAATAAATAAGTAAATTAAATTAAAAAAAAAAACCCAGTGGGGCTCCGCCTCACTGTGGGGACCAAGCACACACTACAGGGCCACTGGTACCCGCTGGTCGTCCCAAGGCCTCATTCCCCTGGCTTGCGTGCTGCTTGTGACTCAGCTTTGCCGAACACAGCCCCGTGGTGGTGGGTGTGGGGAGGAGGGTTAGTCTCACCACTGCTCCCTAGGGACCATTCCCCATCTCGTCCCTGGCCCAGGGCCACCTCTTCCAAGTAGGGAGCAGGAAACCATGCCATCTGCTGGTCCTCATTCGCCACCAGCCACCAGCCTGTGCCCAAGATAAGGGCAGGGGGTGTTTTGGTTCCTGAGGCCCACTGGCATCCCAGGGGGCAGAAGGATGTGTCCCCAGATTCCCACCCAGGCCCACCTGAGGGGTGTCGCAGCAGCACATCTAGGGCCTCCTGGGCCCGAGCATGGAAGGGCTGGCCCCATGTGTCCTGGGTGCTGAAGGGCTGCAGACAGTGCAGGCTCTGAGCCTCCTGGCTGCGGATGGCAGGGCTGCCCGTGGGGCCTGGCAGGGGCTCTTGTGGGGCAGGCAGGATCACCAGGCTGGTGAGGGTGCAGGTGAGAGGTGGGATGTCCACCTGTCCATTCAGCCTCTAAGCCTCCCCTCATTGGCCCTTCCTCCACCCCGCCTCCCCCATATTCCAGATGTTTCTGCTGGCAGAGAGTTGGGGGTGGGTCAGGCACCTGCCAGCTGGCAGCACAGGCTCCAAGTCCATGGGTTGTGGTGCAAAGAAGCCAGTGAGCACCGGGCTGTGGGTCACACGCTCCCCTGTCGCCAGCAGCGCCCTTGAGTAGGTCTCCAGCAGCTGCAGGCGTGCCAGGCCTCTGCCAGTGCGGCCCCAGTGCACCAACAACGATGCATCTGTGGCCAGGATAGGGACTGACCGTGAGACACACACCCCAGGGCTCCCCACATCAGACTGCTGCTTCCCCCGCCCCTCCTGGGATCCTTACTGGCCTGACCTGTAAGCTTGGGGAGAATGCGGTCAGATCTCTGCAGCAGACCCGCCTCCACTGGAAAAGTCTCCTTGAGGGTTTTCTGAGGGCGAGAAGGGGCGTGTCAGTCTCCGAGGGCCCACTGTTCCCCTGGGAGGGCGGGGGTCCCTTTCCAGGATCTTAGGGGCTGGAAGCCCGAGTGGGCACAAGGGCAGGCAATGCGGGGTGGTCACGGGTGGGTCATGCAGTTGGGGGAAGTCAGGGTGGCTCCAAACTCACTCACATGGAGTCTCCTGAACTCCTCCCAGCTTCTTCGTGCAAAGGTGTCGCTGTCATCCGACCAGCACACGGAAAAGGCGAACATCTGTTAGATGAAATAGGTTGGGGGCTTCTTGGAGGCGCTAGGCCAGGAACTCCCTCCCTCCCCCTTGAGGCTGGCAGGGGTCCCATCAGTCCCGACCTGGAGCCTGTCTGTCTGTACCAGAGCTGCCCCGCTCACAGACACCGGGTGCCGGGGGCCTGCCATCGCTGTGGCTTCCCCAGATCTCCGTCACAGGTTTCTGGAGTCTGTCGGGTGTGGTCAAGCGTCCCACTGCCTCCCTGCCTACTTGGGGAGGAAGGGAGGGCTCGGGTACCCAGAAGACGGTTTGGAATTCCGGCGATGCCCCAGACCTGCCACGTCCTTGCTGCACTTCCCTGCCTGTGACTGGGTCCTTCACAGCTTCCTCACCGCACCCCTAGCCTGTAGAGGGGCAGGAGCACAGGGCTCCGTGGGTGGGAGGAGAAGCAAAGAAAGAGTGGAAGGGCTGGGGCTGGGACTGCGGCCTGAGGCCCTCCTGCTGGAGTCTGGCGGTGGGTGGAGAAGGAGGAGAAGGAAGGGCCATCAAAGTGCCGCCAGGCCTGGCCACACCTCCCGGCTCTCCCACACCCTGTGCAGTGCTGAGATCAGTCAGAGCCACCTGCCGGGTGTGCCCTTTGGCTCTTTGAACTCCCTGGGGAGCTAACAGCAGTCGTCATCTGGAACCAGTGACCCACTGTTAAAGGCTTTAAGTGCTTTGTTTGGCTTAATCCTCACATTGGAGGAAAGGTCTCTATAATGTCCCCAAATCACAGAGGAGGAAATTTGTGTTAAATGGATATTAACTGTCAGGGTTTCTTTCTTTATGTGTTGGGGAGAGGCGGACGTCACAGTTTTACCCCATAGGTTCCCCTGTGGTGGAGAGACTTGGGGCAGGATGAAGAGGGTCACCAGCGCTTGGGGGATGGGGGAAGTGGCGACTAGGACTGTTTTGAGAGCCATCTCTGAATTCATGATTTATCATAGTTTGTTGTAAACACAGCCTCTGAGATCAAGAGTGACCATCCCCCCACTAACTGGGGTGGTGAAGGGAAGGCCCTAGAATCCCCAGACAGGTGGTGTGCCCAGGTGCCCCACATCTCTGGACTGCTTCCTTATAGGGGAGATTTTTGGAGCCCCATCCAACCCTGGCACACAGTGGTTCTTCCCCCTGTTGGAGCCACCGGCTCTGTGTTGAGACTCCCTCTACCCCAAGCCCTCGAGGGAGGGGTCAGCCTCTATGGCATCCCTCCAGGAAACCACTCTGGCCTTGACAAAAGGCCTTTGTGTATCTGTCCAACCAGTGGCTCTCTCTGAAACCTTCAAACCTTCCCTAGTCTTGGCCCAGGCAATGAACACCTGTGGACATAGGCCTAATTTTTGCAAAGTGCCTTCAGCCCAGCTGTCACCTTGCCAATCTCAGTGGGGGCCACTGGCCTGGTAGGGTACAGGGTGGGACAGATCCTGCTCCCTTGGAAGACAGAGGAGAGAAGTGGGAGAAGGGCCAGCTTACTCACAGCCAGGGACCTAGAAAGATGCTGAGGCCTCTCCCTATGCCAACTGAGAGCCCCTGCTCTACACCCCCAACAACCTAGATCCTTTCCACTCTTTCTTTCTTGACACCCCCTACCTTCATCTCTCACCTGGACAACTACCAACAGCCCCATCCTCCCCCAAAGCCTGTGCTCCTCACACGCTCCCATGAAATCCACTCTTCAGAGGAATCTTTGCAAAACAGAAATGGGATCAGGCCAGGGTACCCTGCCCAAAACTTCCCAGCACCTTCCCAGGGTCCTCAGAATAAATTCCCAGCTGCCACGGCAGTTGATGAGGTCCTTGGTGGGTCCCTGGCCACCTCTGGATCTCTCCTCCGACCACCCTTCCCGGGTCCTGTCCCACTGGCCTTTCTGCCCATGCAAGTAGCCAAGATCCTCCTCCCTCCTGCCTTGGCCTTGACTGCCCTCCTCAGTTGATTCCTCATCCTTCAGGCCACTGCCTAAGTGTCACCTCCTCAAGGAGGCCTCCCAGATTTACCATGCCCTGTTCATGGCCCCCATCACAGTTTGTACCTGAACATTTATTAGTGTGACTCTTTTTTGTTTGTTTGGTTTTGTTTTTTCCGTCTTGACCACTGGACTATGAGCTGAGGAGGTCACGGACGGACAAATCTTGCTCCTTGCACAGACCAGTGCCTAGAACAGTGCTTAGAACAGATTAGGCACTACACAAATATTTGCAGAATGAATTAATGTACATATGGAAGCAGAGGTATCCCTGAGGCCACTCCCGACGTGGGTTTAACCTCTTCAAGTAGGCTGTAGGATTCGGGGCGGGGGGCGGGGGAGAGAGGCTGCTCGGTACTCGCGGGAGCCCAGAGACGCACCTCCTCCTTTGCAGGCACGGCCCTGCCCCGCGTTGCCAGGCGCCCGTTGCCATGGCGCCGGTCGCCAAAGTGGAACCCGTGGACCCCCAGCACCAACAGCACGCCCTCTGTGCGCTCACGGCCCAGCTGGGCGCTCCCCCAACTGAGGGCACAGAGCCGCGGGCACGCGGGACGGTCAGAGAGGAGCAATGGGGGCATCGAAGACCGTAACACGGACGTGGCCGAGGCCGCAGCCCGAGGCCGCGGCACGGCCAGGGCGCGTCTTCCACAGCACGCTGCTCTTCTACTGGAGGAGGCTGGAGCGCAGACACGGACGACGCAGGTCGGGCACAGGCCGTGGAACGAGGCCCAGGGGCGCGGCCAGGACTCGGGCCTCCGGTTCCGCGCACACCCCGACCCGGGTCTCCGACGCGTCCTTAGCCCGGACCCCTGTCTCTGCCGCTTCCCGGCCGCAGACCAATGCCCCCAGCCCCGCCTCCATGCCGGATACCGCCCCGGGCCCCGCCCCCACCCCCGGCCCCGGCTCAGCCCCGGCGCCCGCGCCCGCGGCGCGCGCGCCCGGCTCCTGTAGCCGCGCCCTGGCGGCTGCGCGCGCGCTGGCCTGGAGGCCGACTTGGAAGCCCATCTGGAGGCCGACCTGGCCCGGCAGGCATTGCGCGGGCAACATGGCGGCGCCCGGCGAGCGGGGGAGTTTCGGCGGTGGGAACCTATTCTCCTTCCTACCCGGCGGCGCGCGCTCCGAGGTGATGGACGACCTGGTGACGGACGCGCGCGGCCGGGGCGCGGGGCGGAGAGATTCCGCCTCTTCGGCCCGGACGCCATCCCAGGCGCCGGCCTCCGATTCTCAGGTCGCCGAGGACGCCTCCCGGAGGCTGCCCTGCCGGGCCTGCGTGGACTTCAAGTCGTGGATGCGGACACAGCAGAAGGTGCAGATGCGGGGGGGCGCCACCTCCCCTCAGAGGCCCGCGAGCCCTGCTGACTCCTAGCCCCGGCCCCCACACCTTGTTCTCAAGCACCCCGGGCCGACTTCCCAAGGCCCAGGCCGAGCGTTCCCACAGGCCCTAGGCCTGAGAGACTTTGCCTCCCGGGTTTGGCTGTTCCTAAACCTTGCCGCCAAGGTAGCCCAGGCCTTTCGGCTCTTAGCCACATGTGGGCTGGATCGGCCTCAGGACTTGTGTCTCCAGTCAGCGGACCTGCGGCTGGTGGGGGAAAAAGGGGAGCTTTGTAGGTTTCTGGTTGGGGAAAACCGAACTGACCCTTGTCGGCCTCTTTCCGCAGCGGGACAGCAAGTTTAGGGAAGATTGTCCTCCGGATCGCGAGGAACTGGGCCGCCACAGCTGGTCTGTCCTCCATACCCTGGCGGCCTACTATCCCGACCTGCCCACCCCAGAACAGCAGCAAGATATGGCTCAGTTCATACATTTATTTTCCAAGTTTTACCCGTGTGAGGAGTGTGCTGAAGACATAAGGAAAAGGTAAGTTGTGTCTGCACAGTCTGCAGGCAGCAGAGCATCCCACCTGGAGCCTGGGCCTGGGGCCCCTGGCTGATGTCATAAAGGGGAGCCTAGAGAAATAAGATGCAGAGGTGGCAGAGGGTTGCTGAGAGCAGGGACCACCAACAGAGAAGGGATTGGATCATCTGAGCCATCTTCTTCCTCCTCAAAGGCCAAGCTGTTTGGGGCTGCTGCTGGGTACTGCTTCTTCCTGCAGCCACAATGCTCCCAGGGAGGGCTTCCCTCATAAGATCCCTTGCTTAGCACTGATGGAGGCTCTGGCAGGTTTCGGAGGACTCCACTTTGCCTAACTTCTGGAGCAGAACTGCCAATTTCAAGACCTTGGGAACTCATTGCTGTTGCTTCCAGGAGCCACCTTTTTTTCACTGGGGAGCCCAAGAACTGTTGTTTGGCACCCATGGCATTTCTGGGCTGGATGTGGGGGGCAGGGCAGCCCTTGCTGTTTGAAGCCTGGGCATTTAGAACAAGGTCTCTTGCTGAGCTGATGCAGCAGGGCCACAGGTGCTAAGAAACAGATCTGTTTTTCAGTTTTGCCTTTATGCCAACCCCACCCCTTCCACACACTGCCTGGGGCCAGGGATGCTGGGGTGAGGATTCCTGATTGTTACCAGGTTGTAAAGTTGAGACCTCTGCCTCAATGTCTTGCCCAGGGCTCTTGCCAGGGTTTGCAAAGCTCCCGAGGTGAGGGTTTGAGCAGGCCTAGGAGTCCACCAGGCCTTGCTGCTGCAGGGTCTGCCCCCTTCTGGGAATTCAGAGCATGAGGGCACTTCTGGGTGTAGCTCACAGCAGTGCCCCAGCTCTCCTCCCTGAATTGAGCAGGCAAGGATCTGGTGGGGCGGGGACAGTGGGAGCACTGCCTGCCATCCTTCTCCTTGTGCTCCCCCACACGCAGGATATGCAGGAACCAGCCAGACACTCGCACTCGGGCCTGCTTCACCCAGTGGCTATGCCGCCTGCACAACGAGGTGAACCGCAAGCTAGGCAAGCCGGACTTCAACTGCTCGCTGGTGGACGAGCGTTGGCGAGACGGCTGGAAGGACGGCTCCTGTGACTAGAGGGCAGCCAGAGCCTGTAGGCGGCCTGGCCAGAGAGGGTGGGGCTTATTAAAGTGCGTGTCAGAGCCAAAGCCTGCCTTGTCTCAGTTGGGTGGTCCCCAGATGCTACCCGTGGAGCCCTTTCCCTCTCAGGTTCTGAGTGTAAGTGGGGGTACCCGTTGCAGGCACCCCGATGGCCTCCTCCTCAACCCGCGCCCCGTGGTGCTGCAGGTGAAGGAGGCAGGAGCAGCCTAGGCTGTCCCTTCCTTAGGATTTGGCCTCCTGCCCACTTGACACCCTGCTGCCTACTTCCCCGCACAGGAAGGTGACAGGCCTGGCTGGGCTCCCCTGTCTCGCCCCTCCGGGCCAGGCCACTGTCTCCCCATCTTGTAGCTAGGGACAGCTAGGGGTACAACAGGGACAGTAGCTGCAGAGGCTGTGTGCCATTTGCACTTCAGGAAAGAGGCCTGGGGGCTGAGCTCTGCTGTGCGCCTTCTGTCTGGCTCATGGTCTCACAGAGCCGTCCCAGGCCTGTCAGAGGAGGCTCCGTGGAGCTTGAGACCAAAAATAAAATGCTGGAGAAGTAACTGAAGACCTGGCCTCAGTGTGTTTTGTGCTGGGATTTGCAGCGATGGACAGGGCCTGCCCTCGTCCCTCTGTGGTCTCCTGCTTCCTCCTATCTGGGTTCTGGCTCCTTAGGAAGAGGGAGCAGTTCCAAGGCAAGGGTGGGCCAGGATGTTCCAGGAACACCAAGGAGGCTGAGTTGCTGGAGCCAAGGGAGGATCAGAGAGGTGAGGGGAGGTCACATGGCAGGAGGTCCTCAAGGCCCCAGCAAGGATGTGGTTTTAACACCCAGCTCCCATGGAACATAGTGGAGGGTTTGGAGCAGAGGAACAGCAAAATGTGACTTTTGAAAGGTCCCTCTGGCTGTTGAGCTGGAATGAGGCAGGTGTGGGCGAGAGGAGGGGGGGCAGATACCCCTGTGGCAGCCGAGAGGGAAGCTCGCCCCAGGATGAGTGGGAGGCCTCACTGGCTACACTCTGAAGGTGGAGCCCAAGGTGGCTGTGGGGTTCTGGCCGCTGGAAGGAGGGAGTTGCCCAGTGTATCAGTGAGATGTGGAAGGCTGTTGAGTGGAGCAGGTTTGGGGGTGACCTGCACCCAGGTTTTGGGCCTTCACACACCCTCTCAGCCACACCTGCTCCCAGGCACTGGCTCCCAGCTGGAATGGCCCAGCAACAGTGCGCCGTACCCCTGTGGTTGTACAGCTCTCACCTCTCCCCATAGTGTCTCGGCTCCTCCCTGGGCAGGGGCCAACCTTTGGCACAGCCTCCTTGGCATCTTTACCCCACTGGCCCCACGGGGGTGCTGGCTTCCTCAGGGGCTGCCCAAGGGGCCAGGTTACATAAAGAAATAGGAGGCAGGGAGCAACCAGCAGAGAAGTCACTGCTCTTTCCTCCTACAGATGGACGTCCCCAGCACAGGGCTTGTCTCTGGCCTTTCCCGAGTCACCTGTGCGCTGGGAGCCAGCAAAGTTGTGGTCAGCTCAGGAGCACGCCGTCCATGTTTGCTCTCCCTCCTTCCCTGCCTCACTTTCCTTTTTCCCTAACTCTGGCTTCCCCAAAGTTTCACCTCCCAATAAAACTCTTTAACTTTGCCACAGATTCTGTTTTCCAGGGTATCCAGGCTAAGATGAGTGGGACTGTAGTTCAAGGGAAAATTCTGGCTCAAGTTGTTAGCATGGAGACCAAGACAGTGAGCATAGAGCAGGGAGAAGAGCCCCAGGACCATGCCCTGGGACCCCTAAGGCTCAAAGGTCACAGATGGAACAAGAGGAGGGAACCAGAAAGAGATAACAAGAAAGGGCCCATGAAGTAGGTGGAACACGAGGAGAGGGTGACATCACAAGTATTTCTAGGAGGATGGGGACAGGATGGCAGTGGCTGCATTGCCCCTGGGACTAAAGGGAGCAGTGATAGCTGGAGGGGAAGTGGGCTCAGGAATGGAGCAGGTTTAGGTACTGATGTAAATGATCAAGTAAAAGGGGGAAATGAATGATGCATGAGACAGAGAGGAAACTGTCACTGACAGGGGAGAGGTGATAGGATTGGATGCAGTGTCATGGAGTCAACTAGTGGGTGGCACTTCTGGCTACACCTGCCCTGGCACAGTAGGGATCTGGATTTGAATCCCAGCTCTTCACTTTCTAAGTGTGATGAAGGAACTCAACCAGTCTGCCTTTTGTTTGTTCGTTTAAATTTATTTATTTATTTATTTATTTTTTATTTATCTACGGCTGCGTTGGGTCCTCGCTGTGCACGGGCTTTCTTTTAGTTGTGGTGAGCGGGGGCTATTCATCATTGCAGTGCGTGGGCTTCTCATTGCAGTGGCTTCTCTTGTGGAGCACGGGCTCCAGGCACACGGGCTTCAGTAGTTGTGGCTCGCGGGCTTAGTTGCTCCGTGGCATGTGAGCCCTTCCCAGACCAGGGCTCGAACCCGTGACCCCTGCATTGGCAGGCGGATTCTAAACCATTGTGCCACCGGGGAGCCCTTTTTTTTTTTTTTTTTTAATTTGGCCAACTGTGCAGCTTGCAAGATCCTAGTTACCCGACCATGGATCAAACCCGGGCCCTCCGCAGTGAAAGCGTGAGTCCTAACCACTGGACCACCAGGGAATTCCCACTTGCCTATTTACCATCTGAAGAATGGCAGTAAAACAGTCCCTGCCTCCACAGGTCGTGGTGAAACACCTGGCACTGTAAATGCTCAACAAATGCAGACTTTCCTCAATGTCCTAGACAGAAACAGGAGTCATCTGGGCCCCTGCCAGGCTGGCCTGGAAGGAACATGCAGGAAGGGACCTTGTCTAACCTGGAGCTGGGCCATCTGTGGTGAAGACCCAGCGGGGGTGCTGGGAAGCTAGGTACCCACTCTTCCAACTCCCCATCTCTGATGCTTCTCCCCACTCCTCGGCCCAAAACTAAATATGTCAGCAGAAAGTCAGTTGGGGAGACCCAGGAGTGTGCAGGGCTCAGTGAGCACCCTCGGAATGACAACATCCAACCACAGGAAAAGAGCAGAGATGCCCCAACTCCCACCCATGTGTGCCTCTGGGCTCTGCCTGCCTGGACAAGTGCCCCTGAGGGCAGAGGCCATCCTCCCTCCCTGTTAGGGAGGATAGAATGTGAAGGAGAAGCTAGGGTGCAGTGGGAAGTCATGGGAAAGGCCCCAGTAACCTCCCTCTGGTCTATGGGGACCAGAGGCAGGAAGCTGGGTTCCCTTTCCCTGAGGGCTGGGGGAGACGCTGGAGCCCTTGGACCTGTTACCTCCTTAGGCACTCAGGAAAGGGCCCTGTACAGAGGAGTGGGGTCATGTCGGTCTGTCCACCCACGTGGCTACGGCAAAGGCTGAGCCCAGTGTCCACCTGCCCTGCTGACTCCTGACTACTTGTGAGTGGCCGTGGGGGACTCAGCCCCTTGACCCCGCCTCCTGATGGGGACCTGGCGGATGGTCTCCATCTCGGACCCTGGTCTTGCGGTGAGAGTGGGTGGGGTGGGGTGGAAGGTGGGCAAGGTGGAGGGAGGTGAGTGCTCCAGCCTTGCGCGCGTGGACCAGAGGGAGGGGTGTAGGCTCGGTCCCGCCCCGCGCGCCCCCGCCGCGGCCGGCGCGCACTCCCGGAAGGCGGCGACGGCAGCGGCAGCACTGGCAGCATCGGCAGCAGCCCCGGGCGGCCTCGGGTGGGGTCGGCCCGACGGACAGAAGGACAGAGGGCGCCGGGGACACGCGGCCCGCCCGGGCTGGCCATGGAGGGAGCCTCGTTCGGCGCGGGACGCGCAGGGGCCACCCTGGACCCTGTGAGCTTCGCGCGGCGGCCCCAGACCCTGCTGCGGATCGCGTCCTGGGTGAGTGGCCCCGGCCCAAGCCCCGCCCCGATACCCCGTCCCACTTCGCCTCGCCTCCCTCATCCCTATCACCTGCCTCTAGCCCCCTTCCTCATCCTTGACGGCCCCTCCCCCGCCGGCCGCAGGTTGGGGTGACGTCACCGGACAGGGCGCGCCCACCTGCGGGCGGGGGAGGGGCCGGCGGCGACAGCCGGGTACCTTGAGAGGTCACTGCCCGCCGCACCCACCTCTCAATTCTTCCTTAGGTCTAACTCAATCCCCTTCCTCAGCCCTCGCTCGGTTTTTCATGTGCTTACACCCTGGAAGCGGGCACAGGGGTGGGGGCAGGATTCGCGGAGGGGCTTGAGCGCTCAGCCTCAGCACGAGTAAGGGCTACCGGAGCCAAGAGAATCAGGCAGAGCCTACCCCCTACTTCTGCACGCACATCCTCCTGGCTCCTTCGAAGGGAGCTGGCCATTCCCAGGCCCCCCAGTTGCAGTTGTGAGTTGGGGGGTGTGCTCTGGGATTCCTCTGAGTGGGGCAGCTGGAAGGGGCTCTACACTGAGAAGGCTTCCTGGAGGTGGTGTGGGAGGGGCAGATTTAGAGGCAGCCTAGCCTACTGGGGCAACCTTAGGCCCAGTGGCCTGCTCCTCCTTCCCATCCCTCCAGGCAGGAGAGATGGAAGGTGGAATGCTGAGTTCTGGGTTTTGTCCACCTGGTGGTGGCTGGTGGTGGCGCGTACTCACCTGTGTTCCAGGAGGGCGGTGCCCAGAGTGGGGCAGGGGCCCTTGGGTGGAGTGACTGGCCAGACCAGGAAGTAGGGACCCTACGTTCTGGTCCCAGCTTTGACCTGACTTGTGGACCAATCTGGGTACGTGTCCATATCTTGCACCTTGGTTTCACTCTTGACTAAGTCTCTAGGAGCTGGGGCTGGAAAGGAGAGAAATGAAGTTGAAATTAGAGGTCTTTTTTTTAGAAATATAGGGCTGCCCAGAGCTCAAAGAGCAGCTTCTGGTTTAAAAGGACTGTGGTCCACACTCCTTTGCCTCCAGCCCTCGTGGGCACAGGGCACTGAGGTTTGACTGAACCCCAGAGGTCAACAGTGTCGCCTTTTAAGCCCAAGCATGTATGGATGGTGTTAATTAGCCACAGTCATGTGGGGCCATCATCCCTGGAGTGCCCACAAAGTGCAGGATGGTGGGTATTATTCCTGTCCCCAGCACCCCATGAGTTGTGCCTGCTACATTTGGCATGCTAAGAAACGAGGCTGCACAGCTCCCAAATGCTGAGGGTAGGTTCCACTCAGGTCCTGGCTGACAGCTCTGTGCAGCTGACCTTCTGCTGCCTGCCCCCCCTCCCCATACTCCCACCCTTCTTGCTTGACTCCACATCTACTTCCCCTAGCCCTGCTGACTCAGGCCTGGGGATCACTGGTCCAGGTGAAAGCTCCTGTTCCCACACTCTGGAGTGGGCCATGGGGGACACTACGGGCTCCACAAGATACAGAGGACCCAGCTTGAATGTCAGCCCTGGCTTTTATCAACCATGCAACCCTCCACAAGGCACTTCACTTGTTGGAGCCCCGATTTCCCCATCTACAAAGAGGATAAGAGCAGTGGCACTCTTGTGGTTGTTTGGGAGGATTCCATGAGCAAACACATGTAGCCATTTTACGCACAGTGCCTGGGCACAGTTGATGCTCACTAAATGGTATGTTTTGTCCATACTTACTAAACTTGAGGTAGATATTAAGGGAGGGGGTCCCCGAAGACCCCCACCCAGAGATAGATCCTGTGCTGCAGGGGAACGCAGGGACACTCCCGAGGGCATGGGCACTCACGGTGGGCTAGGAGACCTCGGGCCTCGACCAGGAAGGGGCCATCGCAGGGCCTTGAGCGCTCCCACCGCCCACAGGTGTTCTCCATCGCCGTCTTCGGGCCCATAGTCAACGAGGGCTACGTGAACGCCGACAGCGGCCCGGAGCTGCGCTGCGTCTTCAACGGCAACGCGGGTGCCTGCCGCTTCGGCGTCGCGCTCGGCCTTGGGGCCTTCTTCGCCTGCGCCGCGTTCCTGCTGCTCGACGTGCGCTTCCAGCAGATCAGCAGCGTCCGCGACCGTCGCCGCGCGGTGCTGCTGGACCTGGGCTTCTCAGGTAGGCGGGGCCGTGAGGGGCAGGGCCTGGGGGAGCGCGCGGGGCTTCTCGGGTGGGCGGAGTCGGGAGGGCGGGCTTCGGGGCGGGGCCAGAGGGAGCGCGTAGATTCTCAGCCGATTGGGGCGGGGACAGGTCCGGGCGGGGCGGGAGTGGGCGGGACGGGTCGGGTTCTCGGTCTGCGGATTCTCCTTCCCGGCAGAGCTGGGCCGGGCGTCTCGGTGCAGCATCCCTTGACCCGCCCGCCCACCTGCCCGCAGGGCTCTGGTCCTTCCTGTGGTTCGTGGGCTTTTGTTTCCTCACCAACCAGTGGCAGCGCACGGCGCCCGGGCCGGGCACGACGCAGGCGGCAGACGCGGCGCGGGCCGCCATTGCCTTCAGCTTCTTCTCCATCCTCAGCTGGGTGAGTGCGGCCGGCGGCCTGCGGCCGGCAGGGACTGGGGCCAGGTAAGGGTCGGGGCAGGGTCGGCCCTGGCTGACCCCGGACTCCCCCTCAGGCGGCGCTTACCGTGAAGGCCCTGCAGCGGTTCCGTCTGGGCACCGACATGTCGCTCTTTGCCACCGAACAGCTGGGTGCTGGGGCGGGCCAGACCTACCCAGGCTACCCAGTGGGCAGCGGTGTGGAGGGCACCGAGACCTACCAGAGCCCGCCCTTCACCGAGACTCTGGACACCAGCCCCAAAGGGTACCAGGTTCCTGCCTACTAGTGGCCAGCAGGCCCAGACCAAGGCACAAAGGCTGCCCCACCAATGCAGGATCCAAGGCTTCCTGGGACCTCCCTCAGGTCCTCCTGGCCCAGCAGCAACGTGTGGATGCTGTGGGCCATCTGGGGCCAAGAGAGGGTAGCCTCCAGGGTGCCTGGGCTGTTCCCCCCAAGTTCCTCCAGTCCCTTTAGTCCCCAGCCCAGGGCCAGAGGTCCTGAGGAGAGAACAGCACAGCCCTGGGCACGTGTCCTTCAGCCTCCAGTGGACCAGCCTAGGCAGCGGGCCATTCCCCTCATGAGCCAGCCAGGCAGGGCTCACCTGTACACTCTGGTGTCAGGGGTGCAGCTGCCCTCCATAGCCAGATGCAGGGGCTGCCCTGGACTGGGGGTGACTGGGGGAAGGGACACCACCCTCACCCCGTGGCCACTGTTCCCCATCCCCTGTCCCTGTGGGTAGTGGTGGTCCTTGCTCTGTCCTGGTGGTTCACCCTGTAGGGCCATGTGCTCTGTCTGGAGCCTCCCTCCATTTCCTCTTACAGGCTCACTAGAGTAGCCCAGCCCTGTCGATGTTGTGATTGTGGTCAAGTCTTCAGGTTTCACCTCGTAGTTCCCCACAAGCAGCCCCTCTTTTCTGTGGCCCCAGCTCCGGCCCTTACCTGCCTTGGCCCAGGCCCTTGCTGGGGTGCGGGCAGCTCTGGCCAGGAAAGCACAACATGGCTGTAGGCCTGGGCATCAGCCCTCTCCCAGCCCTTCAGTAAGACCTTGCCCAAGGGAGGCTCCAGACATCTGGGTGCCCAGCAGGACACACCCCTCACGAGGAGAGAGGCCTAGAGGCTTCACCTTCCCACCGTGCCCTGGAGACAGCCATTCCCCGCAAACCCCTTTACCTCGGCTCCCTGGACTAGTCCCTCAGCTCCCCACACTGCACCCCATTTTAAGGCCCAGCCCAAGGTTGGGGGTCCCTTTGCATAGCTGAGTACTCATGCATTGCTCAAAGCTGGCTTTTCACATTAAGTCAATACCAAATGTGGTTGCCACATTACATTTTTACAGACAGTCGCCTCCCTCTGGAGTTGCAGTTGAGTGACAACCCTGTACATTGTAGCATAGACCAATTATTTGTGGCTATTTAAGTGAACATGTTTACAATTTTTGTATATATGAGTCTCTCCCTCCCTCTTCTGAAAGAACAATCTGTGATTGTGTATTTTCAGTGTCCCATGTTCCAACTGCAGCTTCTTTACAATAAAGACTGTAAATGAGTTTACTGTGGCCCAGACACTCTTGGAATCCTTTCTACTCCTGCCCCTCCAGTGCCAGAGGTTGGGACCTGAGGGGCACCAGGGCCAAGAATCCAGAAAGGGGCACAGGGAGGTGGAGACCAGGCTGATGCCCATGTTCTGGAGAGTGCTGGGGAAAGCAGTCGTGATTTCTCCAGATGTCTGCTTCTTACCGCCTTCTGCTCCTGGGAGACCACCATGTGTACCATGCAGCATCCAGAGCCACATTCCCTGGCCAACTGCCCTTTGGGGATTTCCCCAGCTTGGTCTTGTTTACTTTTGAATTTGTCTATTGGGATTCTTATCTGTTACTTTTTCATTTCTGACTTATTGGTTAATAACATTCTGGTTGAATGAAGCAGGTAAGAGCTGGAGCTGGAATGCTGGCTTGGCCGTGTTCAGGCTTGGTCTTTCTGGGCAAGTCTCTCAGCTTGTCTGTGCCTCAGGCTCCCCTTCCGGAAAAGTGTGTGTGTGTGTGTGTGTGTGTGTGTGTGTGTGTGTGTGTGTGTGTGTGTGTGTGTGTGTGTGTGTGTGTGTGTGTGTGTGTGTGTGTGTGTGTGTGTGTGTGTGTGTGTGTGTGTGTGTGTGTCTTTAAGAATCGGTATTTTCAGTATTGTTAATGAGATAGCTCATCTTCCAGGTTACTCTTTGGGGGTGCTGCTTGTGCTCAGGTCTGCAAAGAGGGCATCAGCTATGAGGGGCTTCTCCGGTGTGGTGGGGAATGCAGGTGGCCTCTAGGCAGTCCCATGGAGAGTGAAGAGCGTGAAGTCTCTGTCTCCTAGTGGGCTCCGAGCATGGCCATCACCCAGGAACTTGCTCCAGTCTCAGCCACAGGCAGGCAGGCAGGCCCTCGGCTTCAGATAGGCAGTACCCATGCAGCCGTGTGGCTCTGGCCTGGCCCCACTGCAGGCCACGTCCCCTTCATCACCTGGGGTACCCCCTTCTGCTTCTTTTAGAAAGACATCTCTTTCTTTTCATCTAAGGATGTTGCCTTATTTGGATGTAGCTATGTGTTTAGACCTTTTTTCCTACTATTTATATGTGTTTGTGGCAGAAAGGAGAGAGTTCACTGGGTGTCTGGTTCCTTTTCAAAATACTGGATCCAAATATTTAAGTACAAATTATTTTCTTTCAGTATTTCAGATATGCCCTGCACTGTTTCTAAATTGTTCTTGTTGATCTTTAGTAGCTCCTTCACTGGTCTATGGATTGAAACCTCAAGTCTGTGTTACTCCCAGGTTCTGGAAGAATAGTTTTACTGGGTACACAGTGTAGGTCAAGCATGGCTGTCTCTACTCCTGGAAGGCTTGGGCGGTGCTCGACCTCCAGGACTGGAGCCCAGGGTTGGCTGCTTCTTCCTGTGAGCAAGCCCAGCTCTCCCCACAGGTCTTCCCCGCCCCAGCACTCACTGGTGACCACCTGAGCTGTAGTGTCTGACAACTATGAGTGGGGTGACCCCGGAAGGCAGAGAAGCTCAGCTATGTGCATTATTGCAAAATAAATTTATTTGAAGATAAACTGTCTTATAAAAGGTCAGAGGCAATTTGAGATCCCAGTTTCAGCTAGTCTCGTAAAAAGATTCAACTTCAAGTAGCACGATTTCGTGTCTGCTTTTAATCCTGAACGTTTTTGAATAATGAAACAGCCAACTGTTTACACAACACACTCAACATCTGACTCCAGCACCCCTGGCCCCACAGCTCAGGGACCACGGTGCCGCAGCCCTCAGGCTCAGGCGGTCCCAGATTGGGCCACCGTGGCCACCGGCTCTGACAGCACACACAGGTCCTGGCATCCCAGCCCTTCCCTCCCCAGCACCTTCCAAAAGCATGAGAATGTAAACCCAGACCAGCCTGCTGCTGAGGCAGGGGTCTTTCTCCAGTTCCCAGGAGAAATCCAGATGGACTCCTGCATGACGGTGTGCTGACAGGGTGGTGCGGGCCTTCCTGGTGATCCCTGGCAGGCCGGCCAGCTGAGGGGCCTGAGCGGGTGGCCTCACCAGGGCCTCACCTGGCTGCCTGGCAGCCCAGAGGGAGGAGGAGGGAGAAAGGAGGCTCATGGGTGTGGCGGCTCCTGCCTGTGCTGGCAGGAGCTACGTCCGGAGCTACGTGAGGATCCTGGCGATGGCCTGCAGGGAGGGGAAGTCGTCGTCCCGGGCAGCGTGCAGCGCCTGGTGGCTGTTGACATCACCGTGCGCGAGCACCTGCTGGCAGGTGGGGCACACGCAGCAGTCCAGGCCCGCCTGCTGGGTGCTGGCCTGCCATGCACTCTTCTTGCTCTTCTTGGCCTTGGTGCCGGGAGGCCTCTCACGGCCTCGAAAGCCTGTGTGTGCAGACAGCAGCTCCTGCTGCTTGGCCGTGTCGGGCAGGAGCACCAGCAGCTCGTTGAAGATCTTCTGGAAGTTTTCCCCCAGCAGGTCCCGGCAGCTTTTGTAATACTGGGCTGCGGAGATCACGCCCTGCCACCCAGAGCCAGACCCAGTCACACCTGGCCCAGGCCTGGGCCCCAGGTGGCCGGGCTGGCCCCCACACCCCCGCCTGCCTGACCTGTCTGAACTGCCCCGAGTGGCTCTTGAACTTGCTGAAGCAGGCCTCGTCGCTCTGCAGAAAGTCCTTGATGGACTGGATGAGCTGCAGGTTCCTTTCCCGGAAGTTCTCGGGGATCAGGTAGGCCCGTGGCACGGGTGTTGGCCTGGGTTTGGAATCGGGACATGGGGAGGAGGTGGAGGCTTCAGCCTTTGGAGTGGCCCAAGGTGAGGGCACTCCCCCCACAGGGGCATGAGGCCAGGTGGCCCACCCACACTTACGCTTTCGTGGTGGTCGTAGTGCTGGGAACACAGGCCGGGTGGGGGCTAGGCAGAAGGCCAGAGAAGCCAGGGGGTGGCTTGCTGACAGGGGGCACCAGACCCGGTGGAGGTGGAGGCGGAGCGCCCTTCAGGAGCACCACGGTGTTGAAGCCTGTGGAGGATGGGGGGGCACACAGGAAGATCTCAGGACGTGACCCTCGCTGGCCAGGCAGACAAGCCTTGGTCCCCCACTTCCCATAAGCTGCCCATCTCACCAGGGTCAGGGTCAGGCTTTGTCCACAACCGCACCTCCCCCACAAAGCAGGCCCAGGGCCTGATGATGCCAAGAGCCGGCATGCATGCTGTGCTCCCTCATGGCAAATGCTGGCCTAAGTTAACTCATTTTTGCCTTCATCTCAAGAGAGTGCTAGGGGCTTCCCTGGTGGTGCAGTGGCTGAGAATCTGCCTGCCAGTGCAGGGGTCACGGGTTCGAGCCCTGGTCTGGGAAGATCCCACATGCCGCGGAGCAACTAGGCCCGTGAGCCACAACTACTGAGCCTGCGCGTCTGGAGCCTGTGCTCCACAACAAGAGAGGCCGCGACAGTGAGGGGCCCGCACACCGCGATGAGGAGCGGCCCCCGCTCGCCGCAACCAGAGAAAGCCCGCGCACAGAAACGAAGACCCAACACAGCCAAAAACAAATAAAAGGATGCAGAGAAGTTATGTGGCAGACCAAAGTCACGCCGCTCACAGACATGGAGCCTGCATCCAGACTTGGCCGTCAGGTTTCCAAGGAAGCTGGAAACCACCACACAGGCTCATCTCTCCCCACCTGCACCTGCACAACCTCGGGCTATGCTCCTCTTGGGCCCAGGGGCTCCAGCCTGACTCAAAAACCTGGCCCCTTCCCAGATGCCCAAAAGCAGGCCTGAGCCAGGCACACATACCTGGGGGCGGGGGCATCCTGGGTGGGCAGGGGCCGCAGAGCGCTGGGAAGTCTTCCTGGGGCGTGGGGCAGGGGAGGGGCCCCAGGGGCCTCGGGAGCCCAGGGGGTTCCTTGGGGATGCTCCGAGCTGGGACCAGCCCCTCTGTGTGTCCGTTGATGATGACAGCAGCTGACCCCTCAGCTCTGCCAGTGGGGGGCGCGGGGGCCTGCTCAGCCCCGGGGGGCCCATCTTTGTCAGGGGGCAGTGGCGGGGGAGATGAGGCACCCGACTTCTCGGAGCCCACCTTCTTCTTCTTGCCGACCTTGGTGAAGGTCTGGGTGGAGGCCACAGCCAGCAGGGAAGAAACGGCGACTGTCGTGGGCACGCCCCGCACCTCCTGGGTGGTGAGGCTGGAGCGGCCATCCTCCTCCTCCTCCTCCTCCGCGCGGGGCAGTCCGCTCTTTTTACCACCCTTACCCCCCTTCCCAGCCTTCCTGGGGGGCTGGCTTCCCCCGCTGGCAGACTGGGCCCCTGGGGTGGGATGCGCCACCTTCTTGCTACCACTGCTGTTCCAGGCAGAGATGAGACTGGTGGGGGCAGTGCTGGGCTTGGAGGCAGAGGACACCAGGGCAGGAAAGTCCTCCTCCTGGAAGGTGCTCCTGCCCCTGGCGGGGACAGAGTAGGCCAGCGCCAGCCCCACGGGGCCCAGGGAAGCCGCTGCGGAGCAGGGGGAAGAAGTGGAGGCACAGAGACTGGGGAAGTCTTCGTCCTTGAGCTTCGAAGTGGGGGGCGGGAGAGCACTGTGCCGAGAAGAGGAGAGGGGTCAGTGGCCTGCCAGGCCCTGGCCTGCCCGGCGGCCACCCTCCACCCACCTTACATAGGAGCCCCGGTTCATGCACACATGTACCTTGGAAATGTGGCTCCTGCAGCCGAGCCAGTTGCTGGCAAGGCCTCTTGGCTCACAGGACCATTTATTGAGGCTTCCTTGGAGCCTACAAGACACAAAAGAACCCTAGGTCAGGGCTGACCAACGCTGAAGGGCAGGATCAGACCCTGTGGGGTGATTGGCGAGCACACGGGTTCTCACTGGCCTTGTGGGTGGAGGCCCTGCGAGTCCGGGCACCGCCACGCTGGTCAGGAGCCCACCTCCCACCTCCTGCACCAGAGTAGAGTTGCCTACAGGGAAGGCCCACTCACCTGGGCCTTCGCCCTGAGTCCGGGGCGGGCGCCAGGGGCCCCGGGGCTCCTCAGGACCCCGCGCACCTGCCTCCTCCTTCCTGGGCCTGCTGCCCTCCTCCTGGTCCTCACTCCTGCGTGTGTCCTGCTGCTGCTGCTGCTGCTGCTGCTGCTGTTGCTGCTGCGCGGCCACCGAGGCCCGGATGGCAGCTGCCACTTCTCGGTCTTCTTCTTCCCTGGGATGGGGATGACTTCAGGCTGGGCAAGGCCCAGGACTACAGTGACATGCAGGATGAGGGGCTGGGGAGGGGCCTTGCCCCTGGGAAGCCTGGACACCAGGAGGCTGCCTGCCAGGAGCCAGCGGGACCGGTGCCAGCCCAGCCTCCCTGTCCAGGAGAGGGCGCTGTGGAGGGAGCTGGACCATCCACCTGCCAGCCTCAAGCTTCGGCTCCCTGGGCAACACCCGGCCCTGTTCTCTGGGGTAGCATTTGGGGTCCACAGATGCCTCGATCCAGCCCGGCCATCGGGGGCAGCCCAGCCTGAGTGCGTGCCTGCCACGCTGGGGCTTCATGGCACAACTGCACTGAACCCCCAATGACCCAGGACCCCCCTTACCACCCCAATCTGCAGGGTCCCAGTGTCTCTGGCTAAAACTAGGGGAAAGTGAAGGAATCCTCACTGAGGACACCTAGCAGACCTGTTGCCATGCCCAGGACACCAGAGGCCAGAAAGCCAAAGTCCCCTGACAGCGGTGCCTATCCCCAGCCCAGCTGTTGGCTGCTGCCACCGCCTCAGGGGTGGTGCCAGGAGAACATTAAGTCCTGGCGGCACGCAAATCCTCCCACCTCTTGTACCTCCAGCTTCCTCGGCGGCTCTGCTGGGCTCCACGACCACTGGCCCGGCCCGTGCGGCCCTGGCGGTTGTACCTGTCCAACTCCTCGTAGTCCTCGCCACCAACGACCCCTGCGGCCAGCACACAGCCCGTCACGGGCCCAGGCCAGACCGAGGCCAGTGCTCTGGCTTAGACAGCAGAGGCCTCCCCACCCACCATAGCACCTGAACCTGGGGTATGGGCGCAGACACCTCTCAGGGTTCACAGTGGTCCTGGGCCTCTAGCCTAGGCACCAGGTCAGAGCAAGAACTGGGCTGGGAGAGGGGCCTGGGCCTGCTGGCCCCACAGTCCCAGGAGGGACCTACACACAGTGGGCACTCAGTCATCCTCCTGACCTGGGGAAGAGTCCCAGGGACCCCAGAACAGCAGATCTGAGAACCCTCAGGAGCCAGTGAAGAGCTCCCTGTCCCAACATGCTCAGGTGCTTGGGGCTCCTCAATAGGCTGGGGGGACACAGGCTCAACAGGCTTGTCCCTTGTCCCCGCTCACACGTGAGGGGTCAGATCAGGACCTGGGTCTGAGGCCTCCAGAGCAGGGCTCCGCAACGTGAGCCCTGCCTTGGGGCCCCCGCTCGGCAGGGCGGGCCCCGCTCACCCTCGTTCCGGCGCGAGTGCCGCGGCGTGTAGCTGAACTGCAGGTCGATCTGGCGGTTCTGGCGGGCCTCGGCACGGCTCCGGCTGTGGCAGGCCATCTTGTGGGCCTTGAGGTCGATCTCCGTACGGAATGCGTGGGTGAACTGCTCGGTGCTGCAGCGACCCTCCTCGCACAGAAAGTGCTTTTCTCGGAAGTGCTCACGCAGATACGCGTAGTCGCTGCCGGAAACCGGGTGTCAGCAGGGGCCCTCGCCCAGCCCGCTTGGGTGTCCCAAGGTTGCCGTGCGCCCACTCCCACCTGTAGTAGTCCTGGGCCCCGTCTGAGTCGCAGAAGTGGCAGAAGTAGTGGTCGCGACGCAGGTGCTTGAGCAGCTCGTCGTTGTCCAGGTAGCGCTCATCACAGAACTTGCAGAGCGGGTGCCCACGGTGTGACGTGTCGTCAGGGTCCCCCTGCATGCGGTGCCGAGCCAGGTCCTTGCGCGAGTACCACTTGCGCTCATATGTGAAGATCTGCAGGGAATGGGGGGCTGGGAATGGGGTGGGGGCTCCCAGGCCTCCTGCCCCTTCCCACGGCCCGACAATGCAGGGGACCCTGTGGCATCAGTTCTGCCCCAGAGCCCCAGACACCAGCAGCCTGGAAGGCTCTGTGAGGCAGGAGAGCTGGGGATGCTGGGAAACCCTGGGGATCTGGCCTGTCCAGGGCCAGAGGCAGCAACAAGCCGCTCACAGCTGTCTGGCTGAGCACCCTGTGCCAGCCTCTACTGGGCCTGGCCTCCACCCACCTCCACCAGGTGCTCCCTGAATGCCCGATCCCCAGGCAGGTGCCATGGGGTAGGGTTCACCTTGAGGTGTTTGAGGCACAGCTTGCAGCAGAATAGCTCATGTTGCTTCCGCATATGCTGCTCCAGGTCCCCAAAGAGGCCAAAAGGTGGCAGCTCAGGACACCGTGGGCACTCGTGCTGCAGCAGCTGCCTAGGGAGACATCGAGAGCCACCAGTGCCCCCAAAGGCACTCAGCATCACTGTCCAGAGGGGCACTAGAACCACCCCATGGCCCCTCACCCAACGCCCCTGCAGATGCCCTGGAAGCAGGAGCCAGGAGGATGGGCACTCCTGCCCCACCGTGCATTTCAGCACTCTGACCACTGAGCCAGATGGTGCTGGGCCCAGGGCCTGAGCTGAACAAGGCCACGGGGTGGGGCTGGGTCCACGATCCAGGAGACTGACCCCTGCATCAGATGGACATGATGACTGAGCCCACACAGGTGCCTGCCCCCTCACCTGGAAGATGAGGACCACCCCCAAAACAACTGTATCCCTTTATGAGGTTTTTCCGCCATAGGCTAAGAGCTTGATTTGCAGGAGCTCCTGACCACCTCAAAAAGCCCCAGAAAGCAGGGCTGTGTGCCTTCCCTGAATTCACCCCTTGTCGCCCACTGCCCCCTCTTTACCACCACCCCAGGAGGGGGACTGTGAGCATCCCTCGTTACAGTAGAGAAAACCAATGATAGAAACCAGCCACCTAGCCTTGACATCTGCAACACACCAGTGCCCCCTCCCCGCTGAGGGATGTGAGGAGCAGAGGAGGTGACAGTCCGTCCCCACCACAAAGCATCCCACAGACCCTCAGAAACCCAGGCCGAGAATTCCCCTCTCACCTGTACAAGGCAAACACTTTTCCATCGGCAAAGTAGATGTCATACTTCTTCTCATGCTGAAGCTGATGGATAGGGATTGTGGCAAAGGTAGGAAGCTTCTTCCCAAAGACCACCTGAAACCAAAAGCAAAAGGGACTGGTGAGCCGGACCATGGACGCGTCAGGCTGAGGAGAAAGGGAGGCACTCAGGGCCCCTCCTGGGAGGCTTGAGGCAGGTCCCAGCAGGAAGCACCCTCTGCCAGCCTGGGCCAGCCTTGTCTCCTCTCCCCACCCGCAGCCCACCCACCTAGGGTTGCCAGGACAGAGATGCAGCGGCTAGCCTTGCCACCAGGGGGCAGCCGGCTCCACACTCATCCACAGACAAACTGGCACCTGCCAGAGAGACAGAGGCCGCCCCAGGGGCAGAGACAGGGATCAGACAGCCAGGCAAACCGGGGCTTAATCACATGGGTATTGGGCACAGGATGACTTTCACCAGGAGAAAGGAGAGACACAGTCCAAGGAGCAGCTAAGGAAACAGTGAATGCTACCAGGCCAGATTGCATGCGTCAAGGCCTGGCTACCCTCCACGCACCCATGATGCTTCCATGATGGCAAAGGGGGAGAAGGGCTCCCCCACAGGACTCGGTCATGGCCCCCGCCCGTTCTTGGCCAGCTTCCTGCCTGTTAACTGGGCTGTCTGGGGGTGCCAAACAGAGGAGCTAGTGTGCTGGTTGTGGACACCTCTGCAGCCTGGCCACTTCTCCAGCACTCTCAGGTAAAGCCTGCTGAGCCTGGCCCAGCAGCCTGCTCTGCCTCTCCACAGACCCTGGCACTGGACGATGACCAGACCCCTGTCCCAATGCCCCCAGCCTGGCCCCCAGGGCCCCCGCACAGGCTCAGGCCTACCCTCTGAGTCAACAAGGGCACTGCTCCCTCCAGGGCTCCCTCATCCTCCAGTCCCCCTTTCTCTCTGTCCCCTCCCCCTTGCATCAAGACCACACTGGCCCATCTCCTCCTCTCCGTGCCCCTTTCCGATCCACCACTGTCCCCCAGCCTGGAGCTGGCCACTCGCCTCAGCTCAGAGTCCTTACCAGCACACCCAGGGGGACAGCCTTTCCTTGGTAAAGGCCACATCAAGATCACCCCTGTTAGGTTTAGGCCCAGTCAGGGAGGATGTCTGGGGCCAGGGTGGCCATGAACTTGGGAAAGCGTAGGACTGTTGGGGATGGTTACACCATCCCGAACAGCAGCGTGGTTAAAACTGATTCCCTGGGGGCTCTGGAGAAGGAGATGGGGAGCTCAGCCTCTACTTGTGAGGACATGCTTGGGGGTGTGGAGAGCAGGCTGACAACCAAGCCTGCCCCCCACCCGCCCCCACAGGAGCCCAATGGAAGCATCATGGTCCAGCCACAGCCATTCTGGAGGGTCAGAGCGGGTGGGGGGGATGGGCAGCGCCCCAACAGGCTTTTCTTCCCCTTGTCACCATGTCTGGCAAAGCTGGGCAGGATGAATGTGGCTGCCCACCCCTGCCCCCGCCACACGCTGAGCGCACCTCATCCAAGCTGCACCCTGTGACCCATCTTCACAGGGAGGTCTTGGCTCTGCCTCCAAAGGGTCACCCTCCGCACCCTCTGCCCCAGTTTTCTCCGTAGTCCCAAAGGGACATGGGGAAGGTCCCCGAGCCTTCCACTGGCCTCTTCTCATGGGATCTGCCCTCCTAGAGCAAGCCCACATCCAGCCCTGCCTTCCAACCACTCCCAAGGGTACCTTTCCAGCACAGACCCCAGTTCCTGCCTGGGGATAGGCGCCTGCAGGTGCAGGGCCATGAACCACTCAGGATGCTGCTGGAGGAGCACAGAGAACAAGGAATTAACCACCGGGACTCGGTGCCCATAACCCCAGCCTCGAGGGGAGCCCCAAAACTGCCAACAAGCATCCAAGCTCGACAGACTCAGCAGAGGAACAACTTCCCTCCCAGAGAAACCTGTGCCAGGAGGGCCCGCACCCCACCCTCACCCCGTCATCCTCCTTTCAGAGGTCTGCTCTGATCCACCACAGGTGGTATCTCTCCTTGGGCTGTGAGCACCCTTGCCGTGGACTGAGTGACAGTCAGCTTGGGTGGGGTGTCTGTCCCTCCCGAGCAGTCTGGTAGGGCAGCCCAGGTTGGGCACAGCTGAGCCAGGGCAGAAGGGGGACACTGGGTTGGCTCAGGAAGAGATTGGAACCACAGAAGAGGCTTGGGAAAGGAAAGTGTTCATTTGAGAATGAGGGTGAGCAGGTTTGGAGCTGGGGGGTGGGATGGGGAAATGCTAACTGCCCCTCACAGACAGGCTGGGACCAGGACTGGGCCCCCCGGGCCTGCACCAGACGATGGGATGGCAGTGCAGCCTGGAATGGCCAGTGTCCCTGCCCTCAGCAGAGGATGAGGTGAGACACAAAACTGCATGGATGGAGGAGGATGAGGGTATGCTGGCCTGGCCAGGGATGGGCAGGAACCCATTAGGGATCCAACCAGTGTGGCCCAAGACCCACCCACCCTGGTGATCACCCTGATGGGAGGGGATCATGGGTCCAAGGACAGAGGTACAGGCCAGGCCTAGATACTTGAGGAGGGACCGCCCTGGGCAGCCCCTGGGTGGGCCAGGTAGTAAATGACCAACGGGGCAAGGGTGCCTCTGGGTGGGCCCCAAGATCAGGTCCTGAGGAGAGGCAGATGGGGGCGAAAGTCCCCTCAGACTCCCCCACCACAGGGGTTTCTGCCTGGGGCCTTGCTGCTCCCCACTCCCAGCGTGCAGCGAGCACTCACGGAGAATGAGTGCGTGAGAGGACAGGGATGGGTGTCAGCAACGACCAGTGTGAGAGCGGCTGGACGGGGAGAGTACAGGGACCCAAGGAGCCAGACGTGGACAAGCAGGTCCTCTCAGAGGAGGCGGGCCAGGACCAGGTTGGTGGAGAGGGGGCAGGGACAACAGAAGTACATGGCCTGAGTCAGCAGGTCCTGCCTCCTGACCTGCCTTCAGCTTCCCCTCCCAATTCCTACCTATGAAATGGGGCAGTGGGGCTGTACCAGGTGGCCTGCAGGGCCCCTCCTAGCTCAGACACATCCCACTTTGTACAGCAGCCCCATCAAGCCTCTTCAACATCACCGGGGATCAGAGCAAGGTGGAAAGTAAGACAAGAATTGTCTTTTAGAAGAAAGTGGCCTGGGGGAAAGATACAACCAGGGAAGACGGGAACCCAGGACTTGACAACAGTCTCAGCCAGTGTGCCCTCAAGACCAGCGCTGCTGCTACCCATCAGCTGGGAGCCTGCCTCGGCCTCCACCCTGAGCAAGTGCCGGGCAATCTAACTGATCTGGCTCCTCACCCAGGCCGGCACAGGGAGGCACCAGGTCAAGATGTAGGAATTAACTAGCAAACGGAGCTGGCCTGTCGCAAAAAGCATTTTGGCACACTTTCCTCCCAATTTTTTACAAAGACTTAGTCCCATAAAAGAGACAGAGGAGAGGCAGGGTTCAGGGATTTGGGGCTGCTGTGGGATTTCCGAGCAGGCATGGGACACAGGACGTATTCAGAGGACAGTGCAGGACTCAGCAAGGGAACAGAAGGGATACAGGGGCGTTCAGAGTTCAAGAGTGAGACGCAAACAGGATGAATGGAGAGGAGCATCATCTTCCCAAACTTCCCAGAACACCCTCCTGCTACCTAGCAACTAGGAGCAGGCCTGAGAGGAAGGCCAGACTTGGCCAGGGCACCTGATGCCAAACCACACCCCAGCTGGAGCCAGCTGAAAGCTCATGTCCACACCCCCTTGCCGCAGAGTCCTTGAAGGGTATGGGACCCACAAGGTATGAGAGAGGCCAGATGCTAGCTACAACACCCATATATAGGTGTCTGCTTACTTCCTCAGTGAGACCTGCAGTGCCCAGGGCCGGGGCCTCAGCTGCACGTGCCTGCCTGCCTGCCTGCCTGCCTGGAAGGAAGCTACAGGTGTGCTGGGAAACCTGGCCATTCAAGAGTTACATCACGTTATGCAAGACTGGAAGGCAAGGCAGGCTCTGGTGAAGTTGGGAGGTGCCTTCTGACTAAGTCACAGACCCAAGGTTTCCCCAACTGCTCCTGCACCCCAGATCCCTCCCAGGTCCGGGTGCATCTCTGTCCACCCCATTACAGACTGACAGCATCTCCAAGTGTCTTTTTCAGATAGGGCACAGAGTAGGTGCCCACAGAGTGCTCATGGGATTACAGCATTTTCTTGGCTCCTTTAACATAAAAGTCTACTTTTAAAAAAGAAAGTGAAGAAAGGATGTCGTTTCCTTTCGTTTCACAACTCTGGAAGCAAACATATCTCAAAGCACAGCAAACCAAGGGAGCTCCAGCTAGGTGCTCCCAGCCAGCAGCTGGCATTGCGGGGAGGGTGGGAGAAAGCTCCGTGGAGCCCTCTGACCTCACTAGGGCTTCCAAGTCTGGACAATCAGAAACTCCCTCTCCTCCACTCTGGAGCTGAGCCCCACCCCGCCCCCCCGCCACGCCACCGCCACCAGGTGGAACCGGCAAGAAGGAGGAAAACTTCGCAACACTTTTATCCCCATCCACCAAGCACCCTGAGGAGACCTCAGTGGTTCTGCCTTCCCCTCTGGTGGTGATGGTGAGTACAACCATCACTTAATAGATAGAAATGCCATTCTCAGAAGGAGTTTGCTCAGCGTCACCCAGAAAGGCACAGCTAGGCTGGAAATGCCCAGATTGACCCTCTGCTTCCAGGACAGATTGCCACTGAAGGTGCCCACTTTCCCTGTTGCCTCCACCGGAATGGAGACCTCTGATGAATAATCTCCCAAGACGAGCAGGTCTAGGAGCTCCTGCTCTGATCATGCCCCTCCTGTGGCCCGGCAGGAATTCCCGGGGCTCAGGAGGAAAGCCCCCAGACTCTGTCCCCACAAGGACCGCTGCCTCTTCAAATCAGCTCGGCCACCTCCTGCCTCCCGCCCCCACACGCCCCACAGTCGGCCCCACGATGGGGACCCCGCCCCGGGTGGCCCCGCCAGGCCTCTCTTTTGGAAGCCGGCGCCACTAGGCCTGCAGCCGGACACCAGGAAGGCAAAGTCCCCTTCCGGCCTCCGGGTGACCAGCCGCCCCGCCCGGCCGCGCCCCCGCTCCCGCCCAGTTGCCCCGACACGCGGCCCTGCCAGCGCAGCTCACCTGGCGCAGCTCCTCGCGGCACACGGCGCAGTAGCGCTGCTCGCACAGCACCCGCATCTTGGTGGAGCAGCGATAGCACACCGGGTGGTCGCAGCGGCCCAGCGCCGTGGCCTCCAGGTCCCCGCAGCACAGCACGCAGCTCCCGCCGCCCCGCTCAGGTGCCGCCACCGCCGCCTCCAGGGCCGCGCGCCTCCCCTCCGGGGCCGCCGCCGCCGCCGCCATGGTCCGGGATCCGGCCCCCTCCCGGCCGGCGCGGCGCGGCGCGGGACAGACTGGCTCCCAGCGGGCCCGCCCCTTCCGGGGCGACGTCACCGCCCCGCCCAGCAACGGCCCCACCTGGCGGAAGTGCGCTCACGACTTCCGCCTCAGCGAGGCGCCGGCTAGAGTGGCGCCACCGGCACCGGGCGCTCTAGGCGGAGTGGGCAGGTTGTAGGTCAGCCGCAGGTCCGGCGCCGGGCTGCGGGTATCAGGCCCTCCTCTCCTCTGACCTTAGTCTTGGGCCAGCTCTGTCCTCCCAGAGCAAAATGTTTAATGCTCCAAATATTGATGGGTCATACTTATACTAAAGTGTTACTCGTTGTTCATCTGAAATTCAAATTTAACTAGAAGTCCTGTATTTTTATTTGCTAAATATTTTGCAACCCTATTAGGAGCCCAAAATCTCTTTCCAACCCAGATCTTTCTTTTGAATTTGGGACACACACGGGCGTGGTCATAGGGCACACACACGCGCTTGCGCACTCACAAACACAAGCCCTATCAGAAAAGACAACACGTGGTGACATCAGTCTCTGAACTAGGAGCGGTCTCCCCCAGTCCCAATAGAAAGGCGGGTAGAGAACCTGTCCTCTTCATGGCTGGGCCCACCCAGCTGAGCCCGGAGGCTTGACGCAGAGAAACATCAGGGCAGGTTTGCTGATTGGACGGTTGTGAATCCTGGGGCTTTGGGTCTCTGCAGCTGTTGGGGGGCCTCCTCATTACCCTTGGGGGCCAGGCACACTCAGGACCTCCCTTCTGCTATCACAGGAGGCTACTCCGGATCTGAACCCTTCTAGAAAAGAGGCGGTGTGTTGTGAGCGGATGAGCTTGGACTTTAGAATCAGAAATGGGCTGGAGGACTTCCCTGGCTGACCAGTGGTTAAGACTATGCCCTTGGGCTTCCCTGGTGGCTCAGTGGTTGAGAATTTGCCTGCCAATGCAGGGGACACAGGTTCGAGCCCTGTTCCGGGAAGATCCCACATGCCACGGAGCAACTAAGCCCATGCACCACAACTACTGAGCCTGCACTCTAGAGCCCGTGAGCCACAACTACTGGGCCCGCGTGCCACAACTACTGAAGCCCGTGCGCCTAGAGCCCGTGCTCTGCAACAAGAGAAGCCACCACAATGAGAAGCCCGCACACCGCAACAAAGAGTAGCCCCCGCTCACCACAGCTAGAGAAAGCCTGCGCGCAGCAACGCAGACCCAACGCAGACAAAAATAAATTAATTAATTAAAAAAAAGACTATGCCCTTCCACTGCAGGGGACAGAGATGTGATGCTGGAGAACTACAGAAACTTGGCTTCACTGAGACATCAACTCAGCAAACCTCCTCTCATCACCCAGATGGAGCAGGAAGATGAAATGGAGACAGTAGAGAGAAGAATTCATCAAGATACCTGTTCAGATGAGCTGATTCTCCTTAAAGCCCAACAACCACAGCAAAAACAAGGTATTTTGGAGAAATATACACTCAATGGCAAGAAGGAACAAACTCTTGGAGGCAATCCCATTCAATGCAGTGAAATTGTTGAAGCCTTGAGTGTGAAATCTAGCATTACTCACAGTAAAATTTACCCTAGCAAGAAACTCCATCGATACCTTGACTCTGCAAAAGTCCTTAGAGATTCTTCACATCTTAAGCCACCTGAGGGAATTCTTCCTCGGGAAAAATCTTATGAATGTAAAAAAGATGAAAATGCCTTCCTCAGGAGTTCTAACTTAGCTGGGCTTAAGAGACAACATACAGAAGAGACATCCTATGAATGCAGTGACTGGGGGAAAGTCTTAAATTCAATCTCACACCTTAAGAAGGATGAAAAAACTCACATTAGAGAGAAACCTTTTGAGTGTAATCAGTGTGGTAAAGTATTACAGAGCCATTCATCCATTAAGTTGCACATGAGAACCTACACTGGAGAAAAACCATTTAAGTGTGATCAGTGTGGGAAAGCCTATAGCTCAAGCTCTTACCTTACACATCACAAGAGAATTCATACTAGAGAGAAGCCCTATGAATGCCATGACTGTGGAAAAACCTTCCGAGATAGCTCACTTCTCAGACAACATTCAGGGACTCATTCAAGAGAAAAAGCCTACAAATGTAATCAATGCAGCAAAACCTTCAGTAGAAGCTGTAGGCTTACCATAACCAGATAACACATACTGGAGAGAAACCCTATATGTGCAGTGATTGTGGGAAAACCTTCAGTATCCTCCCATATTTTAAAAGACATAAGGCAATCCACACTGGAGAGAAATCCATTGAATGTAGCCATTGTGGTAAAGCCCTAAGTAGTAAGTCATCTCTTAAGATACACCTGCGGATACATACTGGAGAGAAACCTTACAAGTGTGATCAATGTGGGAAAGCTTTTAGGCTGAGCTCCAACTTTATCAGGCACAAGAAAATTCATACTGGAGAGAAACCCTGTAAGTACAATGACTGTGGGAAAACCTTCAGGGATAGTTCATGCCTTAAAGAACATGTGAGAATTCACACTGGAGAAAAACCCTTTACATGTAATCGATGTGGAAAAGCCTTCAGAGTGAAATCTTTCCTCGTTTTACACAAGAAAATTCACATGAAAATGAAACATGAATGTAAGGAATGTGGGAAAACATTCCGTGGTCTCTTATCTCATAGGAGGCATATGAAAATCCATACCAGGGACAAGAAACCTTTTAAGTGCAGTGAGCATGGAAAAGCTTTTAGCAGGCATGTGTCCCTTACAATACACATGAGAACTCACATGGAAGAGAAACTCTATGAGTGTAATCAATGTGGAAAATCCGTTAGTGTAAAGTGTAATCTCATTGCACACAAAAGAATACATACTGGAGAAAAACCCTATAAATGCAATGTCTGCAGGCAATGTTTCAGTAAATCCTTACCCCTTTGGTGTCATGAGAGAACTCATGCTCAGTAAACCCCCTTTTAATGATATCCATGTAAAGTAGCTTTCAGTGAACTCTCAATCTTTAAGACATACAACCAAATGGTAAGTGAAAAGAACTGGTTGTGAAGAATGTGAGAAAGCCTCTAAGTAATGCATATATGGAAGAAACCTAAGTTATACAATGATTGTGAGAAATCGTTTATTCATTCATTATCCCTTAGAAGATATGTGATAACGCTGAAGGGAAAATGTTTTAATATCTTCAAGACTTGTTACTTGAGAAAAATAAACACCTAATGTTTTAAGTCAAAAAAAAAAAAAAAGAAAGAAAAGCTGTCCTGCTGTCCAGCTGCCCTACAGTGAAGCCCACACTCAGCAAGCCATGCCCCCCAAAAAAGGAGCAGCCAACCAGTGTTGCAGGGTCTCACTCACAACTGTGCACAGGCAACAAATGATCTCCAGACTCATGAGGAAAGCCTGCAGTGTGTGATACAGGGATGAAAACAAGCAGACCCAGAGATCAGAAGGAAATTTTAGACAGATCATAAACATATATATCTATATATATATTTATATTTATATATATATAAGCCACAGAAGCAATCCCAGAATAGGAGGGAAAAATCTGAACTTGGATAGTGGCAGTGGAGATTAAAAGGAGGAGAAAGAGGGCTTCCCTAGTGGTGCAGTGGTTGAGAGTCCGCCTGCCGATGCAGGTGACACGGGTTCGTGCCCCGGTCTGGGAAGATCCCACATGCCGCAGAGCGGCTGGGCGCGTGAGCCATGCTGAGCCTGCGCGTCCGGAGCCTGTGCTCTGCAAGGAGAGAGGCCACAACAGTGAGAGGCCCGCCTACGGCAAAAAAAAAGGAGGAGAAAGATTCAAGAGATGTTCCTCCCTCCAAGGAGAGACATATATATATATATATATATATATATATATACATACATATATATACACATATATATAATTTATATATATATTACTTATATATATATAATTTATATACATATATATTATATATATATATATGATATTCACAAGAAAGATATTCCTTCCATGAAATGAGACTAGGATGCCTTGAACAACCATAACAACCACAAAGCAGAGAACAAGAAAGAACCCTTAGAAATTAAAAATTAAAAACATAACAACAGGGACTTCCCTGGTGGTCCAGGGGTTAAGACCCTGCACTCCCAATGCAGGGGACATGGGTTTGATCCCTCATCGGGGAACTAAGACCTCACATGCCACATGGCGCGTCCAACAAAACAAAACTAACAACAACTAAAAGTTCAAGAGCAAAGTGGGAAGATAAAGTTGAGGAAGTCTCTCAGCAAGCAGAACAAGACAACTAGATAGAAAACAGAGAAAATAAGAAGATAGAAGTCTGAATCCAGACAGTGTAGTATCTAACTAATAGGAATTTCAGAGAGAACAGAGAAAATGGAGAGGCGCAAATTATCAAAGAGCCAATAAGGCAAGATATGCCAGAGCTGAAGGACATGAGTCTCCACGTTTAAAGGACCCAATCAAGTAAAAAAGACCCTCAGTGAGGGACATCATCGTGGAATACCAGAGTACTACAGATAAAGCAAAGGGCCTGAGAGCTTCAGGAGGGAGGGGGTAAGGAGGGAGAAAAACCTGCATGATGGATTGAGAATCAGACTTACAATCCTGGGACACTGGAAGCTAGAAATTCTCTCCAATTTCTGAAGGAATATGATTTCCATCCACAAATTATACACCTAGAATAACTTTCCATCAACGCATAAAGCCATCAACATAAAAAGGACAAAGTATTTAGCTCCCATGTCCCCATTCAAATGATGCCTGTGCAGAGGCTTAGAGAGTGGATGTCCAGATTGGAGCAGGAGGCCAAGGGCTCCCAGAGGGAGATTTCCAGAGTAAATAAGGAACTGATGGTGGGTGATCTCCTTGTGTGCTTGAGAATCAGGAAAATTTATTGCAAGGAGCTTGGAGCTCCTTGGAGCATTTGGGGGGAAATAACAAACTAAGAATATAGAAAAACAAGGAAAGAAAGATAATAAGACAGCTATCAACAAGAAAAAAATGTAATTATAGTACACTACTTGGCTCAGCAGAGAGTAATATTTACATGGTCAGAATAATATAAATGCTGACTAGTGTCAACCAAAAATTATGATAAAATCATATTGGGAGGATGGAGAGATGAGAAGTGAGGTGACTGGGGTGGGAGAGAGCCAAAGCTTCATCTAAATTAGGAGGAAGCCATGGGACTTCCCTGGTGGCGCATTGGTTAAGAATCCGCCTGCCAGTGCAGGGGACACAGGTTCAAGCCCTGGTCCAGGAAAATACCACATGCTGCGGAGCCCCTGTGCCACAACTACTGAGGCTGTGCTCTACAGCCCGTGAGCCACAACTACTGAGCCCACGCGCCTAGAGCCCGTGCTCCACAACAAAGAGAAGCCACCGCAATGAGAAGCCTGCACACCACAATGAAGAGTAGCCCCTGCTCTCTGCAACTAGAGAAAAGCCCGCGCGCAGCAATGAAGACACAACGTAGCCAAAAATAAATAAATAAATTTAATAAATTAGGAGGAAGCCATTTGATGCCTAAAAAAAAAGGTAAATTTAAAAGCAGCAGTTTATAATCTCAGTTAGTGTTTCTCAATTGGAAGTGATTTTGGCCTCAAGGAGACGTGGAAATGTCTGGAGACATTTTTGGTTGTCACAGTGGGGTGGGATTGTTACTGACATCTACTGATGCATTAGTTTCCTATTGTTGCTGTAAAAAAATTACAACAAACAATGGCTTAAAACAACCCAAATTCATTAGATTACAGTTCTGGAATTCAGGAATTCAAAATGGATCTCACTGGGATAAAATCAAGGTGAAGGTGGGCTGCATTCCTCCTGGAGGCTCTAGAGGAGAATCCATTTCCTTGGCTTTTCCAGCTTCTAGGGGGAGCCTGCATCCCATGGCTTGTGGCCCTTCCTCCTTCTGCAAAGCACATCACTTCACCCTCTGTTTCCATTGTCACCATTCCTTCTCTGACTCTTCCTCCCTCCTCCACGCTAAAGAACCCTTGAGATTACATTGGGCTCACCTGGATAATTCAGGGTGCTTTGCTTATATTAAATTCAGTGGATTAGCATCCTCAATTTTATCTGCAACTTTAATTCCCCTTTACCATGTAAAGTAAATATTCACAGGTTCCAGGGATTAGGGCATAGATGTCTTTGGGGAGGGGCTATTTTGCTGCCTACACAAATGAGTAAAGGCCAGGGATGCTGCTCAACATCCTACCATGCCAGAACAGCCTCACAAATGCCAACCATGCTGAGGTTGAGAAAATTCCGATCTAAGGTGATAGATGAGTTATTCTGGGGCTTCTGGCTAGGAAGTGGCATAAAGGAGCCCCCTAGGGAGCTGAAATCTTTTCTACCTTGATCTGGGCTGTGGGCACACAAGTGTAGGCATATGTAACAAATGCAATTGTTAGGATGTGCACACTTTACTCAAAGTATCTTATACCTCCTTAAAAAGACCACACATTTTTAGAGTAGCAGTTAAGTTTATGATTTCAAAATATGGAGGCAAATACTAGGAAAAATAGCTGAAAGAGTTGGAAGTAGTTGCCCCTGGAGGGCAGGATGGGGATGTGAAAGGGTGGAACAGAGACAGCTTTATTTTGTCCCTTATACTAGCATTTGACTTATAACGTATATGACCTTGATATTATAAAATATAATAATTTTTAAAATGACAAAACGGAGAGATTTCCTCATTTACTGTGTCATTAGGATGGGGTTCCTGTTGGCAGCCAGGCTCTGTGCCTGGGATGGGGGCCGTGAGTATGAGGCAGACATGGTCCCAGTCTCTGGAGGGCTTGGTCCAGTGTCAGGGGAGGTGGTGTGCAAATAGTCAGAAGCCATGATCAGTCAGCTTCTAGAAGGGGCTGTGTGTGGATGAAAGGAGTGGTGAGCCCCAGAAAGACAAGGCAGCTCTTATGGACATTAGGGCCACTACCTCCTCTGGCAATAGACTTTGGCTCCAGAGTCCTGGATGGGGGAGGGCTGGCAGAGACATTTGTCCCTGGGCCCCTGGGGTCAGGGCTAGGTAAAGCACAGAGCCCCTCTTCCTGAGCACCCCAAACTAGGAGCCACCAGGGACCATCAAGTTGTTCTGTGCTTTTCTCCCTTACCCAGCCCTGGGCTCCCTGCCTGCCTGCCTTCCACACACCTCCAGCTGACAGGCAGCCGCCCTGCTCTGTCCTAATGTGGCCTTCATCCTTCACCTGCACCCTGACATTTTCACTCTCTCTGGTTCGCAGTCATAAACAAGCGGGAGGGATTGCCGGTATTTAAACTTCAGACACCAAACGTATCATTGTGCAGAGCATTTTTTTCTTTGCTCAACGTTGCGTTTTCAGATTTACCATGCTGCTAATTGTAGTTCTCTTAAATTTTGCAACTGCGCAGAAACGTCCGTTACAGCATAGGCCATGATTGATCAGATTTCACATCGATGACGTTCTCCCTGCAGAAGCTCCCTGTCTGCCCAGGCTGCAGTCCTCTGCATCCCCTTATTAGGGAGGGGGCAGCAGTGCCAGGGGACCCTGGCAGCCCGCTTGTGCCACACTGCCCGCCCACCAAGCACTCTAGGCAGCTCTCAAGGTGGAGGGGCCCCAGAAGAGTGAGGCAGAGGTGGGAGGGGCAGCTTTCCACTCGGCCCACTGGTCCCTTCGGTCCTCCAGGCCCTTCCAGGTGCGCAGGTGGCTTCCTCTGTACCCCCTCCCTGCCTGGTCCCAGCGCTGTCACCCCTCCATCAAAGGGATTTCTCTGACAATTTAGGGGACTAGGCAGCCGCTAGAACAGCAACAGCAACAGCAATTAGATGGTAGCCACGCCATTTATAGAGCGCCTACTGTGTGCCAGGCACAGTGTCAAGATGTCAAGGCCCAGCCTGGATTTTTTTTTTTTAATATTTATTTATTTATTTAGGCTGCGCCAGGTCTTAGTTTCGCATGCGGACTTCTTAGTTGTGGCATGCATGTGGGATCTAGTTCCCTGATCAGAGACTGAACCTAGGCTCCCTGCATTGGGAGCGTGGAGTCTTACCCACTGGACCACCAGGGAAGTCCCCCAGCCTGGATTTCTTTTCTTTTTTTTAAAAAATTATTTTATTATATTTTTATTTTTGGCTGCATTGGATCTTTGTTGCTGAGTGCAGGCTTTCTCTAGTTGGTGAGTGGGGCGTTGTGGTGCGCGGGCTTCTCATTGCGGTGGTTTCTCTCATTGCAGAGCATGGGCTCTAGGCGCCCAGGCTTCAGTAGTTGTGGCTCATGGGCTCAGTAGTTGTGACTCACAGGCTGTAGAGCACAGGCTCAGTAGTTGTGGGGCACGGGCTCAGTTGCTCTGCGGCATGTGGGATCTTCCCGGACCAGGGATCGAATCCGTGTCCCCTGCATTGGCAGGCAGATTCTTAATCACTGCACCATTAGGGAAGTCCCAGCCTGTATTCTTAATACTCACAGCAAGCTGACCGGGATTATCCCCAGTTTACAAATGAGGAAACTGAGGCAGAAGAGGTTGAGGCACTTACCCCTCCCCCCCCACCCACCACCATCAAGCCTGGGTCACTGGGCTCCAGGACACATTTCTCAGCAGCTCTGCAGGGCCTTTGTGGGGAGAGCTGCTGCTGCTGCTGCTGCTTCTAGAGCTCCCCAGGGGATTACCAGAATTTCTCTGCCCCTCATGCCTCAGAAGCAGACACCGTCCTCGGCACCCCTCAGCCCCTCTGTTCCTCTTCCAACATGCAGGTCTGAGAGGAAGGACAGACTCAGACTGTGTTCCCCCATGCCCCCGGGATCACCCCTCCTTTTTGCTGAAGAGACAGGCGGAGGGGGATGGGAGGTTTCCATTGAGCACTGCAGCTGGGGTCCCCAAACTGGAACTCTCAGGCTGGGGGTCTAGGTTGGGCCCCACTCCCCCTAGTGCTTACCCAACAGGTGACCTGGAACAAGTTAATTTTCCCCATGCCTTAGTTTCTTCATTGGTAGATGGAATCAATAATTGTCCCACGTCGTGGCATTGTTTGAAGATCAAAATAAGATATTTCAGGATCCTTGGTGTCTGGGATCTAGAAGGTGCCCCGTGAGTGGTGTGGTTGCTGGGGGGTGGGGTGAGGTGTGATTATTTTGAGGGCTGCATCCTCCCTGGTTTAGGACTCAGGCAAGAATGGGTCAGGCCCTGTCCTCTGGAAGGGGGCTATTAAGCCCAGGCAGGCACAGAGGGATACTCTGGGAGACTATTCAGAGAAGGGCTATCTAAGCAGGATCCTGAAGGATGAGTAGGAGTTTGCCAGATTGAAAAGGATGGAATGTCCCAGGCACAGAAGCACAGAGGTGGGCAAACTCATGGGTTGTTGGGTATGGCAAGTGAATTGAGACTGCCCTGGCCAGAGAAAGTGGTTTTGGGGGGGATCATAACCGAAGAGGAGGCTGGAAGACTGCAGAGCTTATCCTTCCCAGGCAGTATGAGGGGCTGACTCTTTATTCTGGGAGCCTAACCTAACCACTGTTTCAGAGAGGGTTTGATGCGGCTAAACTTGCAGTTGCAAGCATCCATCCAGCTGCAGCTGGGAAGTGGGTTGTTGGGGAGAAGCTAGGGGTTAGGGAGGAGAGGAATGGGTGTGGGAACAGATTTGATAGCTGTGTTAGGCGAGGACAGGGAACAACCCTCCAGGGGGAACATACACAGAGGGGTCTTGAGTGGTGCAGAGGGCCCCCACCAATCAGCTCTCCTGCTTTACCCCAGTAGGGCTCTGCCGGCCTCCCTGTCTTTGCTCTGCTTGTGCCCCACCTGCAAGAGCTCTGGCTCAGGGAACATCCTGTCCCCCCATCCCTATGCCTGGAAGTTCCTCTCTTTGGGGGGAAGAGGCAGAGGGGGGCTAAGAGAGGGGAGCAGGGGAGCCCCAAGCAGAGCGTCAAGATGAATTCTACATAGAGGCCCACTCAGCGAGGGTGCTTCAGTAACACACGTCCCCGCCTCGCAGCCTGGGCTCCTCCTCTCACTTCATCCCTCCCCCTACCCTTGGGGAGCCCCTCAGGTACCGCGGGGGCGAGCAGGGGCGGGGCCCCCGAGCAGTTATAGCTGGACCCACCCGCACCAACTCCTAGCCTGTAGCCTCCCGCACTCCAGCTTCCCGACACTGCGCGCCCAGACACGACTGAGCCAGTTTCTGGTCCGCCCTCCGGGCGGCGGTCAACGTGAGCACCCTGGCGCGGGGCACGGGGGTGCGGAGCCCCGGGCGGGGGCCCACTGCGAGCCGCTGGCTGATCGCATTGCTGTTGCTGCTGTTGCTGCTGCCGCTGCCCGCCGCCGCCTGGTACAAGCACGTGTCGAGTCCCCGTTACCACACGGTGGGCCGCGCCGCGGGCCTGCTAATGGGGCTGCGCCGCTCGCCCTACGTGTGGCGCCGCGCACTGCGCCCGGCTGCCGGGCCCCTTGCCTGGGACGGCTTCGGCCTGGGCGTGTCCCCCCAGGGGCCATCTGCCAGAAGCACCGTCTCTGGGGGGCCCGCCGCCCGCGATGCTCTGTTGCTTCCCTCCGGAGTTCAGAAACTGTGGGAGGTGCGACGCAGAAGCTCCCGCGCAGGGCTCCCGGTGAGTGCGCCTCGCAGCCCGCGCGCCCCGAAGTCCGCGCCCCAACCGGAGCTGCGGCTGGGATCCTACTCCTGGACCTCTGAAGAGCGGGCCAGGTACGCGGGGAGAGGAAGGGGACGGGGACAGCAGTGGACGAGGGTGTCTCGGGAGATCTGAGACCGGAGCGCACGTCTGCCTGCCCACAGGGCATCCTACAACCTTTCCATCCCCGACTCCCAGTAGAGGAAGGCTTTCCTGGGGCAGTCCCTACTCTTCCAGCCTGGGGAGTCGGGGGAGCGGTAGTGGAGGTCGCACAACCCTCTTCCCACGGTCCTCTCTGTTCTTTCCAGAGCCTTCGGAGTGTCTCCTGCTCAGTCATGGTCTGCGCAGGGAACCGCCTTCGCCAGCCCCCGCCTCTCCCCAGAGCCGTCCTGATCGCAGCCCCTGCCCACGCCCCCACGCCTGACGCAGGCGGAATGTCTTCTGCCAGCAGGCCGGCCATCTGGTCAATAAAACCTGCCTAGTTGCCGCGCCCCGGTGTTTGACCCTTTTCCTCCGCGATGTGTACTTTACATCTAGCTTCGGGGCGCAAACAGCCGCGCCCACGCCCTGGCAAATGTCAGGAGCCCTCCAGCTGGCCCGGGCAAGCTCCCCTCAACAGCCGAGATCTGTGTGTCCTTGCGGGGCAGAATGGGGGACGGAGGCTGACTCTGCTGGGGGCTGGGTCCCCTTCTCCCTTCTCTGCCAGTGCTGCCCCTCCTGTTAGGGTGTGAGGTCATTAGACCAGGTCCCAGGGTCCCCCAGGAGGGGAGGGGTATCCCACGGTGGGGGAGGGCAGTCAGACGCTGGGTCCTGCTGCCACTTACCAAGGTGTGCAGGAGGAGGAGAGCAGTAGCTCACACCCTCCGCGCTGAGCTGGAGCCCCCACTCCAGCCTCCTAGGAGGCCCACAGGAGGTCCCCTCACTATGCCCCCTGGCCAGCATGGGGAGAATGTCCTCCCCAAGGGGGTGAGACCTTAAGACCTGGCAGCCCATCCAGTCTTTTCCCCATCTCCCAGAATTCATTTCAAACCCGGATCTCCTTGGAACCCCTCCCTCCCCTCAGCCAAGGGCTTCCAGAGACAAAGTGGGAAACACCTGGCCCCCTTCTTCATCGCCATGGCCGTGATCTCTCCCTAGGGAGGAAGGGTCCCTCCACCTGAGACCCCCTTTCCTCCTCAGGAACCCCTCCACTTCTTATCCCCTTCTGCATTTCCAGTTATTATCTCCAGTCCCCCCATATAAATGTGCTCTGCCATCTTGAATAGCAAGGACACCTGGGTCCCCTTCCAGTGCCCCCCTCACTCCACCCTTCTGCTCCCCCTTCAACCCTCTTCAGTGTGGTCTCCGACTCCCACAACTGTCCTGGACCTCGAACTGCCTGGTCACTGTGCCCTGATGCTGTCTGCCCTTCTAGTCCTCCCTTGGCCATGTGGCAAGGCTGCCCTTGGGGCACCCAGCAAGGACAGGGGAGGGGTGGCTTCACGTCTGTCTAGCTCTTGGTTTTGGGGTGCCCACATGGAGCCAGCTCCCACACTAACCTCCTTGGCCTCTGGAAGCACCCTCTGGAGGCCTCTTCCCACTGGCAATTTCCTCTCACCTCCTGGGTGCATCTCTCTTCCACATGGTCTGCTAATATGGGTACTCTGTTTTACTCCACCCTTCCAATTCTTACGGACTCCAGAATTTATTTACTCTGATTCCACTCAGTATTTTTTTCTTCTAGGATCTGCGCTGGGGGAAGTCACAGGCCACTGAGGTCAACCTCCTCTCCCCCAACTCCACCAGTGCTCTCGCCCCTGCTCCTCACTGAACTTGGCCTTTCAAAACATGGGTGTCCTGACCTTGTCACCCCCAGTCCACAACACCTCAAGGGCTCCCACCACCCATGCAATGAAATCCATGCTCTGAGGCCAGGCCCTGTTCCACAGTCTCATTCCTCCCTCCCCTTCCCCACACAGCCTGCAGGAACTCTAGGCAGATTCCAGAACAGCCCTGTGGTTCACCCTGCCTGAGGACTCCAGGGCCCCAGGCCAGGTTAAATGCCCCTCCTGGAGGCTGCCCCAGCCCTGGGCTTCCCCTTGCCAAGGTACACAAATCTGTTTCCCTGGGTCTCAGTGATGTTTCCCCAGTGCTCGCCAGGGCCTGGCACCAAGTGGCCTGCAAATGTTTGGTCACAAGTGCTGGAACACTCGGTGAGGGGCTAGATTTCATGGTGCCTGAAGATACCCCAGTCCAGAGAGGTTGGTGCCAGATTCAAGACGAGAAAGCAGAGCCTGTTAGGAGCTCAGCAGAGGCCCAGCTTCTCTGCTACCACCCCCATGGCGCCCCTATGCTCCTGCAGTGCAAGCAGCCCTAGGGCGCAGGTGTCACTCCAATCCCCCACTCGGCAGGGCTGGACCAGTCAGAGACAGAGAGGTGGAACCTTGGGCAGCTCCCCGGACGATGTAATCCCACTCATCGCCGGCAGGGAGCGCTGCGCGGCTGCTCTCCCGGGCTACAGTCGCACTCCGCTCCTCTGGCGATGGGAGGAGGTAGGCGGGGCCATCCCTGGGTGGGCGGGGCAGTCCACCTGGGAGTCCTTGACCACGGGCCTTATGCACTTCCGCACTCTTCGATCCTCGAAGCCTCTCCAATTCTCTCTCCCTCTCATCTCTGGGTCTCTTGTTCTCATCTCTCTTCCCGTTGTGCTGGTCCCGCCTGCTCCAATATGGGGCTCTGAAGAGAGGCCTGGCGAAGTCTAAAGGAAAGGGTCGTAAGCGACGCCTGGTCATCGCGCGAGGCCCTTAATGCCTATTAGGGAGGGGGCTCCGGCCCTCCCTCAGGAGACAAGGCCTCTGCTCACGGTCACACCAAAAGAGTCTCTGCCCAGACCCAGGCTCTGCCCCATCTCCGCAGGGAGGTAGGTTCAAAGGTCAGAGGAAACCCCCTCCCCCCAGACAGGAGCACAGGACAATCCTACACCAGGTGGACCTAGGGGAGAGAAGGACTGGAAGATCTGACATACTTCCTCTCCCTCTGTCGCATCCCAGCGGACCAGGATGGCTGGAGTGGGGTGAGCACAGGAGCGTGAGGGGGTGGGGGTCACCCAGACCTCTGCTCACCTGCAACCTGTCCGCCTTCCCGCCTGCTGCTGGCCTCGTGCTCACCTCCCCCAGCCCATCCCCAGCGACCCAAACAGCTTCCAGCCCAAACACCTTTCAGTGCACACTTCCGGGCCGCTGCCCAGGCTTCTCCCTTCCCTTTGCTGCCTGGACTCTCTCTTCTTGCACCTCCGCACAGTGCGGCTGAAGGAAGAGGCCTGGGAGAGTTTGGCCAGAGAGCTGCTGGGTCACCTTTCTTCACCTCTGTCACCCCAGGCGCTCCGTACTCACCCTGTTCCCTCTCACTCACTCCTGCTCTCCCTTCCGAGTGGTTCCCTGCTGCCTTTATTCTGTTGCTTTTATCCACTTCCTTTGCTATCTGTCCCCTTTGTTACTATGATGTTGGCTTTGTTACTCTGCTAACCTTTCTTGGTACCTCCTTGGCTTCTCTTTTGCTTTGGGGCCTCCTTTGTTATTCTGGGGCACAGTGTTCCTGGCCCCTGGCTGTGACCACATCCCTTGGTTACCCCACCCTCCAGTGGTGTTCTGTTCCCATCCATTTCACTCACAGGCTGAGTCCTGGGCTGCAGAAGGCTGATCTGGGAGTGTCTTTTCTACAGAAGGGGAAGAGGTCTCCAAGCCTCCTGACCCAAGGGATCAGGGGTCCCTACCTTCCCTTCCCCTTGGTCTGGGGGTCTCCCCTCCAGCCACCTCCCTCGTCTCTGGTATGGCCTCAAAGCTATAGCATGGCAGGTCCTGGGTGGTCCTGGTTGCTATAGGGTGACCCCTAAACCCCACCTGGGGTGGCATATGGTGGACCCCACTGTCCATACCCACCCTCACTGCCTCCGGGGACAGCAGTACCAGGTTGGGTTCAGGGAGGCCAGTCACAGGCCAGACAGGCAGCCTCTGGAGAGACAGACAGACAGATGGAGGTGGCTAGCCAGGCAGCAGCCTATGGCAGCATCATCCAGGGGATGGGGGAGCAGCCTTGCCGCTTCAGCCTAAGTGGCTTTTAGGGACAGCAGCTGGGGTGTGGACACCCAAGGGGCTGTGGCCCAGGAGGCTGCCTAGAGGCAGGCCCTGTGCTTGGGCCGGGGCTATGAGCCCAGGCTGCAGGCACTGGCAAGGGAAGAAGGAGCAGCAAGGACTGGGCCTGAGCACAGCCTGCTTTTCCCCTCATGGGGAACTGTCTGGGCTGGCTGTGCCTGACCCCTGGGGGCCAGGCATGTGCAGGGTGCTGAGCAGGGCTGGGGAGGGGCAGGTTGAGGGTGAGCCTGCAGCTCAGCTGTCTTCCTGTATGTGTGACTGAGAAAGCTGAAGAGGGTGGACTTGGGATCTCACCACCCTGGGCCCAAGGGGAACTGGGGAAACTTGCATGGGTCTCTTCCCTCTCCAGACCTGTTTCCTGATCTGTAAAATGGCCTGAGACCCCTAGGTTTTTTCCAGGTAAAATGTACTCAGAGAGGTACACAAAGAATAAATGACTTTCCATCGGTTGGGAGAAGGGGGCATTCATGCTGGTGGAGGTGGAGGGAGGGGAGGGGAGGAAGAGCTGGGGTGCAGGAGGGGCCTGCTCAAGGGAGCAGCTCCCGTGAATGCTGACTGGCTAGTGCTCAGAGGCCCAAGCCGTCAGCACATTTCATCCTAGGTCAGGAGGAGAGTAGCAAAGACCCCTTCCTTCCAGCCAGATAAGTGCATGTCATTCCCTCACCCTTTGCAGTCACCCACCAGGCCTGGGATGGGCAGGGATAGGAGTGAGGGGTCCTGGCAAAGGGAGGGGATGGTGGTGGGGAATGCTTAATGGTCCAACGTAGCACAGATAGGCACAATCACTCCTGGGCAGGGCCAGGAAGTCACTCAGTCACTGGCCTACAGGATATAGGAAGGGGCTGCTGCCTTGTCAGTTTCAAACCCCTCTTTTTGCCTCCTGGACCATCCTGGGACTCTGTGCTGGGTCAGGGAAGCTCTGGGTTGCAGGAGGGATTCTGATACAGGAACGGGCCATGGGAGGGGAGAGGGGGGGAGGGGGAGGGGGGTTCCCGAGGAGGGTGGGCAGAGCCATGGCCATTGTTCTTACCCTCGGGCCCCTGTATAGGGGTTCCTCAGTCTAAGGATCCTTTCTCCACCCCCTTCCCGCCTCAGGGGCCTGCCTTGATACCCCTGCTGCTCATACAGTAGGTGCTCAATAAATGTTACTGGCATAGGAGGCAAAGGCGCTGGCGCCAAGAAGGCTGCCCAGAATGGGAGCGAGACAGAGGGGTACTGGTGATTCGGGGGTGCCCTGACGCCTCCCCCGGGGCCTCCCTGGGCTGGCGGAGCGCGGAGGCAAAGGAAATGACCAGGGTGGCTTGGACCCGGGGCGGGGGCGGCATGGCGGAGGGGGCGGGGAAGGGGCGGGCGCGGGGGCGGTGCCGCAGCCAGAGCCCGAGCCGGAGCCGGAGGCGACGGGAGCCGAGCGGGAGCCGCCGAGGCCACCACCGGGTCTCCAGCGCCGCCGCCGCCTCCGCGCCCCCCCCATCCCCGCGAGCCGGCCCCCGCGCCCCTGCCTGCTGGCGGCGGGCGAAAGCGCCGTGGCCAGCCCTTGGCCGGCCGGTGGGCAGCCGGCACCATGGCCGCACCGGAGCCTTTGCGGCCGCGTCTGTGCCGCCTGGTGCGCGGCGAACACGGCTACGGCTTCCACCTGCACGGCGAGAAGGGCCGCCGCGGGCAGTTCATTCGGCGCGTGGAGCCCGGTTCCCCGGCGGAGGCGGCCGCGCTGCGCGCCGGAGATCGGCTGGTCGAGGTCAACGGCGTCAACGTGGAGGGTGAGACGCACCACCAGGTGGGTGCCTGTGCTCCATCCCCGGCCCACCGCTCCGCCACCCCCCACCGCCCCCATCCCCGGAGCGCGTCCCTGCCCCGCGCGCGCGGAGGGCGCCAATAACCACCGAGCTCGGGGCTGCCTGCGCCCAGGCCTCAGCTCCCTTCTCCGGGCCAGGAGGGGATCGCACAAGGGCCTGCGGTGGGCTCCCGTGGAGAGGTGGGGGACGTGGCCGCTGAGGCAGAGGCAACCGGCCTCCTTCTAGCCTCCTCCAGCCCGGGTCGGTCCTGCACGGAGCGAGGCGGTGGGGGGTGGAATCCTGGCAGGGAGGGGCCCGCATTGCGGCTCCTCCGTGTCTCAGCCCTCGCTCTTAAGTCTTGTTCCGGCCTCAGCGCAATGTGTGGAGCAGTTGGCCCCTCGGGGGTCTCCCTGTGCCTGGGGATACGGGTGCTTTTCTATCAGCGTGTACACATGTGCGTGTGTACACAACTGGGTATGTCTGTGAATGTACAGGTCCCTCGTGTGTGTACCTGCAGGGGATGTCACAGGGAGGGCACACCTGTGTGTGCCTGCATCAGTTGAGTGAGTGTGTGTGCTGGACTGTATGCACATGCGTATACAGGTCTGCACTCCTAGATATATGTGTGTGCATACAGATCTGCATGCCTGGACGTGTGTGAACTGGGAGATGTGTGTGTGTGTGTGTGTGTGTGTGTGTGTGTACCCTCCTGTGTGTGGCTGTGTATATATGTGTCCCGGCCTCTGTGTCTGTTGGCTATGTGTAGTCGTCAGTGTGTCTGTAGCCAGTGTACTAGTGTGTGTCCTGGCTGATGGTGTCTGGGTCCTGGTGGGAGTCACCGCTGTGGCAGCACATTCTTCTCCAAAGAGGCTGCTGGATGGCCTGGCAGGGGTCACTGATCGCAGCCCCCTGCCCCTTGCAGCTGAAGATAAAGGCCAGAGGGAGGTTCTCTGCAGGTTCTGACCCCTGGGGGGTGTCCGTCTCCCACTGACCAGGGACTCACCTGGCTTGGGTCCAGTCTTCCTCCACCCCTTCTACTCAGGCTCCTCTGTGTCCCCCCAACACCTGTCTGTGTGGCCAGGCCTGGGCCTAGAGATTAGTAAATTGGCTGGGCTGGGAGCTGAACTCTCACTTCTACCCTTGGAGATTTTGTCTGTCCGTCTGTCTGCCGTCCTTCTGTCTTTTACCCAGAGTGTCAGCTGGATAGGCTGTTTGCTGGAGGGTGGGGGTCAAGGCCAGAGAGCTTGGATTGACAGGCCATAGGGAGGGCCTGGTAGAGCTGGCGCCTGGCCTCTGTTTAACAGTTGCTGCCACCCTTGCCCCTAGAGCAATGCTTATCCCAGGCCTCCCGGGGTGCTGGTCTCTAAGAACTTCACACAGGACCACTTGAGACCTTCCCACTGTCTTGGGAGGGAGAAGGTACAGTTACGGCTCCCATTTTACAGATGAGGAAACTGATGCTTGGGGATACTGGGTGACTCGTCTGGGTCCCACAGTCAGGAAGCATGAGGGTCCTGGAGTCCTCCTGTGACTCTGTGGCTCATGGGGAAAGACAGGTACAGAGGAGGGCTGGGGCAAAGATGGGCCTGGTTCAGACCCTCCTATCTTTTGAGAACATCTACTGAGAAGCTGGTGGGGGCCCTGTCTGTCCTTTCCCAGGCCTAGGGGTAGGGGTGGGGTATTGCCCTTCCTTCCCCAATGCCCAGTGGGCACTGCCCCTCCTGCGGGCACACACTAGCATGTATGCGCCGTCACCATGCACATGCTCTAGATACTTCACAGACACCTGTGTAACCACACCTGTCCCACAGGTGGACCTGCCCCTCCCCACCTCTCCCTGCTGTGTCTGAATCCTGCTTTCCGGGTTATGGGTAGGTACCTGAGGAGGTGCCTTGCCACAGGAATCCAGGTGTTCTCTCCGCAGGTCCAGTAGGAATAGGTCCATTGTCATGATCTGGAAGAGAATGGAAGGCCTAGAGGCAGGGGTTTAGACCACTATGTTCCACCACTGGAAAAGACAGAAAAAGGCACAAACACACTGAAACTGGGACCCAGGGAGACAGTTCTCTCCTTCAAACCCAGACCTAGAGACACCCTGAAACAGAAGGCTGCAGGGTGCAGGCCGCACACATGCACACACGCATGCTGAAAACCCGAAGCTCAGCCGAGCCCCGTCTTTGTCACTTCCTGGGCCGAGGTGAGGCCCTGTGAGGCCCCCACAGCCCTTGCAGCCTGGGCGCTTGTGTCCGGAGTCCCAGGAGAAGAGGGAGGGAGCTGCTGGAGTGGGGGTGGGGGGCGGAGCCAGCGGGCCTCTCGATCCAGCCGCCCACCCCTGCCCCTGGTAGGCTCGCAGCCTGCCCACAGCCCTGGGCCAGCCCTGGGTGGTGCCGCTGCCCATGTGCTGCCTGCTGCCTGGAGTGCTGGCCGTGACCTCCCACCACCCACCTGTCCCAGGTGGTGCAGAGGATCAAGGCCGTGGAGGGGCAGACTCGGCTGCTGGTGGTGGACAAGGAGACGGACGAAGAGCTCCGCCGGCGGCAACTGACCTGCACCGAGGAGATGGCCCAGCGAGGGCTGCCCCCTGCCCACGACCCCTGGGAGCCAAAGCCGGACTGGGCACGAGGGAGCAGCCTCAGCTCTGAGGTCGCCCAGAAGGTATGGTGGGCTCTGCCCACAGGGACCACCTGGGCTCTCCCAGAACCACCTTCTTGTCCTCCTGACAGCAGTCTCTGCCTCTAGTCACCTCCAGAAGTATCTGTCTCCATCTCTGCTGCCCCTCTGGGCCCCTTCTCTGCCCCTGGTGAAAACCCTCTTGGCTACCTGGAGCCACTCTTTCTGCCCTCAGCCTGTGCTCTAAATCAGGTAGTGTCAGGGCAACCTGGCCCTGGTCCACAGCCCCCGTCTCTGGCCCTCTTCCCCAGGACGCTCCTCAGAGCCACTTGTCCTAGGAAGGGTCATTCTGACAAGCCACCCCCTCCCTGGCCTAGGGGCTGAGGAACCTGGGGAGGGGCTGCTGGGATGTTCTGGGACTGAGCGTGCTCAGCTCTGTGCCTGTGTTGGGTGTCTGTCTGAGGAGCCTGCTTGTGCTCTGAAGGCCTCAGAGGGACTGACCCTCCTCCGTGGTGGCAGCTGAGGAGACTCTCTAAGCTGGGTCCTCAGCTCTGGGGTCTGCAGGGGTTGCGGCACCTCCCCCTTCTCCTTGCTCCCCCCTCCAGACAGGAAGAGCTAACTGGGGAAGAGCTGGGGAAGGGGGAGGTGGTGGTGGTGGGGAGTCTAGTTCTGTCTCTTTCTAGGTAGCAGGGGCTGGGCAGTGGCCCTATTGGGGCAGCACCTGGATGCCAGGAGGAAGAGCCTGCTTGTCCTGCCCTCCTGGAAGCCCCGCGCCCTTACTACCTTCTGTATTTTGTGCCCCTACTACCTTCTTCATTTTTTTTTTAAAGAGAAAAATCCCTTAAAGGAAGATTCAAGCCGAGGGGCTCCCCAGAGCCCACTTTGAGAACCACTGGCCTGGGGCTGGTGGAGGTGTGAGATCTGACATTTCTGGGTGTGCAGGGGACCCTGACACCTGCCCTGTCCCTGTCCCGGATGTCTCCCAGGCGAGCTGGCCATGCCTGTGACCTGGATCCTGTGGGGCCTTGTGTTTCTCCTGGAGGGGATGGCATTCCCGGTGGGGAGGCAACCTGGGCACAGGCATGAGCATGAACCCCTGCCCCACTTTTTTGTTCTTTGTGGCTCTACGGCAGGCTAGGGGGTGATGGTTAGGGCCACAGTGCCAAGTCCTGGAGTCTGGACTTTGCCCCAGGGCCACTGAAGGCCAGAGTAGGGGGTGTTAGGGTCAGATTTGTGATTTCAGGGGAGCCCTGGGATGGTGCACTGGCTGACCACCCCGCCAGACTGAGAGCTGGAGTCTCCCTCCTTCCCAGGGCATCTCACCCCCAGGAGGAAGCGCCCCTCCCCCTAGGCGTTTGTCCATTGATTTAGACACAAATGGCTGAGTTCACTTTCCTGTGGAAAACTCTGCCCTCAGGCCTTATCTGGAGGGTGGGGAGGCACCTTGTCCTTGGGTGGGACCTTCTCCCTCCACTATTTCAGGCTCTGGGGGCTGCAGGAAGCCCTAGGAGGGGTCTTCCGCTGGTGTATTTTTTTTAATTTATTTTTATTCGACTTATTTTATTTTTGGCTGTGTTGGGTCTTCATTGCTGCGCGTGGGCTTTCTCTAGTTGTGGCGAGTGGGGGCTGCTCTTTGTTTCAGTGTGCGGACTTCTCATTGGGGTGGCTTCTCTTGTTGCGGAGCACGGGCTCTAGGTGTGCAAGCTTCAGTAGTTGTGGCTCACGGGCTCTAGAGTGCAGGCTCAGTAGTTGTGGCGCATGGGCTCAGTAGTTGTGGCTCTCTGGCTTTAGAGCGCAGGCTCAGTAGTTGTGGCGCACGGGCTTAGTTGCTCTGTGGCATGTGGGATCTTCCCAGACCAGGGCTCGAACCTGTGTCCCCTGCATTGGCAGGAGGATTCTTAACCACTGTGCCACCAGGGAAGCCTGCTGCTGGTGTAATTTTAGAGGAAAAGAGTGGGGCCCGTCTGGCAGGTCCCTCCGTGGTTGGGGCTGGCAGGGGGACAGGGACCCCATAAGGTCAGGGGAGTCCCTGAGGGCACGGTCTCTCTTTTCCCTCCCAGCCAGAGACCCGGTATTTAATCGGCTGAGCTCAGAGCATGGGAAGGAAGAGCTGGACCTCCGCTGACCTCCACAAACCAGGCTTAGCTTCCGCCCATCACAGGCTGTGAGGGAGCCTGGGTGAACGATGCTTATATACAGGGCTATGCCCTGATAGGGCCTCAACAGCAGTGGGTCAGGAGAACTGGGGAGAGATGTGTGTTGTTTGCTTCACGGTGGGGGATGAAGGGGCCCACCCTCCATGCCCTGTGGGGGGAAGGGCTGAGGTGGGAGTCCAGGCCCCAAGGGCCCTTCTGGCTCTCTCAGCCTCAGTGTCCTCCTGTCCTGGGTAGGGAGGAGGGGGTGCGCAGGGGAGGACACTGATGTGGCTGGCCCCTCCCTTCCGGGGGCTGTCAGCGCTGTCAGTGGTGACTCAGCCCGGTTCAGACTGGGCTGGGGTGGCCGCAGCTGCAGTGCAGCTGATCGTGACAGTGATGATGGGGGACCGCCCCGAACAGCGACGGGGCAGCCAGCGGTGCCAGGGCTGCAGGGGTGTGATAGACCCCGGGCCCTCCTCCCCCTCACAGCCAGCCCATGCCTCCATCTCCAGTTCTGGAGGCCTTTGGGGGCTGAGAGTGAGTGAGGTGACAGAGTCCTGCAGAGGGTGACCGCCTGGTACAGGACGTGGTGCCTACAAGAGGGCTTTTGGGGCTCCCTGGTTCCTGCTCCCCATCCCCCCGTGAGCTGCAGCAGGACTGTCTTATGTTCTGAGGTCAGGGTCCCCTCCTTTGCCTCCTTGTCTCCCCAGCCCTGGGTCCTGGGAGAAGGGCAGGGCCTCCCAGCAGTTTCCTTCCTTCCTTTCTTGGGACGGAAACCTGGCCGGTGGGGGACACCCGGCTGGAGCCTGAGAAGGGGAGGGGGGCTCAGCCACCACCCTGCTCCTCAAAGTGACTCAGCCCTATGTCCCCACCCGTCCCTGGGGAGCCTGGGCCACAGTGGGAGGTGGATAAATGGGGTGGCAGCCTGGGCTGGCTGGAGAGCTCAGGCCACTCCAGCTGGACGCTCGCCGCTTGCCGCTTCTGTCCCGCCTCCTATGGCCCGCTCTGGGAGTGCCACACCACCCTCCCCGGCCCCAGGAGCCCTTCCACGGAGCCCATCCCGGAGGCTTGTGCAGGTCAGGTGGGGTGGGGGCAGGGTGGGCAATGAGGAAACTGGCAGCCAGCTTAGTCTCTGTCCCCCAGGATTGGGAGAGGGGACGCTGGGGACCCTGGTGACCCTGGTGTGAGCAGGCTGGACCCTGAGCAACAATGGGGGCCTTTTTCTGCCAGGGCTGGTGAGTCACCATCTGGGGGGTGGTACAGCCTGGCTCCAGGGGTACCCCCATGCCAGCCTCTTTGTCTGGTTAGAGGCATGTCCGGGAGACTAGGGCTTGTCCAGCTCTGTGGCTGCCTGGTAGGGAATGGGGCTTGGAAGCCTGTGGAAGCCTGAGGGCCTAGCTGGGAGGCAACAGGAAGTGCTCTGAGCCAGGGCAGGAGCGAGGAATGTGAGCAATGCGGCCAGGCCCAGCCTGCACCCCCTCCTGACCTACTATGGTGCTGGGCCTCCCCGCGGGCTTTCCCCCTGGGTCGCCTTGCTGCCAGCCTTGTCTCCCCACTGTCCCCCATTGCAGCCCCTCAACCTGAGGGGTCTAGTGCCAAGTTTGGCGCTCCTTGGACCCTGATCGTAAGGAGAGGGACTTAGGTCAGATGTTAGGAGAAACCTCTTGGCTGTGCGGTGAGAGGCAGCCGTGCTGGGTTGAGGCAGGGAGATGGCCAGTACGGTCTCGAACCAGAAATGACTGCATTCAGCCTGGCTTCATGGCCCCAGCTGTCCCCTCCGACAGTCCTGCTTCCCATCTGGGGGCCTTAAGAGAACACTCCCTGGAACCATTGTGGAGGGTGTGGGAAGAGGCCACAGGGCCCAGTGCTGAGGGCCGTCCTTTCACACGATGGGTCACTGCACGGGTCCATGAAGCCTGTTTGCGAGCGTACGTTTGGATGTCTGGTCTCTGTGACCATGTGATGCCCCGCTGCCACCCGGGCCCAATTCCACCACCAGGTGTGCTCATGTCACACTTCCACGGCCACACATGGCCCCGGCCAGCCTTGGGACCTGTGCTCTGACAGCCTGGACCTGAGAGGCACGTCAGAGCTGCACACCTGTACTTCCAGGTGTGTCTGGAGAGGGGCTGAGTCTATAAGTGAGCTCCTGGAGCACCCAGGGGTCTCACAGCCCCAAGTTCAGCCCAGGATGCCTGGCTGAGCCCCTGGGGGACTGAGGAGCAGCAGCCCAGTCCCTGGAATTCCTGGGGTTATGGGGCAGATGGTGGCCTGCAGCGGGGGTTCCAAGGGGGCAGGCTTTGGGGGGTCGGGGAAGGGGTCATGGAGAAGGGGCACAGGCTGGACCGGAAGAAGGTGTTCCCCAGGGGTGGGAGGGCCTAGAGACTGAGGTAAGGCACCACCCTGTGAGGAGAGACACGCTTGGTCCCACAGCTGGGTGGCCACAGTCCGATTTGGGGTTTGGGGGTGAGCTCGAAGGCCTGGAGGCTGGCCCTCCCTCAGTACAGCCCCCAGCCTGGCCCAGGGTCACTGGCCACACACAGGGAGGTAGAGGGACAGGAAAAGGCCCTGGTGAGCACCCCCTCCCTGCATAGTCTCATCTGCACGCGCACTTGAGCCCCAAGCTCCCAGGAAACCTGAGCTGCTGGCCGCCCGCTCCCTCCGGCCACCGCCATGTTCAACTGAGCACCGGTGGCCGCTGGCCACTCAGCGCTGTGGTCACTACCTCAGGCCCTGGCTGGGTGGGGGCCCTGGGGTCTGGCCTCTGCCTGCACGGCCCTCCCGCACCCCCAGCCCAGAACCTACTGCAGGATGCCAGAGGTAAACGGAGGCAGAGCCCTGGGGTGTTGGTGGGGGGACCCTCAGGGCACCGTGAGCCTTCCATGGAGGGCAGGGAAGATGGGAGGCAGGCCCCATCCTCGGCCCCTCACTCTGCTCCCTCACTGGGGCTCCTGCCCAGGCTCCAGCCGGTGCCTCCCAAGCCTCTGGGCCCTGTGGGGGCGGGGGCGGCTCCAGCTTGATCTGGAATGTGAAAGCAAACACAGCCGCACTGCCATCAGCCCTAGGGAGACCTTTGGGAGCATAAACAAAACAGCCGGTCCTACGGCCCTACCCTGCCAGCCCCACACTCCGGATGGGGGTTGGGTAGAGGACAGGCGGGGCCCACAGCCTTCCTGGACGCTGTGACGAGTGGCAGCTCATCGCACTTGTCTCTCCTAGGCCCCTGGTCTGTGCTCAGCCCTAGCCTTGAGCCCATTGATTCTCCCAACACCCCTGTAAGGCCCCTGACCCTATCGCAGGTCCCTAAGGCTTTGTTCAGGATCCGGAAGCTGGATCATCACAGGCAGCCTAAGCATCACCCCCCCAGCCGCCCCCCCCGCCAACCCCGTGTTGGTCTCTGAGACCTGGGGATGCTGTCAGGTGGGGGCATGATGCTGAGTGTGGGGCTGGGGCTCCCTCCCACCACCTCCACTCCTGCCTTTGCACACTGGGGACAGGACTGGAAGCCTCAGGGGTGGGGTCAGCGCCTCTAGGGTGGGAGGTCAGAGCTGGAGCCTCACCCTGCATCCCTGTGCCTGCAGGATGTCAATGGGCCCCTGAGGGAGCTGCGCCCGAGGCTCTGCCACCTGCAAAAAGGCCCCCAGGGCTACGGGTTTAACCTGCACAGTGACAAGTCCCGGCCTGGACAGTATATCCGCTCGGTGGACCCAGGCTCTCCTGCTGCCCACTCTGGCCTCCGTGCCCAGGACCGACTCATAGAGGTACCCGCCCTGTGTGTATATGTCTGCTCCTGTGTCCTTTCTGTTTGTGACTGGGCCCGTGTCCCCTGTGTGTGTCCGTATGTTTGTCTATGCCTGTGCCCTCCCGCGGTGCGCGCGTTTGTGTCTGGGCCCCGGGTCCTCACTGGGAGGAGGGAGATGCTGGGAACCTGAGCTGGTGCTCCTCTTGCTGCCGTGGCTGGTGACAGCGTTGATGAATATTTGATGTCACACCTGGCCAAGTGGCTTGGGGGGCTGGTGGGGACCTGCCCTCAGGCAGCACTGATCCCATGCTGGCGGCGGCAGGTGAACGGGCAGAATGTGGAGGGGCTGCGCCACGTGGAGGTGGTTGCCAGCATCAAGGCACGGGAGGACGAGGCCCGGCTGCTTGTGGTGGACCCCGAAACAGATGAGCACTTCAAGCGGCTGCGGGTCACACCCACCGAGGAGCATGTGGAAGGTGGGCGGCTGCCCTGGGGCCCAGTGCTGGGGTAAAGCATTGGGGGCTGAGTGGCCAGTGACACACTGTCCCCACAGGTCCATTGCCATCACCAGTCACCAACGGGACCAGCTCGGCCCAGGTGAGAGGGTGGGAGTGGACAGGGTGAGCCCAGGAGACCACAGGGGCACCTTTGGGGGTCCCCAGACCTGACAGAGCCCCTCCGACATTTCTGTCCTTGTCTAGCATGGTTGTGAGATCGAGCTTGGCCCTGTCACTCCCAGCCATGATGCCCCTTGGATCCGTCTTGGGTCAGCCACACCCCAGCGCCATAGGGCACTCGGGCACCTCCAGGGTGTAGTAGAGGCTCAGTGGCCACTGCCAAATAGAGGAATAAAGGCAGCTCTGGCGTGTGCACGCGTGTCTGCACGTGTGCGTGTAAGCCTGTGTGTGCACAGCGGCTCCTGGGTGGGGTCCCTAAAGCCAAGCCTTACCCTTGGTTTCCCAGCTCAATGGTGGCTCCGTGTGCTCATCCCGAAGTGACCTGCCTGGCTTAGACAAGGACACTGAGGTAGCGGGTGCCTATCCACCTCTACTGCTGTTCACACACTGGGGGGCCTGAGGCCTTGGGGGCGGGCATCTGTGGAGCTGTCAGCCTGAGCTGTGAGGCCACCGCCTCTAGGAAGCCCTCCTGGGCCTGCCACCAGGTGGCCTCTGGTGTGAACTCCCTGGGAAAGGCCACCTGTCTGGGGGCCTGGGTCCAGGGCTCACTCTGGCCACCCACCCACCATATCTGCCCCTAGGATGGCAGCACCTGGAAGCGCGACCCTTTTCAGGAGAGCGGCCTCCACCTGAGCCCCACTGCAGCCGAGGCCAAGGAGAAGGTGAGAGCCACCAGGGTCAACAAGCGGGCACCGCAGATGGACTGGAACCGGAAGCGAGAGATCTTCAGCAACTTCTGAGCCCTCCCTGCCTGTTTCCTGCCGGGCTCCTCCTGCATGGACCTTGGGCCTTGCCCCTCGGGCCCGCCCAGAGCTCCCCTCAGTGGACTGGAGGGGACATCCTTACCCCCCAAGCCGTGGTGGTCCCACCACCACCCAAGAACCAACCTGTGCCCCAGTGAGACCCCGTCCTGCCCCCCACCCACTGGGTGCTAGGGGAGTGTGGCAGCAAGATGGGGAGAGAGAGCCCCTGAGATGTGAGATACCCAGAGAGACAGTGATGGGATGTGGGGAGAGGGAGAGGAGGGAGAGGAGGGAGAGGGGGGAGAGGGGGAGAGGGGAAGAGGCAGTGGTAACCCGCGGGGCCCGGCCCTTGCTGCTCTGCCTGGGCCTGCTGACTTAAAGGAATTTGTGTTTTTGCTTTTTTTCCAGAAAGAGCTCTAGCTCCACACATGTTTCCACTTAATACCAGAGCCCTGCCCCCACCCCCCTCAGGACGTGCTCTCTAAATAATTGCAATAAAACAAACCTTTCTCTGCAAACCATTTTCTCCCCACCCCTTCAGCAGCAGCCATCCCAAGCAGGAGTGCCAGGGACGTCCAGGGACAGAGTTGGGGCGCTTGCAGGCCGTGTTCATTCAGGCTTTGGGGGGTGCTGGGGATGCCAGATGTGGCTGTGAGAGCTGCCCCTCTGCCCTGTCCCTGCCCTCCCTGGGGGGGTGGGTCTGGGGTACAGGGCCTGGGCTCTTTGAGGGGCCTGAGAATGGAGGCCCTGTGCCCCTGAGGAGGGCAGACTCTGGACAGGCACCTTGTCCCTGCACGGCAGCCCCCAGACCTTTGGGGTGTGACTGTGTGAGAGCCTGTCCCCAGGAAGGACCCCAGGCTCCGGGCTTGGCCCCTGCTAGGAGCCTCCCCCAGAGGAAACCCCACCGACTCTGCCTTTCCCCTGCCCAGAACCTGACCGACCGACATCGCTGTCTGCCCCATAAGCCATAGCACACGCGCGCCTTCAGAATAAACAGGCCTTCCTTGGACCCTGGCTGTCTCTGTCCTTCCTGAGCCTTCATTTTGGGGGTTGGAGGGATCATGGTCTGGGCAGGGAGGTGGCAGCCTGCAGCTCCCCAAGTCTCAGCTGCTGGAAACAGTCCCATTCCTAAGCCTCCCCTCCCCAAATCCATCCGCTAGCCCCTCTCAGCTCCTGCTCCCTCTTGCTTATCTCTCTAGCGCACTTGGGACCCCTGTGCTTCGGAACCCTGCCCTCTCACCAGCACCTCCCTGTGAAGCCTTCTGGGCCCCTGGCCCCCCAGCAGGTACACGCAGGTCAGGCCCTGTGCCCTGTGTTGCCCTCCCTGGGCCTGCTGGTGTCCCTCTGAGACCAGGTGGCTCTGTAAACACTGAGGGTGGGGCCTTCGTGGCAGAGGCTGGGGCTCTCAGGGTGCACAAGTTCAGGAAGGGGCGTGTGTTTCCACGTCCCCAGCCAGCTGCTGCGGGAGGCAGCCTGGGCTTCCAACGTCCCCAGCGGGCTTCCAGACAGCTGGCTGCAACTGGCTCCTACAACCCCCCCGCCACCCCTGCCCCCCAGCACTCAGTCCAGATGGTCACGTCCCCATCCTGGCCTCCCAGGCAGCCCTGTTCCAGACACACGTGAGCACGGATGCAAACACAGCTCATGCATGTGCTTTCCAGCATGCCGCCTCCCACCCACCGGGGTAGAAATCAGCCAGACCCTAACTACAAACAGCCCCCAAACTTTATTATAAACAGGCTATGGCTCTCCAGCAAAGGCACAAAGAGGCCAGAGTGGTGCCGGGCAGAGGCCCCAGGCCCTCAGAGTCCGTGTGCAGCTGGGCACAGGGCCCGGTTGAGGCAGGCCTGGCAGCGCGGGTGGAGGGGCAGGCAAGTCTGCTGGCCAAAGCCCACCAGCAGTCCATTGATCTCGCTCCACAGCTCCCTGTGGGGGTGGGAGCCATCAGTGTGGAGGGAGGGTGGGAGGGAGGGGAGCCCGCCCTGCCCCACCCCAACCCTGCACACCTGGGCAGCCACTCTTCCAGTGCCCTGCGGGTCTCCTCCGGGGACTTGGTTGCCTTCCTGGTCCATCTGAGTCGGTTTACGATTCTGTGCACGTGTGTGTCCACTGCTGCTTGGAGATGGGGCAGGGTGAACACGGGGCAGGCTCACCGGGCCAGACTGCCCCATCCCTGCCACGGCTCCCAGTGCGGGTTGGTGGGGGGCTGAGTCTGAAGCCTGAATCCCCCTACACACCTCCCCAACCCCCGCTGGCTTCTGAGGAGGACCCAGAACTGCGCAGGCCTGAGAGAGAGTCACATGGGCCATCCCTGCTGCTAGGCAGGGGCTGGAGTCAGATCCAGAGGACTTGGGCCTTTTTCCTGGGGTGCAGGCAGCAGTGCCTCCTGGCCCAGGCACCAGCCATGGGTGCTAGGCTGGGTGGCAGCAGCTTGACCTAGTGGGCCGGCATGAAGTCACTGCCTGCAGAGCCAGCACCTGCCACTGCACCATCAGGGACGGAGAGGGGAGCGCGGCCAGGCCAGCTGCAGCTGTTGTGCACCCGGCCGCAGTCCCGGCTCCCCGTGGCCGGCCACCCTGGGGCTTGGCCTGGGCACCTGCTCACCAAGGCCCCCTCCCCTAGCCAGATGCAGCCCCTGCCTCCTCCTCCTATGTGTCTGCCGAAGAGAAAGCGAGTTCCTGCACTGGCCCACTTCCCCTGCTGCTGGCTGCCTGGAAAAAGGCTCGGGCCTGCCCCAAACAGCGATAACAGGGGCACAGGGAGAGTATGCAGATGGAGAAGCCACACCCCTGGGTCACCACCAAGCCTGTTTCTTTCTCTGTAACACGTAGGTGACCATGCACTTAAGCTACCCAGAAGCCCAGCCCAGGGCCACACCACACTTGTGGGCCTGTCCAGCAGGGCTCTGCACACCTGTGCCTCTAATGGGAGCAACTACTTCCCCTGCTTTGTGGCCCAGCTCAGAGAAGCCAAGTGCCTTGCCCAGGGTCACCCAGCTGGGAGGGCAGAGCTGGGATCGGCTGCTGTATCCCATGGCTCTGGCTCTCTACTCGAGGGGGCTTCTTCTCTCAGGAAACCCCCTGGGAAGTGGGGCCCACCCTCCCTAGGATCTCCCTGCAGGTGGCCTGGCCCACAGACAACCAGATAGGGCAGCATTCCCACACTCCTGACTGCTGCAACCAGCTGCAGGCAGGGGCCCTTCCCCCACAGACCTGCCAGACCACTCCTAGACACGGGCAGCCGAGGACAGCCGCCCAGATAAGCTCAAGTATCTGCTGAGAGGCCGGCAGCCGCAGGAGCCCAGTGAGGGAGGCTCTGCCCGGGCCCCGCCTGGCCTGGCTCCCGCTTTTCAGGGCTTCTGGGCTCCAACCTCATCAGGTAGCCAGAGCCCTCCTCCTCTGGCGGGCACTGCAGGGAAGGGGTCCCTACCCCAGGGGGCAGGCTTCACAAGCCTCGGAAGCCCTGGGGGGATCCCCACCACCTCTCCTGGCTCCTCTGCATGAGTCCCTGAGAAGCACCACGGTGGGAACACACAAGGAGGTCATGGGTCAAGCCCTGGTTTCCGGGCTGGCTGGGCCTGCGCTGTGCAGCCTCAGAAGCCCCCACTCGCTGGGCAAAGATCTGAGGAAGCAGTCCCACCCCAACCCAGGGGTCTGTCTCCACTCGGAGCTCCTCCAATGCCAGAATGCCATACAAGGACCCAGGATAGGGATTCCAGGAAGGGCCCCCCCAGCCGCTTCCTCCTCACCCCGGGTCCCCATGTCTGCACTGCCCCTGCCCCCTCTGCCCACGCTCATTCCAGAGCCTTGTGCTCTGGCCCTCTTCCCCAGCTCACGGCTTTGCAGATGCTGTTCCTTCTGCCCAAAATGCACTTCCTCCTCTTGGCCTGGCCAGCCCACCTCACCCTTCAGCTCTTGGCTGAATTATCACCTCCTCAGGAACTCCTCCGAAATGCCCCAGACCAGGCCAACTCCAAAGGTGCCCTGCATGCCCCCATCAGTGTTTCTACCCCAGTGTCTCTCTCCCTCATGCAGCATAGACCCGAGTCCATCTAGGGCCTCTCCCAGAGGCCAGCATGCTATAGGAGCTCCTCAGCAAACAGGAACTCCTCCTGCTAGTACCCATCTCTGGGTGGGGTGGGCCTAGCTCTGAGCTGGGAACACCTTTCTGACCCTTCGGGCTGAGTTGTGAATGAGGAGAACTGAGCTGGGGTCACTGGTCACAAGGATGGGGGAACCTCAATGGCAGCCAGCAAGCCTGGAGCCTGCCACTCCTGCCTTGTGGGCGCATGCCACTCACCAATGCCTGACACAGTGCCCCAGGCCACTGCCATGGCCAAATGTGCCATCTTGGGCCCGACGCCTGGCAGTGCCACCAGCTCTGCCAAGGAGGCTGGGATGTCCCCATCATAGCGCTGCTGCAGGATAGCACTGGTCTGCTTGATGTACTTCACCTTGTTCTGAAAGATTGCGGGGGTCAGCGCTGGAGGTCAGGAGTATAGCCCGACCTGGGAAGACGAGGCCCAGAGGAAACCCACAGGTGCCCAGAGCTACCCGCCAGCTGTCCAGGACACACTCAGAGGCACCTGCTTGCCTCTGTCCCCCCAGGAGGTGGGAACAAGCCAAGGGCAGGAGAGCCCAAGGAAGGCCCAATGCAGGCCTAGACCCTGCCTCCCACTTGCCTGGGGCCAATGACAAGTGCGTGGGGTCAGGCTTGAGTCTCCCTGCCCCATCATTCCCTACTAGAGACCAGGCAGGCTAAGCAGGACCAGCTAAGCCAGAAGCTGGGCTCAACAGCACCTGGGCCTTCAGGAAGGAAGGCTGGAGCCTGGGGCTCCCCCACCAGCCGCCAGGCCAGCCGGGCGGTTCCCATCCTGTGCCTGAGTGGACAGGGCTATTTAAAACCCATCTGATGAACTGTAGCCCACGCCAGTGCCGAGGGGAAGTAGCCCCACCCACCCGGCTGCCTTCAACAGACACGCCCACCCACCACCCTGTACTCTGTGGCCTGTTGGGGCCCTAGAGGGGTTGTGCACTCCAGGGAGGCTTGGAGTAAACAAAGGGATAGATGGGTGGGCAGCCTTAGTGAGGAAGAGAAGGGCCAGGCGTCTGGGAAGGGAGGTGGAGGAAGGAAGGGGTGGGCTGCAAACAGGAAAGGCCAAGGAGCTCCAGTGCCTGGACTTGAGGCCCCATGGCCAGGCCCCCTGTGGGCTGGTCAGAGCGGCAGGGGCAGGGCGGTGCTCCAGTGGGAACTCATAGCCAGGCCCCCACGGCCAGGGATGCCCGCCCCGGCCTCCCACACCCCACAGCCCACTCAGTCTGACATCTTTCGCAGGCCAGTGGCACCCGCAGCCCCACTTGCCACGGGCTGGGCTCACCCTCCAGAAGCCCACAGGATAGATGAGCGTGCCCAGTGTGCTGTCATCCATCTGCAGGATGCTGTCCACCGTCAGGCCCCGGGCCCGCAGCCGCTGCATGGCGCCTGCTGTCACCTGGTCCTTGGTCTGGCTGGAGAGCATCAGTGACAGCAACACCTGGTACCTCCGCACCTGCTTGCACAGTGACAGGCACCAGGGTGGGGGTGGGTCCTGGGTGTTCAGCCCAGCCAAGCCCTTTACTCATCTGCACGTGTCACCCCAGGCAGTGCATGGGATATCCGCCTCCTATCCGCCCAGGCCAAGGGTGTGTGTGTGGTGTATTTTCCACTTATGTGGAAAATAGCAGCACCTGCTTTGCAAGATCACTGTGAGGCTTAAAGAATTATTACTGCATTCAGAATTGCACCCAGCATGACGTCAGTGCTCAACAGCCCTTGGTTGCTCTTGTTATCGTTATTGCTTTGCAAAGGATGCTGCTGCCCACTTTACAGACAAGCAAACTGAGGCCTGTCACCGGGTAGCAGAGCTGGGATTGGAATCAAGTTAGTCTTAGGACCAGGCTCTGGGCCAGTGAAGTGTAAGGAACTCCCTCTCTCTCTCAGCAAAAGTTACTGAACACCCATGATGTGCCAGCTGTCCCCTGCTAAAGGCCTGAGAGGAAGCAAGTGTCTTGTTCAGAAGGGGGTCACCAGCAGATGGGTGCCCGCCTACCTTCGGGGGTGCGCTGAGGTCATAGCAGTGTTCAACCCCCAGCTGGTCCACAGGCGCATCCTTTCCACTCCTCATGGTCCGGATGTTCTCCAGCTGCTGCCGCCAGTCCTGAGGCTCCCAGGCTGGTGACTGGAGATGCTCGACTCCCTCTCCTTTCTCACCTTCTGAGGCCTCGTAGGCCACATTCAGTCTTTGAGCCTTCCGCTGACGCTTCACAGGGCTGTAGCTTTTCCTACCTTCTGCAAAAAGTACCACTTGGTCCCTTCAGTGAGGGCTACAGGTAAGGAAAAGGTGTGGGTGCTGCCCTACCTGCTATCTCATCCTACATCATTTATTCAACAACCACCCATCACCTACTACAACTGCGGGTGCTCTGGCCTCTGCAGCATGTGCTCCGGGCCAGGTCAGCCTTCCTCATGCCGTTGGCCCTCTGACCAAATCCACTTTAGCACATGACGACTCTAAGTAACAGCCTCCACCATGGTGCCCCCAATCTAGTCTCGACACTGTCAGAGAGAACTTTCTAAAATCTGAATTGAGGGGCTTCCCTGGTGGCGCAGTGATTGAGAATCTGCCTGCCGATGCAGGGGACATGGGTTCGAGCCCTGGTCTGGGAAGATCCCACATGCCACGGAGCAACTGGGCCCGTGAGCCACAACTACTGAGCCTGCGTGTCTGGAGCCTGTGCTATGCAACAAGAGTGGCCACAATAGTGAGAGGCCCACGCACCGCGATGAAAAGTGGCCCCCACTTGCCGCAACTGGAGAAAGCCCTTGCACAGAAACGAAGACACAACACAGCCGAATATAAATAAATAAATAAATAAAAATTAAAAATTAATATCTGCTAAAAAAAAAAAATCTGAATTGAGTTGTGTCACTTTCTGTTTAAAACTCCAAACTCTGTCCTGGCATCAGAGCTCCTGCCTACCTGGCTGGCATTATCGCGTGCCTGTCCCCCCCAGCCATGCTTCTGCCCAGTGTGTCATTTTGTCTGGACTACCCCTGGGGTCTTTGGGTGTCCGTAAGAATCCTCCTCTGGACAATCCTGCAGACGTCCAGGCAGGACAAGTGGCAGGGGGCCCTGTCGTTCTCGCCCACCGCTGAATCTCAAATTAGGTCCTTAATAACGACGTAAACGTAAGGAAAGCCACGCTGTTTCCCACTTTCTCTCAGAGGCACCCTCTAGCAGGGGGAGAAAACTTCTGGCTGGGACAGTCCTTGGCACCGGGCCTCTGAGCTGGAAGCAACTATGAGGACAGGGCCGGTTTGCCTCGCAATCAGCCTGGCACAAGTGGAGTACCCTAGGGCATGCTAGCGGGACCGGGAGAACTTTCTTCAACAGGACGAAGGTGGGGGAGGTGGGAACGCCTGAACCCAGCCCCTGTCTCCTGGGAAAGAGCTTAGGGCGGGAACTCAGGCCCCCACCCCGCCTCTCTTCCTGTGACCCCGCGCGGGCGCGGCGCTACCTGCAGCCGCCTCTTCTCTCCGGAGCGGCGCGGGCTTCTCCCTACTTCCTTGCTGACCGGCCCCGGGTCCCCGGCTCCGGCTGCGGGTCACCATCCTCACGCCCACCGCATTCATGCCGGATTCCTGCGGACTACACGTCCCGGCGGCCCCTGGGACCCCATCACGTGACTAGCACTCGCCCAGCCTTTCCTCCAGAGGGCGGCCCTCGGCGCCCTCCCGCTGCCGGAAGTGCAGGTCGCGCTTCCGGCGGCGGCTTGTGGCCGGGGGTGTGCTCGGTTCTCGGCGCTGGGACTGTCCCGCTCGCTGCGGGCGCGGGGAGTGGTGAGTGGCTCGAGGTGTCCTGACCGCCGACTCCGACGGGGCAGCGGAGGAGGCTGCCTCTCCAGGCCTGCTCGGCACTGAGGCCGTGGGGGCGGACCCCGCAGTGTCAGGCCCGGCTCTCGGGCGCGCCCACCGCAGCCTGATTCTGGAGCTCCAAGCATTCCTTGGTTTTAAGTCATGGCGGGTGCGAGGGGGTCCCTGCTCCCGGCGTCCCCCAACAGTCCTCCTCCACACGGGGAGAAGAGAGATGGCAAACGTCAGGGCTCCCTGGACCCCGCGGCGGCCGCCCCCTGGCCCCAGTTCCCCTCCCTCACTCCATGCACTGAGGCGGGCGGACGGCCTGGCGTTTTCCAGGTTTATTTCTGGCCGGAACCGCGCCAGCCTGTGGTGGAGTTTTCTCGGGGGCTGTGGGAGGGAAGAAAGGTCGTGCCCACCGGAGACCTAGGGTTCGCGGGCGGTCCGCGGCGGGGCAGGTGGGTGGAGCCGTCCCTGAGATCTCTGCCTGATTGTCGGCACAGAGGAGTCCTCTGATGCGTCCCTGCCCAGCATGGCCAAGCCAGCAAGCAAAGATTCAGGCTTGAAGGAGAAGTTCAAGATTCTATTGGGACTGGGAACTCCAAGGCCAAATCCCAGGTCTGCAGAGGGCAAACAGACGGAGTTTATCATCACGGCGGAAATCCTGAGAGTGAGTGAGCTGCCTGGGTCTTCTCTGCTAGCTTAGTGGGAGGTGCAGGGAAGGCTGAGTTTGGTCTGTCACCAGGTTCTGTGGGAGATGGGCTGCTGGTGACCGTCTGTGGGGCTGCTGTCCCCAGTACCATGGTGACATATGTGTCTTTTCTCTGGAAATTCAGGAAGTCAGGATCTTGGCGACTTGGTCCAGCACACTTGAGTTAGTATTCAGATGTTGATGCAAGAAAACTTGTTTTACTAGATGACCTAAAGGCCATGGTCTCCACAGGTGATTAGGGTTATGGCCAGGGGTAACTGGTAATGTGTGAGTTTCTGCGAGAAGTAAGGCTTCACTTTTTTGTCTGTGTTGGAATCTCACAGACGTGCCTACTCAGTGCTTTACCCATAAATAATGTTGAATGTTTGCACTTGTAAAGTTTCTCGTTCAGAAACAACCAAAATGCTCATCAATTGGTGAAGGTTTAAACAAAATGTGATGCCTTCATACGATGGAGTAGTATTTAACAAAAAGAGAAGTGAAGCACTGATAACATGCAACAGCATGGATGAACCTTGAAAACATTATACTAAGTGAAAGAAACCAATCACAAAAGCCCACATAATGTATGATTCCATATATATGAAATGCCCAGAATAAGCAAATCCATAGAGACAAAGTAGATTAGCCTTTGCCAGGGCTTGGGGGGAGGAGGGAATGGGGAGTGAAGCTTCTTTTTGAGGTGATGAAAGTGTTCTGGAATTAGTGGACCTGGTTGCAAGCACTGTGAATGTGGTAAAAACTGGATTATACAGTTTAAAGTCATTACAGTGGTGAATTTTATCGTATGTGAATTTTATTTTAATAAAGTGCAGCTATGGAAGAAAAAAAAATTGTCTGTTCTTACTCCCCTAAGGTGGACTAGTCAACTCTGGTGATTCTTGGTTCAGAAGATTCTGCTGTGGGTCTCCAGCATGGGAAAGGCAGGGCAGTTCCTAGAGTGCTCTTGATTGGCAGGTAAGGAGACCTGGTGTCTGAGCACTGGCCTTCTTTCATCTCTCCAGGAGCTGAGTGTTGAATGTGGCCTCAACAATCGCATCCGGGTGATAGGGCAGATCTGTGAGGTTGCCAAAACGAAGAAATTTGAAGAGGTAGGTGTGTCTTGGTTGGGTGCCTGGAGAGATTCATGTGAGCTTCATTAAAGCCTGATTTGGCTCTTTTTAGGAGCAGGGTTGACAGCTGACTTCACTAATGAACTGATATGCACCATTTGAGGGAAATTTAGTCTTCATCTTAGCGATGAGGAAGCTTCTGGAAATGTCCTGAGCATAACCCTGAGAGGCCAGTCACATGTGGAGGTGGGGAGCAAGAGGATTAGGCTCTTTTAGCAGATCCAGAAGCGGTTTTGTGGTGCTTACAGAAACGCACGCTCACTTGTCCTCTCACATTACAGATTCGCAGGAAGGAAAAATAGGGGAACGTCAGGAGAGCATGTGGTTTCACAGAGAACAAGCCCAGGCACACCAGTCTCTGTCTTTCTGGGAGAGATGTTTGGGTGGTATTAAGCAGCCTCACAGATGTAGGAGTATTTATTTTGGGCAGATACTTCCAGGCTCTCTCCTGATGTCCTGTGGACAGAGTGGGAAGCTTCCTGCCGTTAGAGTTCCTCAAGGGCTCTGCTCTCGCCTCAACCTACTTTTGTGTGAGTGACACAGGAGGAGACATGGGTCTCATACCTGGCGGGTTCAGATTTGCTCAGTGGGGAGGAATCACTATGTCCTCTGCAGGTCATCTGAAACGTGCAGGCTGCACATGACCAGGGATAAATGTGAGGATAGGCATCTATGTTCTTAAAGTTGTTTGTGTACAATAAGTACGGAAAGGGGAGCCGTGTCAGAGCTGCCGTCAAGTGAATAGACAGATAGGCCTAAGAGGCTGGAGTAGTCCATGGGCTCAGTGTCTGTGTGCTCTTGTGGCTTAGGGTGCATCAATAGGAGTATTGTGAATGGGACAAAGGAAGTAAAACTTCCAGTGTATTCCAGTGTATGCCCGAATAATGTTGGTCAGACAACATTGAAAAGACATTTTAGTTCCCTTCTTAAGAGGAGTGAGCCCGGGAAAGGGTAAGTGGTCTGGAAACTCTGGCTGGAGGGAGTCAGGGATGGTTAACGTGGGAAAGGGAAGCTGACACAAGAGAGACTGATTCTGGGAGCTGAGGGGAAAGCACCCAGCAGCTCCCTTGTGGGCTGGGTGGACTTAGGAGGCAGATTCCAGAAGCCTGGACAGAGTTCTTAGCAAGCCAAGCCAGGCAGCAGAGTCGGGGTTGGGGTGGGGTACTGAGTGGCCCGAAGCTGGTTTGTTTACACAGGGGAGATACAGAGCATGGGATTCCTGGGTCAGGCTGCAGGCCCGGGGACCGCTGTGGTACTTCTGGTTCTGAGACTCTTCCAGTGGCTTTTCCCATGGAGCCTGAGCAAGCTCTCAGAGACTCGCTGCTGATCTCTGGAGACAGCCAGGACGGCCTCCCTGGCCTTCCTGCTTTCCTCCCTCCCCTCAGACTATGGCCTGGTGAGGGTTAAAGGGACCTGTGAGGGTTCGAAGTAGCTTGGAGCTGTTCCCCTTGTCAGGCTCGTGGTCGCTGTGGGCTGTGACAGGTACATGAGGGCTTTAGAAGAGTGAGTTCTAAGTCAAAAGACCACGTTGTTCTGCTCTGTCCTTTGCCCATGGAACTGTCCCTCAAGTTGAGGGGCCAGCACACCAATCCCTGTCCCTTCTTTGCCGGGCAGCATGCGGTGGAAGCACTCTGGAAGGCCGTCTCGGACTTGCTGCAGCCAGAGCGGCCGCCAGAGGCCCGGCACGCCGTGCTGGCTCTGCTGAAGGCCATCGTGCAGGGGCAGGTAAGAGGTGGCCGCTCTGTGCCTGGGGGGAGCTGGGCGGACCACGTGCTGACTGCTCCCGCGGGCCACACTTGGACCCTCGTCTTTGGCGAGAGCACCAGGCATAGGTTCGCTGGTTCCCAGGGGCCCTGCAGCCGGACTGCCCGAGTGGGCATGCTGGTGTCACCTCTAGTATCTGCGTGACCCTGGGCAAGTCACTGGAGCCCCCTGAGCCTCCACTTCCTCTCCTCTAAAGTGGGGATGCTTGTCATTCCCTTTTTTCTGGGACGTTCTGGGGAGTAAATGAGGCAGTTCACCCAAAATGATGAGAATGGCTCCTCACACGAGTGAGCTGTTGTTTTCTTGCTCTCACTGACCTCCTGCCCCTCACCGTGGGCTCCTGCCCCTCACCGTGGGCTCCTGCCATGCTGGAACACCCAGGCCACCTCTCACCATTCCTGCTTGGAAGGCTTCCTCTCCTCTTGGCCTGTTTCCTCTATGCCTTCACACCCCGCTGCTCAGAGAAGTCCCCACTCTCAGCTTCGTTAGATGGCTATCATCATTCCGTGAGCATCCCTCGAGGGTGGGTGCGTTGGCTCCTGCTGTGTGCCCAGGCCTGGGCTCATAGTAGGTGCTCCACACACACACTGGTCAAACGATGACCAGTGCGCCTGATCCCCTACCCAGTTAGTCCCTCACAGCCGCTTCCTCGGGGAGGGAGAAAGGGCCCCAGGGCTGGGAGTCTTGGAGCCCACAGCACTTCTTGGACTTCTCATAGCTGCTTGGGAAACCCAGGGGGATCTTGGCGGGACTGCTGACCCGATGGTTTTGTCTTCAGGGAGACCGCTTGGGCGTTCTCAGGGCCCTCTTCTTTAAGGTCATCAAGGATTACCCCTCTAACGAAGACCTCCACGAGAGACTGGAAGTTTTCAAGGCCCTCACGGACAATGGGAGACACATCACCTACTTGGAGGAAGAGCTGGGTGGGTGCCACGTTGGGTGTGAGGTCTCTCTGGCCTTGGTGATCAAATTTAATCTGGGATGCAGGAAGGCCTGTCGGGCCCAGAGGGAGTGCTGCAGTTCACAGGCGTGGCCTGCAGAGGGCGCTGCAACACACTGGTCTGCTTATCTGTGTGCAACCAGGATCAGCCCCCCGAATCTCCCCAGGAGCTTGTTAAAAATGCAGAGTCTGGGCTTTACTCCAGACAGGCTGGCTCTGAATCCCTGGGGAGTGGGGCCTAGATGTGCCTTTTAGGCGGGCAGGAGGTGGTCTGCGTTTTGCTGTTGGGAGAGCATGCTGCTGACCCAGGCCTCAGGCTGGGTCTTATCCAGAGTGCCCTGAGGTTTTTGGGGGGCTGGGGCCACCTCGCTGTGTCTTTCTCCTTGCCCTTTTCATGCCCGGTCTGGCCTCCTAGCGCTTCCCTTTGGTGGCCATCCTCCCTGTTATCCTTATGGTGTGAGGTTTCCATGAGTCTTGAGATTTCATGTCACTGCTGTGGGGAGAAGAGGAAGGTAAAGGAAGAAGTAAATCTGACTTGGGCCTTGCTGTTCTGTCAGAAATGGGCCTCAGCTGTTGGTCCACCTGCAGGACAGGTGCTGACAGTGAGGATGTGGTTAGTTTTTCTGTCCAAGTTTATGTGTCTAGCAACCAAGCGTTGCTTGTGTCTCCTTTGAGAGATTCTCTGTGGGGATGGGGGCCTCCTAGACACTCGCCCCGAGTTTGCACCCCCAGCATCGGGGTCAGGGCTCTGAGCATCAAATGCACAAACGCTGCCCCTGCCTCAGCTCAGACCCCTTCATGCATCCTGGGAGCTGGTGAATTCCAGAGTCCATGACATGCTGACCTGCTCGGGCTCCAGCTGAGCCTCCATCGGTCCCGTGCTGGCCTGCCTTTCATTCCATGGGGACCAATGATGCTGTTTCCAGCAGTGAATGGGATGGGGACTCATTTTCCTGGGGAGGAGGTGAGTAGGAAGGACATTGCTCTCCTCTTTTTCTCCCCTAGCTGAATTTGTCCTGCAGTGGATGGACATTGGCCTGTCCTCAGAATTCCTTCTGGTGCTTGTGAATTTGGTCAAATTCAACAGCTGTTACCTCGATGAATACATTGCATCCATGGTCCAGTAAGAAAAACATGTGATCAGTAACATGCACTGATCACAGTGCTGCTGTCTTGTTTCTGCAGTTCAGCTCTGTAGGGTGAATAAAGCTGTTAAAACCATCAAATAAATGGAGATGTTGGAAGTGGCCAAAGCCACCTTCCACATAATGTTTGTAGCAGATGTGTGATATTACCTGATGTTTTGTTTATTGTTACTTGTCATTTGTTCAAAACACTCTGTGAAACCCTGTGGGCAGAGGCTTGGTCTTGGTGCTGTACACTCAGTGCTGAGCAGTGGTTGGGTGAGGGGAGCCCTGAGGGAGGATGAGCCACTTTTTTAACTGACTTGGTAGAGGAACCAGGAAGTAAAATGGAGCCACCCAGCCTCTGGGAAGTGTCCTCTCAGCTGACTTTGTGTTTCTTCCCACAGCATGATCTGCCTGCTGTGCGTCCAGACCGTGTCCTCCGTGGACATAGAGGTCAGTAGCTGCCCCCGTCCAGGGACAGTCCCTTTCACCGTCCTTCTGGGCAGGCCGGGTGGTGTAGCAACTGAGACCCCAGGCCCTGGGGTCAAGCCCTGTGCTGCCCCTCACTGGCTGTGTGGCCTCGGGAAAGCTGCTTGACCTCTCTGAGCCTCAGGACTGTCTCCTGTAAGTAAGGGCGTTGGATGACATCCGTTGTGGGGTCATAGTTCATGATGGGATAACCCACCGTGGCTGGGATGTAAAAGTGCCTCCCAGATGCTTGCTCACTCTGTGGTTCCCAGGAAGGCTGCTTTGACAGAGGGGAGGGGCAGTCATTGCTGACCAAAGGATGGTCAGTGGAGGAAGCTGTGGGTGTCACTTCCCTGTGAGCAGGAGGCAGGGCTGGCCTGACTCTTTTCTCCGCCCCACCAGGTCTCTCTGCAGGTGCTGGACGCCGTGGTCTGCTACAACTGCCTGCCGGCCGAGAGCCTCCCCCTGTTCATCGTCACCCTCTGCCGCACCATCAATGTCAAGGAGCTCTGTGAGCCTTGCTGGAAGGTAGGGGTCTAAACTCTCATCTTGCAGAGTTCTTGCCCGGATGAAGTGATAAGCCAGGCTTATGGACAGGACAAGGGCCATCTTGTCCTCAATGAATGGCCATCTTATTCTCGGAGCGGCCAGACAATGGCCTGTTGAGGGGAAGCCAGTGGCATTTTCCCAGTGGCTGAGCTGAGGTCAGGGTTTTGGTGACATTTTGAGAACTTAGCTGCCCCTGTTCGGGAGGAGATGGTGGAGAACAGCTGGACGTGGAGGGCTTCAGAGTGGTGGCCGTGCGAGGCCCCGGGCTCGTGTTTGTGTTTGCCAGTCTAACGACGGTGCGTCTTGCTTCCCAGCTGATGCGCAATCTCCTGGGCACCCACCTGGGCCACAGTGCCATCTACAATATGTGCCGCATCATGGAGGACAGGCGAGTGCGGGTGGCCCAGCCGGCATGGGTGAGGGCGGCTTGGCGGCCGCAGGGCCTCCTCAAGGAGGCTCCCTGTGTGGGCTCTATGCCTCGGCACAGGCTGATGCGGAGCATCCTGTTCTGGTGGGGTGGCTGCTCCAGAAGCGAGTCCTGATCTAGGGCTCACGTCTTATGCTACTGGTCACCTGTCCTCCCCTCCTCCTGCCAGTAAAGTCAGAACATGCAAAACTGAGCTCTCGACCTCCCTCCCACAGGCGGACCTCCTCCAGTGGGGCTGCCTCACCACCCACTTGTCACGAGGCCCTGCCTCACCTCCCACAGCCAGACCGTCTCAGGTGGTGTTGCTTCTGCCCCTGAGATGGTCGTCTGTCCACTCCCAGGCCCCCCCACCCCCTCAGCTCTCACCTCCTCACTGCTCTCCTGCACTCACTCTTGGCCTCCTGAAGTCCATTCCTCCACACAGCAGCCACACATAGTTTTTCCAGCACAGATCTGACTGTGTCACTTTTTGCTTGAAGCCACAGTGGCTCCTAGTGCTCTCAGGATAAAAACCAAATGGCAAGGCCTGGATGGTCCAGCCCTGCTCAGCCTGTGAGCTTCTCGTTCCCGCCTTGTTGCCCTTCTGCCACCCACCCAGGACCTTTGCACATAACTTTCATCTTGCTGAAATGTCCTTCCACCTGGGTTGAGTTTCCCTGTGTGTCCTTGACATTGTAGTGTTGCGGTTAGATTCCCTGATCACCCTGAGCAGGTCTGCTCTCGTATCCCATGGCTTTCCTTCTTAGCTGTAATCTGAGTTGGAACCTTGGTGTTTATTTACGTGATCCTTTGGTTCACACCTGTGTCTCCTAGGCTGTCAGCACCATGATGCTGAGGGCTGTTGAGCGAATGCGTGAATGAATCACACGGTTGCTGCTGGCCCCTGAGTCCCCTGCCCAGCCTACTTCCCCAGCTTTGCTTCTGCCTCATAAGTGTAGGGACCTCCAGGGAGGCTGCCAGGAGCCTGGGTAGATGCTGGGCTGGGCCCTGCTTATATCCTGTCTTCCCGGGGAACGCTTTCAGAGCCTACATGGAAGATGCCCCACTGCTGAGAGGAGCTGTGTTCTTTGTTGGCATGGCTCTCTGGGGAGCCCACCGGCTCTACTCTCTCAAGAACTCCCCAACATCTGTGTTGCCGTCATTTTATGAGGTAACTTGGCTTCTGTACCGCAGTGAGCTGGTGAGGGCGGGAAAGCTCACCTCAGCCCCACCCAGTGGGGACAGGCCTGTCAAGACGGGGAGTCTGCTGCAGGGGCAGGAGGTGGGGGGTGGGCACGGGGGGAACGTGTGCAGTCATTTGCTTTGCAAGTGGGGTTGCGATGTAGGGCCTTTGAAGGTTTTATCCTCAAGCAAATATTATATTTTGTGAATTTCATTTTCTACAAATTAGCATCAGGACTGCTCAGGATTCCCCCTGGGGATAGTGACATACTTGCTTTCGACAGTTTCCTTGGTCAAGTGGCAAACTTGCTCTTGGTCTAGAATGAGGCCAGAGTTAATAGCTTGTGTTTCCACCGTGCCTGGTGGAGTTCGGAGCACTTTGCATGTTTTCATGTAGCTGTCATGGCACCCTGGTGAGCTGGGGCAATCACACCATCCTCATCTTACCTGACAAGCAGATGAGCTGTGTCATGTCCCAGCTGCCCCTAATGGGGTCCTTCTGGCCACACCCTGTCTCCTGGGCAGTGGAGGCCATGTTCTTTGCACGTTGCTTGCATCAGGGTAGCTTTCAGGTTCTTCTAGGCCAGGAAGCCAGGGACCCAGAATTTGAAATGAATGGTCTGGCTACGTCAGGCCCTTTGGAGCCAGTATAGAAAACACACTTCTGGGTTCCTGAGATACTACTTTTGTGGCCCACGAGATGTGCGTGGGAGCGAGGCATCTCATGCTAGGTTCCAAGGGCGACGTGCTGGGGCTTCCTGTGCGTGAGCGCAAAGGGGCTGATGCTGCGTGCCCCCCGGGCCGTGTTCCAGGCCATGACCTGTCCGAACGAGGTGGTGTCCTATGAGATCGTGCTCTCCATAACCAGACTTATCAAGAAGTACCGGAGGGAGCTCCAGGCTGTGACATGGGACATCCTGCTGAACATTGTTGAACGCCTGCTTCAGCAGCTCCAGGTGAGGTGGGCACAGGGAGAACCGAGACGGCCGACCCGTTGGCCAGAGGGCCCCTTCCTGGGGGGCGTGGACCCATGGGGGCCTCTCCCCGCCCCTCCAGGGCCCTCCCTCAGAGCTTGCTGGGCCGTGTTCTCTGATGGCTCTTGGGTGGCAACTCACCGTCCACTGAAGACGGCTGTTTTTCCCAAATCCCCTCTATCAGTTGAAGCAGGACTATGTAATAGGTGAGTAAGGGGGGTGGGGGGTAGTGTTGATCAAGATCGACAGAGTAACATGCCAGGTGGCCTCCATGGCCTGCAAGTGGACCCTGAAGACAGTTCCCAAAGTGTCTCGAATGCTGCCCGCAGTTGGTGGAACTTTGGAGGAGGGCTTTGACTGTGGCAGGAAGGAGGACGTGATGGTGCAGGGGCTGCAGATGAGATGAGGCCCCATATAGCATGGGCTCGGGTCTGGGGCACTGGGGCGGGCTTTAGGCGGATGGCCAGGCCCGTGGGAGGAAGGACCGGAACTCAGCAGGGCCTGGGTTCTTGTCCCTCAGGGGTGGCTGCTGGGCCAGATCATTGTCACGACCAGCTGGTCAGGCAGTGCTTCATCTTGGAGTGATGGTCTGGGAGGCCACACCCCTGGGGCCTCCAGAAGATGCGAGAGCCTGAGGGAGGTGTGAACACACTAGTAGTGGAGGCCCGCCATGTGGGCACAGCCAGGACCCCTTGGGCCCCACCGTTCCCCAATGGGCAGGAATAGCACTCGTGCCCCCTGTCCAGTGGGAGGACCTGAGAGGGTGTCTGGATTCAGCTCATTTGAGCTGAGGACTCCAATGCCGAGTCCTTGAAGGGAGCTGAGATCCCTCCTGTGTAACCGTGCCTTCGTGTTGCAGAGCCTGGACAGCCCAGAACTCAAAGCTATCGTCCACGACCTGCTGACCACGGTGGAAGAGCTGTGTGATCAAAATGAGTTCCATGGCTCGCAGGAGAGATACTTTGAGCTCATTGAGAGATGTGCAGACCAGAGGCCTGTAAGACCACCTCTCTCTCCAGCACAGTGGGCCTTTGGTGCTTGGGCAAGCGGGTGGTTTAGGTCAGGCTGCTGGGGGAGAGGAGGGGCTGCTCAGCTCCCGGAGGTCTGGCTGTGTGGGTCTGGAGGCAAGTTTTCCGTGAGTTTGAAGTAAAAACCTTGGCAGGCTTCTGCTCCCCTGGGATTTGTGCTCCAGCAGAGAAGTCTGCCGTGCCGTCAGGAGGCTGAATGCGTGTGGGTCTGTGAGAGCACATCACAGCCTAAGCATCCGTTTCCTCCTACCTGTGCGGAGGGAGGGGCCAGTTGGCTTCATGCTCAGCATGTCTGCTCTCCGAAAGGCAGGCAGTCCTGGTGCCAGAAGGGCTCAGCCTGATGCAAGGCTTTTATGTGGGTTTTATCTTTTATTTCTTTATTTTGGCTGTGTTGGGTCTTCGTTGCTGCACGCAGGCTTTCTCTAGTTTCGGCAAGCGGGGGCTGCTCTTCGTCGTGGCGCGCAGGCTTCTCACTGCGGTGGCTTCTCTTGTTCCAGAGCGTGGGCTCTAGGTGGGCTTCAGTAGTTGCAGCAAGTGGGCTCAGTAGTTGTGGTGTGCAGGCTCTAGAGCACAGGCTCGGTAGTTGTGGCACACGGGTTTAGTTGCTCCACGGCATGTGGGATCTTCCTGGACCAGGGCTTGAACCCATGTCCCCTGCATTGGCAAGCGGATTCTTAACCACTGTGCCACCAGGGAAGTCCGTTATGTGGGTTTTAAATGAATCTTCACTGCTGCCAGCAGGGCCTTTATCGTGTGGGCTCCCTACCTGGGCCTCGGAGTGGCTGGTCTCTTGGGCCAGCAGCATGGGGCCGTATTTATCAAAAAATCTCTGGAAGGGCAGAGCGGCTCATTCACTCCAGGTCTTTCTTCCTTTGACAGGAGTCCTCCCTCTTAAACTTAATAACCTACAGGGCTCAGTCAATCCATCCAGCAAAGGATGGCTGGATTCACAACCTGCAGTTACTGATGGAGAGATTTTTCAGGTAGGCAGCCTCTGGAGGCCCACCTGACCCTGTGTCTGCACTGCAGGCAGGACACTGAGAGTTAGCACTTTCCTCTCCGATTCTTGAAAGTGACAGTTCTCACTGAGCAGGAAAGGGTTTGTCTTCCAGAGGACAGAGTTCTCTGAGGCCTCTGTGCTTACTCCCTCCTGTGGAGTGGTCATCTAGAAAGAGGCCATCTCTGAGGGCCAGGTTCTCTGCCCCTTTACCCCATTCTTGGTCTGGATGTTGCCGAGCTGGGCCCCACGCGGGGAGGATCTGGAGTCAGTCTTGCCTGACACGGAGGTGGGTGGGTCTGGGGGCTGGGTCCCCAGGGAAGCCATTGGAGGTTGGGCTACTCGGGCTGGGGGAGGGTGAGGCCGGTGGCTGGTGCACCCGCCCAGCCCCAACAGGTGTGCTCCTCCCCCCAGAAACGAATTGCGCAGTGCTGTGCGTATCAAGGTGCTAGACGTCCTGTCCTTCGTGCTGCTCATCAACAGGCAGTTCTATGAGGTGTGTATCCATGCTGGCGCGGGAGCCCTGGGGCAGCAGGTGCGAGGGCGGCCTCCACAAGCCATGCGGGGTGATGCTCACCCGAGAGGCAGCGCGTGGCCCTTTCAGGGCACTACATGCCTCCTGGGGTTGGCCTGGGACCTGGGGTCTGCCAGCGCCTCTCTGTGGCAGGCTTTGTTTCCTCGTTCATCCCTCCCTCCCTCCCTTCCTTGGTGCCTTCTGCCAGGCCTGTGGCTGAGTGGCCAGGATGGCATAGTCCCTGCCCTCAGGAAAACAGTCTTGCATGGGGACATTTTCTTTTTATTTTTATAATCACACTCATCCTCCGGGCTCTGGGCTGATCACCAGATGCCAGGGTGGTGGCAGCCCCTACCAACCTCTCTACTGCATTTCTTCCCCTCCAGTCCATCCTTCACTAGGTTTGCAGCCAGGGCCTGTCCTTCTTTCAGAATCGGCAGCGGCCTCTGCCCACTGGGCTCTCTTCTCTGGGAGGTGTGCTCAGGCTCTACATCTCCCCTCGTTTCCCAGCACCTTCCTCACCGAGGCCTCACTGGAATGCCTGGTATCCCTAGGACCTGCCCACCCCTCCTGCCCTCTCAGCCTTCCCTTTCCCTGCATCTCTGTCCCTTGGAATTCATTCTTTTTCAGAGTCCAGCTCAGTGCTGCCTCTTTTAGGAAGCCCTCTGGGTTCTTGAGTCCCTCGTGTTGGGGTCGCTCTCGTCCTGCTCTCTGCTCCTGTAGCGCTTTGTACCTGCTTCTGTGAAAGCGCTCGTCCTGCTGCCCCGTTATAGTGGGCTCTGTGATGTCGGGGATGAGGTCTCTCTATCCCCAGGGCAGAGAGCCCTCCACATGGGATCCTTCTTAATTGTGATGTTGAATGACAGAGAGGGAGCAGGGACATTCACTGCTGCATCACGTCTGAGTCTGAGCCTGTGGGCCATGCCCCGGCTGGGCCAACGTGTAGTCGTCATCATTCTCCTGAGCCAAGGGGACGCACAGAGTGCCCTGGAAGAGGCCTGGGCCTCTCAGGCGCTCGCACACCCCGCTGCTGTTGTCCCAAGTCTTTAACGACGTGTTAGGTGAGTTTTGGCCGTGTGGCCAGTGGCTCACCTGGCTTCTCTTGTGCTTGGTGCAGGAGGAGCTGATCAACTCAGTGGTCATCTCACAGCTCTCCCACGTCCCGGAGGATAAAGACCACCAAGTCCGAAAGCTGGCCACCCAGTTGCTGGTAGATCTGGCTGAAGGCTGCCACACCCACCACTTTAATAGCCTGCTGGACATCATTGAGAAAGTGAGAGCCACTCGAGCCTGGGGCTTGGGGCGCCTGGGCTGCCATTGGGACCCCTCTCTGTGGCAGAGCCCAGCGGACAGCAATGTTCTTTGGACCCGCTGTCTCCGTTCTCTGCAGGGAGACTGCCTGGGTCTCTCCGAGATGGGGTTCCCTCCTAACAGAGATGGGGCGGTGTTGGGAGGTCTGGCCGGGCCTGCTGCTGCTTGGCGCTGTCCTGCTGCCGTGCTGCCCAGGGGTCCTGGGACATGGCTCTGTGGCTTCGGGGGAGACTGGCTGGGGGTGGGGTTTGGGCACATTGTCCTTCTGCACAGCCAGCATCCTTTTAATTTCAAAATGCATTGCAGTTTCTGAACCATGCCTTGGATGAGGGGAGTGCATCTTTCCTCTTGAGAAATAAAGGAGAAAGTATTTTTGGGTAGAAAATATCAGATCTGATGGTTGCTGCCTCAGGGAGCCCAGAGTTGGGAATTTAAATAGAGATCTTCTCTCTGTAGGTGATTGCCCGCTCCCTGTCTCCACCCCCTGAGCTGGAGGAAAGGGATGTGGTGGTGTACTCGGCCTCCTTGGAGGATGTGAAGACTGCAGTCCTGGGACTCCTGGTCATCCTTCAGGTGGGCCTCTGCATTTCATTGGAGTGCTGCTCTTTAGCGACCCATCCCCGAGGAGACCTGGGCACTCCCTGGGGTCTCAGAGGGCAGTCCGAGTGTGATCCCAACTCCTCGTTACAGTGGGGGGACCAGGTCAGAGCCCTGACCAGGTCAGGGAAGCGTGGACAAGGCCCAGCCAGAGCCAGTCTGTGAGAAACACTCCCAAGCCAGGGCCAGAACCACCACCTCACGTCTCTCCACAGCCAATGAGGTGGGAAGGGCTGGTGTCCGTTCTGTCCCCACGGTTGTTTGGTCTTTTTTTAATAGCTTTTTTGAGATGTAGCTTATATATCATACAGTTCATCCGTTCAGAGTGTATGATTCCGTGGTCTTTGTTGTATTCATAGAGTTGTGCAGCCATCATTAGAGACATTTACCCCAAAGCAGCTCCATACCCATTAGCGGTCACTCCTTATTCTCCCCTCAGCACCTCCAGCCCTTGGCAATCACTAATTCACTTTCTGTCTCTGTGAATTTGCTTATTTTGGGCATTTCATAGACATGGAATCACACAATATGTGACCTCATGTGTCTGGCATCTTGCATTGAGCATAATGTCTTCAAGGTTCATCCATGTTGTAGCGTGTGTCGGTACTTCATTTCTTTATATGGATGGGTAATAGTTTATTGTACGGATAGACTATATTTTGCTTATCTATTCATCAGTTGATGGACACTTGGGTCACTTCCACTTTTTGGCTGTTGTGAATCGTGCTACAGTGAACACTCACAAGTTTCTATGTGGACATGTGTTTCATTTCCCTAGGGGATCCACCTAGGAGTGGAATTGCTGAGTCAGCCGGTAACTCTGCTTAATCGTTTGAGGAACAGCCAGGCTGTTTTCCACAGGGCCTGCTCCATTTTACATTCCCAGCATCAGTGGATGAGGCTTCCATTCTCTCCACATCCTCACTCACACTCCTTATTTTCTGTTTTTTTGATTATCACCATCCTAATGGGTATGAAGTGAAATCTTACTGTGGTTTTGATTCGCGTTTTCCTAATGATGTTGAGCATCTTTCCATGTGCTGACGGGTTGTTTGTGTATCCTCTTTGGTGAAATGTCTGTTCAGATCCTTTGCCCATTTTTTTTTTTTTTTTTTTTGCGGTACGCGGGCCTCTCACTGTTGTGGCCTCTCCCGTTGCGGAGCACAGGCTCCGGATGCGCAGGCTCAGCGGCCATGGGTCACGGGCCCAGCCGCTCCGCGGCATGTGGGATCTTCCTGGACTGGGGCACAAACCTGTGTCCCCTGCATCGGCAGGCGGACTCTCAACCACTGCGCCACCAGGGAAGCCCTCTTTACCCATTTTTAAACTGGGTTATTTGTCTTTCTCGAGTTGTAAGGGTTCTTTCCATACCCTGGATACAAGTCCTTCATCAGTCAGACAATTTGCACACATTCTCTGTTCCCAATCATTCTTGCCACGTCGTGCTCACTCTCCTGCGTGGTGGCTGTCCTCACACGCTCCTGGGCACCGCCTGGCTCTTGAGGCTTGATGGAGCTGTGGACTTGTCCCTTTACGTCCCCAGCAGGGCAGCGATCAGGCTCTTCCACTGGCTACCGCCCTCGATCACTGACTTGCAAAGCATTGTGGTGTTATCTATACTTAAGGTCACCTGCCAGTATCAGTATTGTGTAAAATGTAATATTTGAATCAATTGGTTCATAAACTACTTCGTAAAATGTTGATGGTAGAACAGTTTCCGTCATGTTTATACGTGATGGACTTTTATTATCTGGTGTGGAAGTTTAAAATTTGATAAAAAGTGGACGGCACCTCCTTGGTGTCTTGTCCATAGCAGCCCCGTGCTCCCTGTGTCCTGACTTGAGGGGTTGTGGGGAGCCCTGTGGCCTGGATGAACCCAGAAGCCTATACGGAGAATGAAAAAGAGATGGTCTGTTGCCCTCACTTGGAAATCGAGCCCTGGTAACCCGGGGCCGCAGAATTGAGCTGTTTCCTACGTGAGCAAAGTCCTGGGCCAGCCTGTTTTCATTTTTTGTAATTAAAAAGTAATATATATGTCTAGTTAAAACACACGAACAGCATAAACATAGCAAAAAGTTCTGTTCCCTCCTTTCTTCCCACCAAAATGGGCAGGCAGAGCAGTGGCTGCCCAACTCCATGGGTGTCCTTCCTGAGATGCTTGTGCTTTGTCAAGCGTGGTGTCCAACTCCCTCCCCGCTCCCTTGTGTGTGTGTTTTGTTTTTTGTGGAAGGCAGGGATAATGCTTTTATGTTGTTTTTTTAAAATTAATTATTTTATTTTGGGGGGCTGCGTCAGCTCTTTGTTGCGGCGCGCATGCTTCTCTCTAGTTGCGGCGTGTGGGTTCCAGAGTGCGTGGGCTCTGTAGTTTGCGGCACACAGACTCTCTGGTTGAGGCGCACGAGCTCAGTTGTTGTGGCCCATGGGCTTAGCTGCCCCACAGCATGTGGGATCTTAGTTTCCCGAGCAGGGATTGAACGCGCGTGCCCTGCATTTACCACTGGACCACCAGGGAAGTCCCTATATTGTTTTTGAACCAGAGAGACACCACTCTGTTAATCATTTTTTTCTTTAAAAAGAATATCAATAAAAAAATAAATGAAATTCAAAATAAATAAGTAAATAAAAGAACATCAGTGATACGTTTTTGAAGCACTGCTCTCCTCCAAGGCTCAGAGTACCACAAAGGGGACCCTTGGCTGTAGCTGGGTCCCTTGGGTCCCTCCTGCCCCAGCACCACCCCATAACCCCTGCCCCCAGAACCAGGTTGCTGGCAGCACTGCGAACTCTCACACCTGGCCTCCCGTAGCCTGGCTTGTCAGGGAGGTGCTCTTGACCTTGCAGAGGTGGGGGAGACGGGCTCACTGTGGGGTTAATAACAGCCCCAGCAGCTAGGGGAATTATCCCCTTTATAACCCCTCACGAAGCACACCTCCCACCTTGCTCTGCCCCTGGTTTCTCCCGCTTTGCCTCGTGGCGTTGAGAAGGTGCTCTGTCGGTGCACATGGATCCTGTCATGCGTTGCTGTGTTGTGTGCCATTGGGCAGGTTTCTCTGATTCATTAACCAATTCCCTGTTGATAACACAGATATGTGGCTGTTTCTGGTTTTTTGCCTTCACCAAGGGTGGGCGCATGTGGGCGTACCCGTGGGATGAAGCCCTGAAGCAGAGTTGGTGGCTTGAAGTGTTTGTACATTTTAAAGAATGGTGGGTACGGCCAGTTACCTCCAAAGTGCTTGCCTGGCCTCTCCCCCCGGGCATCAAGGTGCTGACTCCCCGGCTGCAGTTTGGCCTCCTGCCCTTGCAGTGACCAGCGCGCTCTCTCTGCAGACCAAGCTGTACACCCTGCCTGCCAGCCACGCCACACGTGTGTATGAAACGCTTGTCAGCCATATCCAGCTCCACTACAAGCACACCTACACCCTGCCCATTGCCAGCAGCATCCGGCTGCAGGTATGTTCCCTGGGGCACCCAGCAGCTGCATCCGGCCTGGTGAATGCAGTGGCTGCAGACTGGAGAGGTGGCAGGGGGCCCGGGAGGGGTCTTCAGCAGACTGTTCCTTCCTTAGCACCAGCTGTGGCTGCGTCCTCCCCAGGACCTGCTGCTTTTTCCTTTGCCTGTGGTCTGCATGCCTCTCAGTCACATGGCAGCCTGAGATGGGGGCAGAGAAAGGGAATTGCTCTGGAGCCCCAGACCCCTGGTGCTGCGGAGTCTGTTAGTGACTGGCAGCAGGGGTGCAGGGCAGGGCATACTGGTATGAGCTCCCACCATGGGAGCTGGCACCAGGATGAGCAGAGGGCACTGGGATGGAAGCCCCGCTCCCTTTCAGAGCGTCTGCCCAATGGGGCAGCCCCCTGTCATTTGGGGATTCCAGTTAAATGACCCACCAATAGCTGGGGGAAGTGACAGTGTCCTGAGCAGAGCTCTGCTGTCTCTACCGGGGCCGTGCGATGATGCCTGGGCAGGTGCAGTATGTCCACTCCCGCTGTTTCCCCGGGTGTGAGAGGCTGCCATGTCGCCCAGCTTTTGTGGGAATGTCATAGCCTCCATGGGCTCTGAGGGAGGAGGCCATGAGTGCCCGCGCCTCTCCGCCAGCACCACCGTCTGCAATGAAGTCAGGGCGTGGTTGCTGTTAGCGCGGCAGCCTTTCCCGAGAGCTGCGCTGGTCTGCATGGCCAGGTGGCGGCTTTCTCTCTGTTGGACCATGCCTCCTGCTCTCCGCAGGCTTTCGACTTCCTCCTGCAGCTGCGGGCCGACTCGCTGCACCGCTTGGGCCTGCCCAGCAAGGACGGGCTTGTGAGGTTCAGCCCCTACTGCGTCTGCGACTACATGTACGGTCCTGGGTCCTGGGGCGGGTGGGGGGTGGGGAGCTCGCTGCCCTCCGCCCTGGGGTGGTCCTGTGTCTGAGGGAAGGTCCCAGAGGCATCCTGAGCACAGCCCTGGGTTGGGGCTTGGGGCCTGCATCAGTCCTTAGCCTTGTGGAGCGGGAGCTCTGGCCTCAGTGCTTCTCCCACTTGCTTCCACAGGGAGCTGGAGAGGGGCTCTGAGAAGAAGGCTGGTGGCCCCTTGTCACCTCCCACTGGGCCCCCTGGCCCGGCACCTGCAGGCCCCGCCGTGCGGCTCGGCTCGCTGCCCTACTCCTTGCTCTTCCGTGTCCTGCTGCAGTGTTTGAAGCAGGTGAGATGGTCAGACCCTCCGGCTGCATTAGGTCAGACCAAGCAGTGACTGGTGCTGCCCGGGGGCCACTGTTCTTCTCCCGCATTGGCAACCTTGGGAGGTTCACTGCCTGTTTCTTGGTTGTCTGCCTCGAGGCCTCACAGCGGTTCCGTAGCCATGTGTTGAGCGCCTGCTGTGTGTGGTGCATCACCAGAAGCTGGGTGCGGAGCCGAGGAGACGTTCCTTCCTCCAGGTGGTGGTTTTGGTACAAGAGTGAGGTGTATTGACAAATAACTGGATTGTAGGATGGGGTGTGCCTTGGGAGGAGGCACCAACAGGCTGTGCGGGACTGAAGCGGGGGGTGCCGTCACATCTGGTTGGGGGCATGGGGAGGGGCAGGTGAGGGCAGTCTTGAAAGAGGGGGAAGATTCCAGCGGCAGGAGTAAGCAAAGCCTGGAAGTAGGGGAGGTAAATTCCCTGTGGCGGGAGGTGGAGGAGCTTGGGCCTGTTCCCCAATGGGGCAACGAGGGAGGAGGGTTGGTCAGCAGTGTGCCGCAGGCGGGGCTGGGCAGCCCGGAATAGGCTGGGGGGCACTCCTGGGGGCCACGGGTGGGGAAGCAGAGCTGGATGGAGAGGCGGTAGCAGGTTCCCCGGGGGTACCGGGGTTTGGCATTAAAGGTGTTTGTCGGAGATTTCCTGTGAGCGTCTCAAGGTCTCCGTGTCACAGTTGGGATCTGGGGAAAGGCTTTTAGGACTCCTGGCCATTGGTGTAGTTTATGGGCAGTGGTCACCCCAGTGGAGGTTGGGAGGGCTCACCAGGGAAGGTCCGTGCAGGCCACAACCCTGTCCTCGATGCTGTGGTTCTGGGTCAACTTTGGTCCTGTGGCAGGTATGTGGGCTCATGGATCGTTGAGGAATACTTGCTTCTCTTTAAGCTAGTACAGTAGCTTCTTTCCAGATCCATCTTCATTGTGCTCTGGGCGGGCATCGTCAGAGCCCCTTGGGTCCAGTGCCCTTGGTAGGCCGTCCTCGGATCACCGTTGGGAAGGTGGGGAAGATGGGGCCGGTGTGCAGAAGTTCCAGGTCCTGCTGAGAGGAGAGGGGTGGTGCTGCACTGGGCCTCCTGCCCTGCCTGGCGTTTGGAGGCAGCGGCCGCCGTCCAGGGCTGACTTTTTTCTGAGTAGCGTCTGCTCCCCGAGCTGCAGGGACTGAGGGCCCAGGCTTGTGTGGAGAACAGGAGAGCAGGTCTGAGGCCTCGCTGCTGTCCAGATCAAGCTTCCAACCCTGAGACCCCGTCTTCCCTGTTCCTGCAGGAGACTGACTGGAAGGTGCTGAAGCTGGTGCTCAGCAAGCTGCCCGAGTCTCTGCGCTACAAGGTCCTCATCTTCACCTCCCCGTGTAGTGTTGACCAGCTATCTGCCGCCCTCTGCTCCATGGTGCGCCTTCCGCTTCGGGCCTTTCCTGCGTCGTGCACAGCGGGTCCGCGGCCTATGTGGTGGGTGGGGCCACAGCATAGTTCCTCAGCTCTGAAAGACTGAGGCCTGGGAGGCAAACTTGTTTCCCTCAGAGGCTCGGACCCCGGCTGGAGTGCAGATGGTGCCTCTGGGAGCCTGTCCTCCCATCCCAACTCTCGGGCAGAGGATTGGGGGCCTCAGTGAAGGGCTCGAGTGTGCAGGACTGAGCAGGGTCTTAACTCCTTCCCCTCTCCTCCTCCCTGGGGTCTGTCTCCCTGGCGGATCAGTGGGCAGCCTCCCACTTCTCTGAGAAGGCAGGCTGCTGGCTAGAACAGGAAGTAGGAAGGTCCTCGGGCTTTGACCCCTTCTCCCACTGGGCCTACATTCTCAGGGGCCACCCCGTGCCCCCTGGCCACCCAGCTTGACCCAGCTGCCGGGCAGGGCTTCACATCTGGCCCTTGGCTGTTAGCTTTCAGGTCCCAAGACCCTCGAGCGGCTCCGAAGCACCCCAGAAGGGTTCTCCAGAACCGACCTGCATCTCGCTGTGGTTCCCGTGCTGACAGCGTTAATTTCTTATCATAACTACTTGGACAAAACCAGACAGGTACCAGATGGGAGCGGGTTGGTTGAGCTTTGAAAGCCTGGTCCCCAGGATGCTTGCTTCAGCCAAAGGGGCCCAGCGTTTTCCTCCTAACGGGTGGCTATTGGGCCAGGGCGAGGGCATCTGGCTCTGCTTCCCTATGTGGCCAGTGCACCCCTGCCAGCTGGCCCAGCCTGGAACCGCGGACGTTTGAACTCACTGGTGCTCCTGAGTTGTCTCAGGGAGGAGTGGGCTTAATGAAATGCTTGAATATCCCCCCTCCACACATATGCAGTGCTATTTTCTTTCTAAGGAGCTTTGCCTGGCTTGTCCTTGCTACAGTGTTAGGATAGGTGCTGAGACGCTTGGCGGCGCCGAGCCTGTTTTGAGAGGCATAGCAGCCGGGCAGAGGGCCCCCCTCCGCCTACCTCCAACTCTGTCATGAGGTGCAAAAAGCACACGCAGTAATGCCTGTTTTCTTAATTCTGCACTGCTGGGTGGGAGGCCTGCAATGAGCCATCACCTTTACTTTCTCTTTAAATTCCTGATAATTTTGTTACTCTGCCCTCATCAATCAGGGAACAGAAGTCTTAGGGAGCTCAGGTAGCCCACTCAAGGCCACAGCAAGGCGAGAGGCCTAAACTCAGACTCAGTCCTGTTTGGGTGGTGAGCCCATTGCTCTTGATCAAAGTGCTGTTGGAAACTCACACTCGACTTGCCATCCCCCACCTCACTGCCCACCCCAACTCCTGGGGTGAGTGTGAGCTCCAGCTCCTTCTGTGTGGCCTGGCCTGGTTCTCACTGGGGTTCCCCGAGAACCCTCAAGGCCCAAAGTGTTTCTGAGGGGTGGGGCTGGCTGCAGGAAATCACAATCATCCACAGGGCCTTAAGCTACCAGGTGGTTTGCCCGAGGCTGTGGCCTGAGATGGCACTTGTCTCCTGCTGGGCACAGCTGAGCCATCTTCATGGGGGACTCTGTCCAGGGTTGGTGTGGGCCCGGCGGCCTTGCTGTGTTAGGCAGATCCTCCCCTTGCCAAAAGGCCAATCAGTTGGGGATTCCAGAACCAAGGGGGTGATGAGCCTAGCATGTCCTGGCTCCAGGGTGGGCTGGGGACCTGGGACCCCACCTTTGTGGGGGTGTGGGGAGGTGTCAGGAAGACCTTGACCAGACCAGCTTTGCTGTCCCCTTGGCTCAGGTGGGGTCAGCTGCTGGTGGCTCTGCCGCTTAGGTGCCTGAGACCTGGGATAAGGCACTTGGCCTTTCTGAGTCTTGGTCTTCTCCTCTATAGAACATTCTGGAGTGGGAGAGGGGAGACCAGGCCCTGGCTCACCAGAATGGCTCTCTATGGGCAGGGACGGGGCACAGAGGGCCAGCCTGTGGTGGGCCTGGTCTGAGGCATCCATGTTGTCCCACAGCGGGAGATGGTGTACTGCCTGGAGCAAGGCCTCATCTACCGCTGCGCCAGCCAGTGCGTGGTGGCCCTGGCCATCTGCAGCGTGGAGATGCCTGACATCATCATCAAGGCGCTGCCTGTCCTGGTCGTGAAGCTCACGCACATCTCAGCCACGGCCAGCATGGCCATTCCACTCCTCGAGTTCCTGTCGAGTAAGCATCTGTGGCTTCGCACGTGTGTATCTGGGTGTGTGTGAGTGAGGTGGACCTTGAGTTTGGGGCTGTGCCTTGCCTGAAGTAACTTGTGCTGCCTTCTCAGACCTCACCTTGGCTGCCTGTAGGCACGTTGTGCTCCGTGGGCCACCCTTTGCTGCCTCAGGGCCTTTGTACCTTCTGCCCCTGTGCTTTGAACGCTTTCCTTCTTGGCCTTCGAGTGGCTGGCTTCTTTCCTCCCCTCAGTGTCAGTTTAAATGGCACAGAGCCTCCTGTTGCCTGACCTTGGTCCCTACTCGGCCTGGCTCTTAGAGCCTCCTCTCTGTCCCCCCTCAGCACACACTACAACTTGGAGAGGCTCTACTCACCCCTCAGGTTGTGACGTCCAGGAGCTTGGGGTGCCCCACTCGCCCCTTCCCAGTACCTCATGCATGTCTGGCCCTCAGTCGTGTGGACAACAGGAGCAGGGCAGGGCTTTGTTTCTGTAAAGGGCCATGTGTGATATGCCTTGGCTGCCTGTTCTTTTTGCTTACAACTTTTTGAAAAGGTAGAAACCATTCTTAGCTCACAGGTCATAAAGTGAGGCCACTGGCTGGATTGAGCCTGGGGACCATAGTTTGCCAGCCCTTGGAGTAGAGAGCCGAGGCCCAGGGGCAGGGGAAGGTCCTGTTTGGGTGGGTTGTGACCTTCACTGCTTTGCTGCCTTCTTGGGTCGGAGTAGCTGCACTGGCTTTTTAGACACAGAGCACAGGACTCTAGCAACACCTGCCCTGCTGTGGCCGTGGGCCCATCTTTGCCAGGCCCATCTGGGCTCCCTCACTGGCTGTCTCTTGGTGTTGCAGCTCTGGCCAGGCTACCTCAGCTCTACAGGAACTTTGCAGCAGAGCAGTACGCCAGTGTGTTTGCTATCTCCCTGCCGTATACCAACCCCTCCAAGTAAGTGCTGCCGTGTATCCCTATGAGACCCTACCCCTCCTGGTTGTGGCCCAGGCCAGCTGGAGGCCTCTGCTTGCTGGAGGCCAGGCCTCTCGGAGTAGAAAGCCACATAGGCTCCCTGTGGCCATAGCACCTCTGATCTGCACCCCCAGCTCCTGGCTCATTTCCCTCGGGTGCCACGCTGGACCTCCAGCACTTCTCTTTTCTTCTTGTCGCAGGTTCAATCAGTACATTGTGTGCCTGGCCCATCACGTCATAGCCATGTGGTTCATTAGGTGCCGCCTGCCCTTCCGGAAAGATTTTGTTCCTTATATCACTAAGGTAAGCCAGCGGAGGCCGCGTCCTTTGTTAGGGCCGGGACCTGCTTTGCCGCTGGCTCACCATGGCTGGATCAGGGTGACGGGCAGGGGAGAGAGAGGTGGGGCGCCACTGGGACACAATTCTGCCACCCTTGTCCTGGGCCTGTAGCTCATCCCAGGCTCACAGTGTACCTGGGCTGGCAGGTGTGGAGGGAAGAAGCCTGTGGGTGCCTGGAGGGCCAGTACCTTCTGGCCTGCGGCTCAGGTCTGCTCCACTCTGCCAGGGTCTGCGCTCCAACGTTCTCCTGTCTTTTGATGACACCCCCGAAAAGGACAGCTTTAGAGCACGGAGCACCAGTCTCAACGAGAGGCCCAAGAGGTGCGGGGCCTGTGTGGGCGGGCCTGGTGTCAGTGGGGCAGGGCAGGCCCGCAAGCTGTGGCCTGTGGCCGGCATGGTGCGTACGGGCTGGGGCTGAGGGCACGCCCTGCGCAGACCACGCTGGGCTCCAAGGTGCCCTGGGGTTGTGAAGCAGGGCGGGGCCTGAGAAGGCTGCAAACGCCCCACACGTGGCTGGAGAGGCCAGCGCTGCTCCTCAGCAAGCCGGTTGCTGTGGCCTGCGGTGTTGTGGAGCCTGCATGCTGGGTCGTGGCCAATCCTGCCTGGGTGACGGGCGAGTACAGATTTGCTGAGTTGGAGATTGAGGTGCTAGTTCTAGGGCGTCAGGTTTTGGGACTGACTCCGCTGAATAAGCCCAGGGTTGCATCAGGGCAGCTGACTCCTGAGAAGCCAAACACCTGGCCTGGATGGGAGGATCCAGGGTCCACAGATGCCCAGCCTCGGGCCAGGGTGGCTTGTCCCCCGAGCTCTCGCCCAGCCCATTGCTAATGGGGTCATGCTCTTCTTCATCACAGCCGCTTTCGCCAAATCTGAGAAGAGCCGTGCTAGGCCTTGTGGTTTCGTTTGCATTTCATTTGAACGGCTGCCCCCCTTCCTGTCCCCCACCTTCCTGTCCAAGCTTTTTTGGCTCTCCCTAGGTGGGAATACGGCATTTTCCAGAATGACCACGTCAGTGTGACCTAAGTCAGAAGCTGTTCTCTCAAGGTCCTGGTGGCTGGGGGCCAGAGCCTTGAGCTAAGAACTGACCTCTTTTTGAGCTATGACCTTCGGGGCCTCAGCACCTGGTCCCGAGCGGGTGGGCGGGACGCCTGGTCAGCACAGCCTGGAATCTGCCGTGCGATGCGGTCCACACACATTTAGTTTGCACTAATGTTCTTTGTTTTGGTATCATGCGTGAAACCTTACTTTTTCTGTCATGTTTACAAGATGTATTTTCATGCATTTTTGTTTTCTGTTTCTTCCCCCTGCTAACTGGCCTCTGGCATGGTTTTTTGTTCATCTCACCCGTGGGCTCTCCATCCTGACCCTGTGGCCTGTGACCTTTCCTCCTCATCCCTCCAATGGCTTGTTTTCCCCTCCCGGGAGCTGGGCTCTCTGGGGCTTGGGCCTTCCTTCCTCACCTGGTAGTTTGAGGATAGCCAGACCCCCCAAACAAGGCTTGAATAACTCTCCACCCGTGAAAGAATTCAAGGAGAGCTCTGCAGCCGATGCCTTCCGGTGCCGCAGCATCAGTGTGTCTGAACATGTGGTCCGCAGGTAGTGGGCTTTGTTGGGTGGGGGGCTCAGACCCTGGAGCTTGGCCCGTGAAGTGGCGCTGCCAGGCGGGAGCACCCGGGTGGCGGTGCATGGGGCTGCTTGCATGACCTCATCTCCTGCCCACGCCCTCCCTGGCCAGAGCTGGAGGAGAGCCCAAGTGGCAGCCCTCAGGCCGCAGGGGCCCGTCCTGCCAAGCCCTGCCCTTGGGCCCGGGGAGCCTGGTGGAGAGGGGTGGAAAGGTTGCATTCTGTCACCAAGGCTCGTATGGGTGCGGGCTGGCTGCACAGCATACTCAGAGGCCGGCCTGGGAGCCTAAAGCAGGGTGACCACTGTGAGATAGAGGGTGTCCAGTGGCAGCGCCCACAGGCCTCTCCCTGGTGGTCAGGGGCCTTTGCAAATGAAAGCAGCGCCCATGCAGGTCAGGTGGGGACACACTCTCCAGGGTTCGGCTTTTCTTTTATATTCTCTTCAGTGGACTTTCTTCTTAAGCTTTTTTTCTAGGAAAGGTCTGTTTTCTGCTGTAGCTGAGAGGGAATGGGGGCTTTTGTGTAGGTCAGTGGGCTGGGGGCCAGCCTGCGAGAGGCTGGGCAGGGGAGGCCTGGCCTCTCCAGGGGTGCAGTCTCATCACTTCTCCCTGCTGTGTCCGGGTGCAGGTGTGGGCTCTGGCGGGGGGAGGGTTATTGCTTCGTGCCAACAGGCCAGGCTGCACTGTCTCCTCACCTGGAAGCTCCTTCAGGCCTCAGTGTCCCACAGCTCGGAGACCCACCCGCTTGCTGACGCCTGACTGGGGCTCCAGCCTCAGGCTGGCTTCCACCAAGTGGGGTTTGACTTGGTGGGGAGCTGGGGTTGGGGAGTGGTCAGTGAGGCTCTCCTTTTAGCTCTTTTCCAACAAATTCTTTATCATGAGCAAAACTCGGCAAAGGGAGTATGAAATTTGTATCAGTGAAACCTGCACAAGCCCCTCCTCCTGGTCACTGGGGCAGGGCCGGGGCGGCCCAAGTGTGTGGGTGAAGAGCCTCACACAAAGCCCAGACCCTTCCTGTCCTCCATGGGAGGTGGCCCTGTGGGCAGAATGCAATCTTTGTCTGTGTGTCCTGTGGTCTCCGTGTCTCTGCATGACTACACTGTTCTGCCACAAAGCCATCACCTGACTCTTCTGTGCTTCGGTGAGGGGACAGCCTGTCTCTCCCCATCTCCTAAGCCTCTGCTCCGATGAGCGGGCCTGGGTCTCTCCCATGAGCCCCTGTCTGCCCACCCCCTGGGATGATGTGTCCACTCGGTTTGCCAAGCTGTGGCTCGACTGGCCACACGCCCTGGCGGGTCTTTCTGAGTGCAGCCCTCTCAGCACCTGCATGCCTTGAGCTTTGGCCCCGGTGGTAGATGGCTCAGCCCCCACCTGGCACCCTGACCTCGCCGTGACTCCTCCCTCCAGCAGGATCCAGACATCTCTCACGAGCGCCAGCTTGGGGTCTGCAGATGAGAACTCAATGGCCCAGGCTGACGACAACTTGAAAACTCTCCACCTGGAGCTCACAGAGACGTGTCTGGACATGATGGCCAGATACGTGTTCTCCAACTTCACGGCGGTCCCCAAGAGGTGCGAGTCGGGCTCCAGGACTGGGGCAGGGCAGGAGGGCAGGGCCTAGCTTTTCTTCTATGACTGCACTTGGTCAAAGGGGCAGCAGGAGTGGCACGTGGGACTTCTTCTTGCGGGTGAGGTATTGACCAACATTCCTATGCTTTCAGGTCCCCCGTGGGAGAGTTCCTCCTGGCAGGTGGCAGGACGAAAACCTGGCTGGTTGGGAACAAGCTTGTCACTGTGACGACGAGCGTGGGGACTGGGACCCGGTCTCTGCTGGGCCTGGACTCAGGAGAGCTGCAGGGGGGCCCAGAGTTGAGGTGACCACCTTTCTGCCCCTGCCTGCCTGACCTTGATGGTGGCTGTCCTGAGCCCAGGCCTGCATGAGACAGTGTCGTGCTGGCCTGGAGCCCCTGGAATACCTTGGTTACGCTCTGTGGTGACCCTTCTGTCCTCAGCTCTGACCCCAGTGTGCACGTGAGACAGACAAAGGAGGCACCAGCCAAGCTGGAGTCCCAGGTTGGGCAACAGGTGTGCCGTGGAGCCCGGGACCGGGTCCGCTCCATGTCTGGTGAGCCTCTGCCTCTGCCCACCCTGCCTCCCTCCTGGGTGCCTCTGCGAGTCCCTGTGCTCAGGAAGGTCCTGGGAGCTGAGGATCAAGGTGGCTGGCTTTATTTAGGCCTGCTCCAATTTTTGAATAACTAAGAGTGCTGTCCGTGAGCCCTTGTCACGGGGTTGGGGTGTGGGGGGACATGACCTCCTGTGCAGCTGTGGCACGAGGCCTACTTGCCGCTGGAGGCCTGTTCTCGTGGTCAGTGTTTCTTATGAGCCCTCAGCAGTCCTGGCCCTCAGCCCAGCTCACCCCTTGAGCTTTTTACTCTACTGTAGCTGAAATGAGCCATGGTCTGACTATGGGACAGGTGATGGGGGCCCTTCCTGCTGCCCTGGGTCCGCCAAGGCCGACACTGACACTGGAAGAGGGCCATGCCTGGGGATGGCTGAGCTGCCTCTGGGCACTAGCTCAGGGCTTGGCCAGCCCAGGCCCCAGGTGGAGCAGCCAGGCCTTGCCAGTGGCTTTTCCACTGGGTGGTGGTGGTCACCAGCCCTCCTGCTCTCCTCCTCAGGGGGCCATGGCCTTCGAGTTGGTGCCTTGGATGCTCCAGCCTCCCACTTTCCTGGCAGCCCTGCTTCCCCGGGCTCACAGACTGCTCCAGCCAGCAAGCCCGAGAAAGCCTCAGCCAGCACCCAGCTACCGGCACAGAAGGAGAAGACAAACCTGGCGGCTTACGTCCCCCTGCTGACCCAGGGCTGGGCAGAGATCTTGGTCCGGAGACCCACAGGTACCCCAGGGGTGGACCTGCGCTCAGCTGTCCTGGGCCGCTGTCAACCCGTAGTGTGGGACAGTTACATAAAGACTCTGGACACACAGAAGCCAGTGGCAGGCAGACTGGGCCACGGGAGCAATTTGGAGGTGACTTTTGAGCCGAGTCCCCAGAGAGGAACAGTGAGGGGAGGTCCCATGGCTAAGTGAGGAGAAGGTCTGTCCTGGTCTGCTCAGGCTGCCATAACGAAGCACCACAGACTGGACAGCTTAAACAACAGAATTTATTTCCTCCCAGCCCTGGAGCCTGGAAGTGCAAGGTTAGGTTGTCGGCAAGGCTTGTTTCTCCTATCCTCTCTTCTTGGCTTTTAGATGGCCGTCTCCTCACTGCATCCTCACGCGGTTGTCCCTCTGTGTCTTAATCTTGTTTTAAGGATATCAGTCAGAATGGATTAGGGTCCATCTGTGCGATCTTATTTTACCTTAATCACCGCTTTAAAGAGCCTGTTTCCAAATGCAGTCGTTTTCTGAGGTCCCAGAGGTTAGGGCTCCAACACGTGAATTTGGGGGGACACAACTCAGTCCACGACAGGGCCATTTCAGCCAAGGCCCAGAGCCTGGGAGGAATCTCAGGTGCAGTGTGGGGCCAGTGGTGACCGAGTGGTGAGGAGAGGGATGGGGTGCTGGCCCCATGGAGGCCTTGCGTGCTGGGCTGTGGGGCCGTGGGGGTCGGGGCAGGGAGAGGCTCCTCGTGTGTGTTAGCCCAGTCCTCCCGGTTCCTGTGAGGGCATGGCCGTGGGGGAGGCAGGAAACCAGGTGGGCTGGGAGGAGGTGGACTGAGGTCAGATGAGATGCTGGGATGTGAGGCTGCTCAGTGAGGAAGGTCAAGTCCAAGCGTGGTCCTCTGGGCCTGGAGGGGAGAGTGGACAGAGCCCAGAAGCCTCTCTGAGCCCCACCCAGAACCCCCCTTTGGGGAGGAGTCTGCTGCGCTGAGTTGCCTTGGCTGCTCGCCCTCTGGCCCTGAGCCTGGCTGAGCCTGTCCTGAGTGTGGGAACTGCCCTGGGGCAGCAGGTGCTGTGAGCTAAGGGCCCCTCGTGCTTGTCACTGAGGCTAGTGACCACTGGTGGCTGCCCTGACCTCAGGGCCGGGGCAGGGGGACTGGGGGTGGGAGCGTCAGGGCAAGGCCAGGGGCGTGCCTTGCCTGGTCCCCCCACCATTACTCCCTGGTGGAGCACGAGTCATGCTCCCTAAAGGCCAGCGTGGCTGGGGCTGCCTGGGGAGGTCCGGGAGGGGATGGCTGTTCGGATGCGCTGGGCCCGAGCCCTGAGCCCTGTGGGGTGCTGGCTGCCCCTCTGCAGGGAACACCAGCTGGCTGATGAGCCTGGAGAACCCACTCAGTCCCTTCTCCTCGGACATCAACAACACGCCCCTGCAGGAGCTGTCCAATGCCCTGATGGCCGCCGAGCGCTTCAAGGAGCGTCGCGACACGGCCCTCTACAAGTCGCTGTCGGTGCCGGCGGCCGGCTCAGCCAAGCCCCCCCCACCCCCACGCTCTAACACAGGTGAGCGCTGGCCTCTCGCCCACCTGGTGTGCCCTGTCTGATGGCAGATGCGCCTGGGGTGGGGTCCTGAGCCTTGGTGCTGCCAGCCTCAGGCATTGGGAGAAGGCTGGCCGTGGGGGGATGCCCATTTCCAGAGAGCGGGGACTGCTCCTGCAGGGGCGACCTTCTTCTTTGGAGGCGCGGTACCATGAATCGGTGGGCTCAAGGCCCTGCTCAGCTGGCCCTACTCATGGGGTGGACACGGGCAGGGCCAAGCGAGGCCTTGGTTCTGCACCTCCTCTGGGTGCCTGGTGCCAAGGGTTCCAGGAGGCTGCCACACTTCTGCTTGGGTTTGGGTTTGGGTTTGGGTTTGGGTTTGGATGCGCCGAGCATACCTGAGCCTGCCTGCGCCTGCCTGCGCTCTCATGGCCCTGCCCAGCTGGGCCCATGCTGTCCTTCAACCCCTGGCCTTCCCTGTGGCCAGATGACACTTAGAGGCTGAGGACCTCTACTCACGAGAAGGAGGGATGCACTCCCGCCAGATGTTCGCTCAAGCAGCTTGGAGAGCTGGGACCCGTGTGTGCCACACCCGCCCCTCCAGCCGATCGCTGGCCCTCCCCTCTCTCTCTCCAGGCTCTGGGTCTGTGCAGGACTAGTGGTGCCTGTGCTCTCTGCTCGACCTGTGCGTAGTCTCTCCTTCTGCTGACTGGCCGCTCACGGTTTCCCTTGCAGTGGCCTCTTTCTCCTCCCTGTACCAGTCCAGTTGCCAAGGAAAGCTGCATAGGAGCATTTCCTGGGCAGGTATTCGTGCGTCTCTTTAAGGAAAGCGGTGTTTGCTGCAGAGCACCACTCTGCCCCCTAGATGCTGACTCATCGTCCCTCATCCGCTCACCCCTCCATGATGGCACCTCAGCCTCTCGTCGCCCTCTGGGTGCAGGGCCCTGACTCGCACGAGGACATTGGTGCCGAATGCGTTTGCTTTGCCAGCGGGAACCCCCACTGTCTCGCGCTTTCATGGCTGAGCTCTGTTCCTGAGCCAGACAGGCCCTCCTAGCCCCTTCAGGCCTGAGGAGGTGACCTCGGGCAACTGAACCCCAGAGGCCGACGGAGGATAGCTCTTGGGGTACGAGCCTGGCTCTGGGCCTCGGCCGAGCTGCCCCTGCCCTGGCCCCTGGTGCTCTGACTGGCTTTGTGAATCCACAAATTGGGACGTGTCTACCTTTCACAGTAGGCTGGCCGAGGGCCTTGCAGACCGGCTTCTGGCCCGTGGCTCCCAGGCCCCGGCAGGGAGGGTGTGGCCTGCTCGGGGCTCCAGCCGCCCGGGCCCTATTGCATGGGCAGGAGCCAGCTAGGAGCGTGCAGTGGCAGAGGGGCTCTTATGGGCAGCTAATGGACTGCGCGTGTGCGGGGCTGCGTGTGGGCGGCGCTAACCCGGTTGCTTCTTCTCACCCCCCTCGCCCTGGTGCTGGCACAGGAAACGCGGCTTGGGGGCGTCATGCTCTCTCCTAAGTGCGCCCGGCTCGGAGTCGGCCTGGACTCGGAAGGCGAGCCTCCGCTCTCCAGAATGGCTCCTGAGCCTGTGTTCCCACACAGGGACTTTCCCGCTGCAGTCTTTCGACCGGGGCCAAGCAGGGAGGAGCTCTGGCTTCTCCCCAGTTCCTGAGGGCTGGTGTAGGCATGCCCTCCTCCTGAGCGGAGGCCCCGTCTCAGGCGGGGCGGGGGGTGGGGGGCTTCCTCATGGGAGTCCGGCCTGCCCTTGCCCACCTGCCTTGCTGAAGGAGCAGAGGTGGCTTCTGTGGACACTGGGGTGGATGGGTGGGGACTAGAGGAGGCAGATGTCCTCTCATCCTGACCCCTGGGAGCCCATGTAGGAGACACCCTGTGTTAGGGCTCATACCCAGGGTGCTCAAGAGTGCCCTCCTCCAGCTGGCTCGATGGGAGGGGGTGGCCCTGCTGGGGGGCCACTGTGCCCTCTCGTGGGGGAAAAGCTGGTACCCCTGAGGCCACGTGAGCTCCTGGCGGCCGGGCTGGCACCCAGCAGCACCGTGTGTGTCTTTCCAGACTCTGCAGTAGTTCTGGAGGAGGGAAGTCCAGGCGAGGCTAGTTTGCCAGTGGAGCCCCCCGAACTGGAAGACTTTGAGGCAACCCTAGGCACAGACGGGCGCTATCGGCACGCTGAAGCTTTCAGCAGGGTGAGTGCAGCTGGGGACCAGAGCCGGCCTGAGGGTCCCTGTTGGTGCTGCCATCTGGACCTCCATGGCCAGGCAGGCCTCTAGACCTCAAGCCCAGCTACTGGGGCGGGGGGGGGTCGGGTGGGAGGCGGGGGCTGAGGCAGGGGCTGAGTCGGGGGTGGGGGCAGGTGTGGGACCTCCACCTTACGCTTTGTGGCACATCACTGATTTGCTCTGAACTCTAGAAAGTTTTTCCACTGTTCCGCCCACCCCATCCCCTTGCCTTTTCTTATCTAAAAAAACGGCTAGATGTTCTACCAAGTCCCTGCTGTAAGACAGTGTGGGGTTTTCCAGTGGTCTACCCAGGGATATAGCTTCTCATTGCTGGTATCCTTTCGTCTGCGAGGCTCTTGTCTCCTCTGCTGAGCGTGGGGCACAGGGAGGTGCTTTCAGGGGATGGGGGGACCATCAGTTCGGTGCTGGGCAGCTCCATGGCCCTGGGCTGGAGGATGGGTGGGGCCTTGTTGCCTCCAGGTGGGATCAGTGGTGCCTCTTTTTTTTTTTTTTTTAGTATATTGAATTTTCATTGTTGTTGGTTTTTTTAAATTTATTTTTGGCTGTGTTGGCTCTTCGTTGCTGTGCATGGGTTTTTCTCTAGTTGCAGCGAGCGGGGGCTACTCTTGGTTGAGGTGCGCGGGCTTCTCGATGTGGTAGCTTCTCTTGCTGTGGAGCACAGGCTCTAGGCGCATGGGCTTCAGTAGTTGTGGCTCGCGGGCTCTAGAGCACAGGCTTAGTAGCTGTGGCGCACGGGCTTAGTTGCTTCGTGGCATGTGGGATCTTCCCAGACCAGGGCTCGAACCTGTGTCCCCTGCATTAGCAGGAGGATTCTTAGCCACTGCGCCACTAGGGAAGTCCCCTCAGTGGTGCCTCTTGATGAAGATTTTCTTTGGATATACTCTTTGCAGTCATCTTCGACCTCCAGCCAGGAGGAGAAGTCATTCCACGCCGAGGAGTTGGCTGCTGGGGGGATCCCCATCGAGCGGGCCATCTCCTCTGAGGGCTCCCGGCCCTCTGTGGAGCTCGCCTTCCAGCCCTCGCAGCCCCTGAGCAAGTCAAGCTCATCGCCTGAACTACAGACGCTGCAGGACATCCTTGGGGACCCTGGGGACAAGGCTGATGTCGGCCGGCTGAGCCCTGAGGCCAAGGCCCGGTCACAGTCAGGGATCCTGGACAGGGAAGGTGCTGCCTGGTCAGCCCCAGGCGAAGAGAGCCAGGGCCAGGGTCCCACCCAGCCTGAGGGTCCCTTGCCTTCCAGCTGTCCCCGCTCCCCCAGTGGGCTGCGGCCTCGAGGCTACACTATCTCTGATTCGGCCCCGTCACGCAGGGGCAAGAGGGTGGAGAGGGACGCCTTCAAGAGCAGAGCTGGGACCTCCAATACCGAGAAGGTGCCGGGTATCAACCCTAGGTGAGCCTCGCCCTCCTGGTGGGAGTGCCCGGATGTTCCCTGTGGGGACGTGGTGCCTGAGGGGCCCAGGACAGAGCAGGCTGGGGTACAGGTCTGCACATCCTCTGCCCCGTGGCTGCTCGGAGCCACAGGAGAGAGTAGCTCCTTGGGTGATGAGGCTCGGGCCCTGCTGCTCTCCACATGGGCTGTGACCGTATTGGCTGAGACCCTGAACCTGGGCTTGTAGCTCCAAGCCCAGCCCCTATCATCTCTCTTCCCCTGCAGCTTTGTGTTCCTGCAGCTCTACCACTCACCTTTCTTCGGTGATGAGTCCAACAAGCCAATCCTTTTACCCAATGAGGTAGGCGGGCCCTCTCTCCCCTCAGGGTCCCCCTGGAGCCTGGCTGGGGGTGCACAGTGGGATGATGCCCCAGGGCTGGGCAGTGGGGGCTATAGCCCAGGCTCGTGGAGGGCTAGGGCCTCAGGTCCCCACGGCAGCCTGCGGTAACCTGCCTGCGTGAGGAGAGGCCTCTCCTGGACAGGCATTGGGCTGGGGCTTGCTGGGCAGGGCTGGTGGTAGGGGACAGCCTCTGCCCTGGGCTCAGGCAGGGCTCTGTGGCTACAGTCTTTTGAGCGGTCAGTGCAGCTCCTTGACCAGATCCCATCGTATGACACACACAAGATCGCCGTCCTGTACGTGGGAGAAGGCCAGGTGAGGCTGCCAGGCTGGCAGGGGCCAGCCTGCATGCTGGGCAGAACTGGGCGTCCACCCCACTGGGGCGGGGGGGTCTGGGCCCTTGTCCTCCGCAGAGCTTGGTCACTGCAGGGCCGCTGGAGTGTCGGGTGCCCATTGAGCTCCGTGCCAGGGATCCAGGAGTGAGAGTGACAGATAGTGTGTGAGCACGTGGTGCACGGAGTGGCGAGGACTGAGGAGGAGGAGGAGGTGGCGGGTCCAGGGAGCCTGCGCAGGTGTGAGCGACACGCTTTTCATGTCGCTGATCCGAGGGAGGTGACATGGAGTGCAGACGTGGAAGAAGTGAGGGAGGCGAGCGCACATGCAGGTGGGGGCGGCATAGTGCGCTCCTGGGCCAGCGCAGAGGGGAGGGGTGCCGGGCGGGGTGGGGGCGGGAAGTGGGGCTGTGGTAGGAACTCAGCACCCAGTGAGATGGGAGGGCCTCAGGTGGTTCCAAGCGAAGGGTTCAAGTTGACTCGACCTGAGTCTCAAAAGCACCCTCCGGCTGAGGCTGAGAACTGGCAGAGGTGCAGCAGTGGGTGGAGTGAGAGGCAGGTTGGAGGAGCAGGGACAGAGGGGTGCCGAGGGCTCTGGGTGTGTTCTGAAGCTGAGCTGGCCCAGTTTAGTGACAGGCTAGTTACGAGAGAGTGGGGGAGCGGGGTGACACACCTGGGCAACGACGGGAATGAAGCTGCCTCACCCTGAATGAAGCTTCCTCGCCAAGTCGGGTCGATGGCAGAAGTGGGGCTGTCTGCCCAGCCACACCAGTCACCCCTCCTCTGGGTCCCCAGCAGCAACAAGCCCTTGGGGTCCTGAGAGCCAGGGAGGGGCAGCATGTGGCTGGGGGGTGGCCTGGGAGCAGGTGCCACCGTGCCCCGCTTGTCTCCCTGCAGAGCAACAGTGAGCTCGCCATCCTGTCCAATGAGCATGGCTCCTACAGGTACACAGAATTCCTGACGGGGCTGGGCAAGCTCATCGAGCTCAAGGACTGCCAGCCGGACAAGGTGTACCTGGGCGGCCTGGACGTGTGCGGCGAGGACGGCCAGTTCACCTACTGCTGGCATGACGACATCATGCAAGGTGTGTGCCCTCCCCCGCCCGCTCCTCCCAGCTCCTGCAGGCCCTCAGGAGCCTCCGGAGAAACCTAGCCCTCCTCTCAGGGGCACTGAGGGCTGCACCCACTGCCACCTGTCCTGGCCCCCAGCCTCAGCCTGAGGAGCCCTCACTGGCACCCTGCCTGGGTTGGCGCCACCCCGCTCAGCTCCGCTCCGCCCTGCAGCCGTCTTCCACATCGCCACCCTGATGCCCACCAAGGACGTGGACAAGCATCGCTGTGACAAGAAGCGCCACCTGGGCAACGACTTCGTGTCCATTGTCTACAATGACTCTGGCGAGGACTTCAAGCTCGGCACCATCAAAGTGAGCAAGGGGCCCAAAGGGCAGGTGGGCGTGGATCTGGGCCCCAGGCTGGAAGCCGGATCTCTCTGGGCAAGTGCCCCCTGTTCTGTGTTGAGCAGAGATAGCGAGCTTCGCTGGGTCAGCGTTGGTGACATCACGACCCGCTTGTGTAACCCCCTGAGGTGGCGGGCCCCCACCTGGGCCGTGTCCTCTTCTGTGATGAGGACAATACCCGTTGGTTTCCTCTTGGAGCCGTGCACTGCTGTGGGTTTTGTGCGACTGTGCTTGGCGGGTGCACGGCAGGTGGTGGGTACGCAGCGTTTGCTTGTAACAACCCTGAGCCCTGTCCCCCAGTCCGTCCCTCATGTCGTCGCTCAGCGGTTGGGCTGGGCCTGGTATCACCCGCTTTCCTAGAGGAAGTCGCTGGGGCTCGAGGTCCCATGGGGAGGAGGCGGGCTCAGTGCAGGTGGCTTGTCACAGGGTGGCCATGTGTGGATGAGCTGCAAGGCCGAGTGGGCAGGTGCCTGGCGCAGCCCAGGGTCTGAGGTGCCAGTGCTCAGGGGCGTTGGGATTTATTCTGAGTGCATTGAGCAGCCTTGCAGGAGGTCACTGAACACAGACCCCCTGAGGTTTGGGGCAGAGACTCTGGTAGAGGCAGGAGTGTCTGGGGAGGCCGAAGTGGGCCTCCTGCATTGTAGAGCTGTTGGGGGGGGGGGCGGGGGACACACACAGACACACAGACACACAGACACACACAGACACACAGACACACACACACACACCCCTCAGAGGGGCCTGAGGTGTGGATGCTCCGTGTGCCATCCTGGGCGGCCCAGGAGCTCCACATTGCTACTCTCAACCAACAGTGAGGCAGGTGTCTCCTGGGCAGCACAGAAGCCCTGGGCAGTGTGGAGGGATTGGGAGCTGTGTGACCGTCTGGCTTATGCAGGCTGTACGTGAGGCAGTAGAGGGGTGACAGGGTGGTGGCCCCCAGGCCAGGTGAGAAGTAAGTGTGGGTGTGCAGGTGGCGGCTACATGTGCTGAGTTAGCGAGCATCTAACCAACGAGCCAGCTGCCCTCCTGGGCTAAGTGTGGGGTGGCAGAAAGTGGCCCTTGGTGCTGGGGTGACCCCTGCTCTTGTCCGGGCAGGGCCAGTTCAACTTTGTCCACGTGATCATCACTCCCCTGGATTATGAGTGCAACCTGGTGTCGCTGCAGTGCAGGAAAGGTGAGGCGCGGGGCCAGGTGGGGAGGCACCCGGGGCTCTGAGCCCCACATGAGTGCTGTGTCTCCCCAGACATGGAGGGCCTCGTGGACACCAGCGTGGCCAAGATCGTGTCCGACCGAAACCTGCCCTTCGTGGCCCGTCAGATGGCCCTGCACGCAAATGTGAGCAGAGGTGGCCCCCGGGAGGTGGGTGGGACAGGCCCACAGGTGCCACCTGTGCAGGGCTCACTGTTCTGCCCTCCCCACCCCAGATGGCCTCGCAGGTGCACCACAGCCGCTCCAACCCCACCGACACCTATCCCTCCAAGTGGATTGCCAGGCTCCGCCACATCAAGCGGCTCCGCCACCGGGTAGGGAGGTTGGGCCATGGGCATGCTGGGCATTGGGGGTGGGGGCGCTCCCTCAGAGACGTGATGGCTGACTGGGGGTGCTGGTATCCAGCCTGGGGAGCATGTGTCGCCCCTCCTGGACTTGCTGCTGAAGCTCCCTCTCCCTCAGATCCGTGAGGAAGCCCACTACTCAAACGCCAGCCTGCCCCTGTTGCAGACTCACCCTCCTGGCCACGCCAAGGCCCCCACGCAGGCCCCAGCTGAGTCCACGCCCACCTACGAGACAGGCCAGCGGAAGCGCCTCGTCTCCTCCGTGGATGACTTCACTGAGTTTGTGTGAGGCTGCACGGGGGCTGGTGCCTGGTCCTGTTGGGGCTTCTCTGAGATGCTGAGCACGTGCCTGGGCTCCCCCAGCTGTCACCTGAGCAGCCGTGCTGCCGGACTCTCCCTGCCCCCATGAGGCACACTGGGTGGTATTTATTTGTGCAAATAAAGTGCTGGTGTGGCCCAGGCCTGTGTGCGTGGACACAGACACCGGAGTGGACACGGACACTGGAACGGTCAGTCAACTCATTTATTTGACTTCGTCTGTTGGGTGGGGTGGGATCAAGGCTGTAGCTTTGGCCATGCCCACTGGAGTGGGGAGGGGGCCTGTCAGGCTGCTGTTGGGGCCTTGCCCTCAGGAAAGCCTCACATGTGCACTGTCATGCTCACCTCCCCTGGCCCGGGAGCCAGCCCCCGGGGAGAGATCTTTCCCCTTACCCACCCTAGGGCCCCGTGCCATGCACTGGTGCTGCCCCTCACCCAGACCCACCAGCAGGCCTGGGCAGGGGAGGAGAATAAGGCCATGGTGGTGACAAGAAGGGCCCGGGGTGGTTACACCCCTCCAACTGTCCTCTCTGCCCAGCACCTGCCCAAGGCCAGACTTGGAGCCAAGAAGTGGCTGTTGCTTCCCTAGCCGTGTGGGCAGGTGTCTGGGGAGGGAGGCCAGCTCTGCAGTCCCAGCTCCCCCTTAAGGTGGGTGACAGTGGGCACAGGCTGTTTCAGCCACCAGGCCCCTTGGCCCTATTGAAAAATAAAAGCGACGTACAAAAATATATACATTTTAACCCCACATAAATTACTGACAGACAATAGACACACAGCGGCAGCTGGAGGTGAATGCACTCAGCAGGGGGACAGAGGAGGTAATAATTTAGGGAGGAGGATGACAGGAGGTGCAGGTTCCATCCCCCATAGCCTGGATCCTAGCAAGGGGGAGATGTCTGCCCAGGAGGTGGGGCCGGGCACAGCCCGCTGTACCTGAGGACTTGGGAAATAAATTAGCATCTCAGAGGCCGGGCACTCAGTCCAATACTGTTGTGTCCTCCCACAGGGAACTGGGGAGGGGACCCTGGGTCCTAGCTGGCCACGCGGCCTCTTTAAAGTGCTGAAGCCCACAGAGAGACACAAGTGCTGCCTGCTCTCTGGGGGACCTGCGTGCAGCTGTTCTGCCTGGCCTGAAACCTCGAGGGTGGCAGAAGGTAATAATACTGAGCGGTGTCTGCTCTGGCTCTGAGGGGCCAGAGTGAAGCCACAGGCCCACCCCAGAGAAGAGGCATGAGCCCAGATCCCCTGGGACTAAGTGCTGCTGGGGTGGATCTTGTTCTTGGCCCGCAGGGATGCCCTGCTGGGGCCTATAGCCAAGCCAACGCCTCCACTGACCCGGACAAGGCGGCTGGGCAGGACTGGCCTCAGGCCTGGGGAGGGGCTAGGGGGAGGTGAGGCTGTGGGCCCGCTGCTCCTGCGGCCATGCAGGCTCTGCAGCCGCTGCTCCAGCTGGTAGACATCCTCCGTGGCCTGGTTGAGTCGGTCAAACTGGGCGAGTAGGGCCTCAAACACGGCTTGGAGACGGGAGGGCTCAGGTTCGGGCTCCCCTCGGGGCCCTGGCCGGCCCAAGCCCACGCTCAGCCCATCCAGCTGGCTGGAGGAGGTGGAGGGGCGGGAGGCGTCGGAGCCTCCGCTGGGTGGGGGCACATCCGGAGAAGACTTGGAGCCCCTGGATGAGCGGGAGGGCAGGGGCTCCATCCCTTCAAAGCGGACTTTGTGGCGGAACTGGGGGCGGCACAGGGGCTCGGTCAGTCCGGCTGCGCCCTGGGCTCAGCTGGGCCCAGGGTGCGTCCCTCTCCCCCCCACTGGGCCGTACCCACCTCCTTGACTTTGCTGAAGCCCATCCAGAGGCGCAGCCGGCGCAAGAACAGTTCCACCATCTCGTAGTCCTGCGGCTCCCAAGCTGGGCGGTACAGCTCCCCACGCAGAGCGTGGTACCGCCACCGCAGGAGGACTGCCCCCAGCCTCAGGGCACCCCACAGCCGCAGGGCCCAGAGCCCCGTGCATAGCACAGGGGACAGGCGCCAGGACTCCGCAGGGCACAGGGCAGGACCCCCAGCCTCGGGACACAGCACCAGGAGGGCCCGGGCAGCGCTCCGAAGTGAGTCCACGCAGGAGGAGACCAACTGTGGGGAAGGCGGCATGAGTGAGGCGCGGCCTGGGCTAAACCACCCTCTCCGATGGCCCCACTGGCACCTACCAGGACAGCCAGTTGCGCGTAGGCCACGGCGAGCACCACCAGGCCTAAGGCCGCCCCCACGAGCTCTGGCAGGGCCCGGCACAGCGTCTTGCCGAAAACCGACCACTGGCGCACAAAGCGCAGCTGCTGGGCAGCCTGTGGACAGAGGGCGTCAGCCTACCGACCCCGCCAACGCCGGCTCGCCCCGGGCACACCGGCCCAACACTCACCTTGACCAAAAGCAAGAAGAGCAGCGAGGCGGTCAGGCCGCGGGCCACGGCGCTCAGCTGTGCCACCTGCTCGAAGCTGGTAAAGCGGCGCGGGCGGCCGCGCAGGAAGCGGGTCCACTGGCGGTCAGCGGCGCCCAGCTGGGCCAGGCGCACCAGCGCTGCAGCCGCCGTCAGCGCCACCAGCAGCCACCGCGCCCAGGTCCCAGGCCGCGTGGCGCGCGCACGCCCCTCCCTGCGCCAGGCGCCCACCTCAGCCGCGGAGAAGTACACAGCGAACAGCAGCAGGCTCACCTGTGGGGGCGGGGCCGGGGAGGGGTCAGGACAGGGGCGGAGCCATCCGGGGCCGGGGCGGGGCCGGGGCGGGGCCTACCGAGGTGAGCAGCGGCAGCGAGAGGCCAGCGCTAAGGCGCCGCAGCGCGAACGGGCGGACGCTGAGCGCCGCTACGGCGTGTCCGGCCGCCGGGAACTCCAGGCGCAGCGTGACGGCGGCGTGCAGCCCCACCGCCGGGCTGTAGTGCGTGAGCTCCACGAACACTGCACGGCTCCTGCGCGGAGGGCCCGGAGTCAGACGGGGTGGGAAGGAAGGGGACGCGCCAGGAGAAGCCGATGCGCTCGCAGAAGAGGCTTGGGGTCAGGTTGTTGGGAGGGTGAGGCGTGCACTGGGGAGGCCGCGGGGCTGCAGGCGGGCTCGCTGGGCTCCTTCAGGGGATGATAAGCAGCAGCGAAGCTGGGCGCAGGAGTGAGCCAGCCCGCAGATGTGACTGATGTGCACAGTGGGCGGGGTTCGGGAGGGGCTGAGGGCAGGGCGCCCACCTGTTGTCGATCCAGTTGTGCAGCTGCAGGAAGCCCAGCTGCGCGCGGCTCTCTTCCAGGCTGGGCCCCAGCTCCTGCACGTAGCCCCCGCTGTCATACACGGCACAGGAGCCCCAGTACCAGACGCTGCCAGGGAGGAGGACAGTGTCAGAGCCGGCGCCATGCAGAACGTGGGAGTGGGCTGGAACGAGGGGCTCCTCTGGGGAACTCCCCCTGCCCCCTGGGCACCCTGACCTGCCCTCCGTGCTCACCCCAGCAGGTCTGGCGCCGAGTAGGCCCACATCTCAGAGCCGTTGTGGGCAGCACTCCCCCAGCCAATGCCGTAGTCGCTGGTGCTGAAGCCCCCTGAGGCTGCTAAGCATGTAGGGGCCCCTGAGCCAGGAGGGTCCAGGCAGAGCGCTGAAAGCAGAGGGCTGGGGAATGAGCCCGGCCAAACCAGGAGCATTGACTGTTCACCAGCCTCCTAGGCTGAGCTCTATGGGATCTCACCGAACCCTCCCAGCAGCCCAGAAGATAGATGTCACTGTCTCACCTACACATCGAGAAACTGAGGCAGGGAGGTCACCCAGCTAAGGGAGTTGGAACCAGACCCTGGCCAAAGGCTTCTCTTTGGAAAAAAGGATGGGTAAGTGGCAGGGTGCCCCACCCCAGCTCACCTTCCTGTAGCCGCACCTGCCGCAGTCGTGGGGGCCCCAGCTCTGGTCTCGACGGGTTCCCGTGGATGTAGGGGAGCAGCACGTGGGACATCCACGGCCAGAACTCATCAGACCTGACCACACCAGACAGAGTCACATGCTCCATCCTTCAGCTTCCGGTGCCCACCAGAGGTCAGAGGCCCAGACAGCATTGCTACTGCAGCCCCGGCCCAGCCAGGGGGAGGCGGCCAGTGCTACCCCAGGGGACGAGGCACAACCTGGTTCCTCAGCCAGGGTGTTGAGCAGTATCTGTGGTCTCTACCCATTGTCAGCAACACCCACTCCAGTTCTGACAACCAAAAATGTATTGAGGTACTTCCCGATATCCCCTAGGGGCTGGGTTGGACCAAGGACAGGATCAAGGTGGACCCTGGTCAGCATCAGCACCACCCTGGCCAAAAAGACCTGTGCCTGCATATCGGGGCGTCCATACCGGGTGATGGCCAGGAAGGCCTGGCTGTCCAGCTCCTGCTTGATGGCGCTCTGCAGGCGGTAGGCATGGTCGTGGCACGAGGTGTCCCCATAGTTGGCCAGCAGCGTCACCAGCAGGAAGAACATGTATACCAGAAGGCCCTGGGGGGCAGGGACGACCCGGAGTCAGCCGAATCCTGCCTGCCCCCACCCCACCCGTGACAGAGCAGGGCTTCCGGATGCTGGGCAGCAAAGTGCCCACAGCCAGGGGGCCTTGTGCTGAGAGCCAGGCCTGGGGGCAGACATGGTCCGTGAAGGCCAAGAAGCCGCACCAGGGCCCAGTGAGGCCAAGAAGGAGCAGGCATTTGAGTTGGGCAGGAGGATGGGCCAGGAGGTGATAGGAGGGAGTTGGGGTGGGGGCTGCAGAGCCCTACACCACCTGCTAAAGGGCCTTTGGTGGTCAGAAAGAGGGTGCAGGTGAGACTTTTGAGAAAGGCAGGACCTCCTGGAAGATGCTGCCCTGGCCAGGAGGCCAGAGAGGGAGGGCAGGTGCTGGCTGCGTGGCCTGAGCTCACCCTCAGCATCCTGTGCAGCCTCTTGACCTTTCGGGCTTCCTCCTTTGCCAGGAAGAGCGCAAAGCCATGGGGCGGCCGCACGCGGGGCACACGCTCGCTCACGGGCGTCACGGCTGGGCTTTCCACCAGCGTATCATCCTCATCAGGGTGCAGCCGCTTGGCCACCAGTGAGAAATACAGAGCTTCCAGCAGGACCTGGACCAGGGCTAGCATCAGAGGGGCCCATGGGTGCCAGAGGCTGGCAGCCTGGCCCCCCTGCATCCCACTTACCTTGAGTGGCTCCCAGCAGAGGAACGAAGCCAGGAAGCTGGAGCTGCTTGAGAGGAGCCACATGACAGACACGCTGGGGGGGAAGCCAGCGCCGACCCACCCTGACACCCCCACGGCCACGGCCACCAGGAGCAGGCTGAGCCCGTGGGCCAGGGGCGCACACCAGGCCGGCAGCAGTCGTTTCCGCAGACCCTCCACCAGCCCTGGGGAGGCAGACACAGACAGGTCATCAGCAGCACAGAGGAAGGGGTGGGGAGGGCCAACCTGGGGATTCGGGAGCGCACCTGTCCTGGACAGCTCTGCCGGCTGGGGCTGCTCCCACGTCAGGCTTGGGCTGGGCAGCCCCCTCTCCCCTGGCAGTATCAGCGTCTGATTCCTCTCACCAGGGGCACTGCACCTGAGGCACAGGCAAAGCAGCCAGCACTCACCTGTCGGCCCACACGCCACCCAAGGCGCGGCCAGCCCACCTCTCTGGGCCCGTCCATTCCCTTCTCCTGGTCCATGGAGAGAGAGGACACTGCCCCAAGCCAGGTGGAGATGGTGCTGAAGGCCAGAACACCACTGGTCACTCTGGGGAGGGGCCAGGTCACCTCCTCCGGGACCCGGTCCTCGCCTCACATCACTGTGACCTGTTGCCCCTCCAGCAGCCACCGCTCCAGCAGCCATCGCCCCCCACAGCGCCACCATCCGGCCTCCAGCCTGGTCCCCCAGCCTGATCTCTGTGCCAGCACACCAGGCCGCGAAACCAAAGACCGGCTTCTGGACAAGGAAACGTACGTGTGTCTTTCACATGCCGAGCTGCCTGTCTCTCCCGGCGCCACCCGACCTGACCTTCCGGGCTCCAGAGCTGCTACAGAGACAGGGCAGCTACAGGAGCCAGAGCAGAGAGGAGAGAAGGGGGAGAAAGAAAAGAGGGAAGATGGTGACAGCCATGAACTGGGGACAAAGTGCACACACTTAGCAGCGGGTCTGCACCACTGTGCCCTGAAGAGAATGGACCTCCAGACACGCCTGCCGCTGAGTGGCGGCAAACCTTTCTGGTTTTGTGCGTCTCCCAGGGAATAAAAGGCATTATGGCTTCTGGAGGTGGGACAGCACAGAGAGAACAGACATGAATATACAGGACACACTTTTCTCTTGAAATGGATTTTTCTGATTATAAAAGTAGCATAAACTATTTGTAGAAAATAGATTTCCATCATGCAAGGAACAGCAGTGTTAATAGTTATTTCTAGTCCTTTTTCTCTATGTGTGTTTACATTTTACATGCAGATAGAAACAAGTCGTATCGGGATCAGTGGTTCAGCTAGAATACATAGAGTTTGACATTTGACTCTAAGCTGCAGGAGAGCAAAGGCTATGTCTGATTGGGTTCACTGATTCCTTCGGTCACAACCAGCATGACGTCCCCTAACTAGATGCCAGGCCCTGCTCTACGCACTGAGACGAGCACAGTCCGTGTGCATGTCATGTGCACATGCTGGTGGGGGAAGCAGACAGAAAGCATAAGCGAAGCAGGGGAGGACACGGAGACAGAAGCCTGTTTCTGCCCTGCACGAGCACGCGCCCACATTCCCGTGCCTTTTACTTTATTTACACGGGGCAGGAAGGAAGGCTCTGATCAGGAAGTATCTGAGAGGAGACCTGAAGGAAGTAGAAGGTGAGGCTCCTGTCTTGGGAAGAACCCTCCAGGCAGAGGGAGCAGCAAATATAAAAGATGAGGACAGAAGAGCAACGGAAGCCACAGCCAAAGGAAGTGGGTGACGGAGGTGGCAAGAGAGGGACAGGGAGGGGGTGGGGCCAGATCAGGTGTGGTTGGGGGAGCATTGTGAGGACTGTGCCCAGTTGCAGCAGGTCACCTGCGGGATGGCCCCAGTGATGCTTTCCTCCTAACCAAGAGGATACTGTGGAAATGATTGTGTGTGAATAAGGGGCTGGGCCACAAAGGACACTATGGCTTCCACCTCGTTCTCCTGGACCACTCACTTTGGTCGCCATGTTGTGAGGACGCTCAAGCAGCCTAGTGCTGAGGTCCAGATGGCGAAGAGCTGAGGCCTCCCACCAACAGCCCATACCAATGTGCCCCCCTCCCCACCCCAGGAGGGCAGTGGCAGGGTCTGCTGCAGGGAGAAGGAAGGTGAGCTGTAAGGAAGGAACAGGACTCTGCTGAGTCAGCCCTGGAATGGTCCAGGCAGAGGATGATGTTTGGATGGTAGGTGCAAGGGCAGGTGGAGAGAAGGTCAGATTCCGAATCTGGAAAGTAGCAGACAGAATCTGTTAAAGGCTCGTGTGAGGAAGTACTTGAAAAGAGAGGAGTCAAGAATGAATCTAAGAGTTTTGTCTTGGTTGGTCCAAGAGTGCACCTGCCCTTTCCTGAGACATCTCGTGTTGCTGTGCAAGTCTGTGCTGCCCTGGACACTCAAGTGGAGAAGTTGCTTACTGGCAGGTGGATGTCTGGACCTGGGTGTCAGGGAGGGCTCTGGGCTGGAGATGGTGGGGTGGTCAGCTGCTAATTACTACCAGGGCTTCCTCATAGCATAGGTTTCCAAATTGATTGGCAATTCCTTCATTAAAATTCTATCACGGCATGGTTATCTGTCTTCGTTAAACAAATTGAGAAGCTTTACCTTTTTCTCTGTGTTCTGGGAAAGTTCGTATATCTCAGTAATTTTTGGTTGCTTGAAAATTAGAATAGTTAGAAGGAATGGAAATACGGATATTAAAGTAGGTACACATGAGAAAAGAGGTATGAGGTAATTCTATGTGAATCTTTGTTATTAAATTGGAAACCAGCCAAGAAGTTGAGACATTCTTAAAAACATAAAACTGAAGGGAATTCCCTGGCGGTCCAGTGGTTAGGACTCGGCACTTTCACTGCCAGGGCCCAGGTTCAATCCCTGGTCAGAGAACTAAGCCCCACCGTGCGGCCAAAAAAAAAGAAAAGAAAAACCATGAAATTGAAATAGAGTCAAAAGGAAAAACATTAACTATTTAAAAGGCTGCAACGACCCTGCATCATGGCAGGTTCTGCCATCCTCACACTGGTGGCCTTTTGTTACTCAAACATCCCTCCCTCCTGCCACCCTAAAGGGAACACTGGCTGGGCCCTGGTGACCCCACGAGGTCTTTCAACAGATGAGGGACTCTGAGGCCTAACAACTTCGCCCCAGCCCCACACTGGCTGGACAGCACGAGGGCAGGCCCAGACAGGGAGCAGGGTTACTTGGCTGGGCTCCCTGCTGCCCCCCACCCCCAGGAGCTGGGCACTCACAGGCCAGCGAGCAGATCTGTTTCTCCTTGAGTGTCCTGGGTGGGGGCCAGGCTGCCAGCCCCTTCAGCCAGGATCTGCCGGATCAGGTCTTCATCTGGAGGGAGCAAAATGTGTCAGCCCTGGAGCCTTCCCTCCTCCTGGGGGGAGCTGGGGGACACCACCCTCCCCACCCCTGCTCACCCACCTGAAGCTGAGAAGTATTTGGCAGGTGAGGAGGGGCTGACCAGGGAGAGACCGTCATCCTCCGGGCCCGGCGTGCGGCCCATCCGGCCCCGGGCCAGCCGCTGCAGGGTGCTGCCCATGACGGACGGGTCACTCAGCAAGTCTGGCCAACTGAGGGTGCCTTCGCTGGATGGCCAGCACACCAGGCTGCAGGCGACAGGTCAGCAAGGGGAGCCCAGAGGACGCGTCTGCACACATACCCAACCCAAGTCCCATCACACGTGGACATGCGGTGCTGCTGAGCAAACACTCCCAGGACAGCCCCACGACACACGGACGAGGACACGTGACGCGGCACATGCGAGGCGCAGCTGACCTACAGGAGAAATGGCTCACGTTTCCTCTAGAGACCCCCACCTTTTAGAATCCTCCACAAATAAGTCATGTTTCATTTGTCCAGCAAAGGCCTGTTGAGAAGCACAGAGGAAACCTGATTCCAGGCTGCCCAGAACACGACCCCATCCGGGCAGGCCCTGGGGAGCCCGCACCTCAGCGCCGAGTCCTGGGAAGGCAAGTACGGAGCTGTCCAGCACAGATGAGTCCAGGCAGCTGTCCATGTCCAGCGCCTGCGGCCCTGCTGGTGTGGGGCTCGGGCCCCCGGCCACCTGCAGGAGAGGCAGGCGGTCAGTGGGAGGCAGCTTGGGCCCCTGCTGTGGGGAGGCATGCTCGCTCCTGGCAGGCAGAGTCTAGAGCAGTGCTCTCCTGGAGAATGTTCTAGATGCACACATTCTACACCTTCATTGTCCATCACAGGAACTACCTGCCACATGCCAATGAAGAACACCTGAAGTGTGGCTGGTGTAATGGAGAAGCTGAAGTTTTAATTTTATCTAATTTTAATCAATTTAAATATAAACAGCCAGGGACTTCCCTGGTGGCACAGTGGTTAAGAATCCGCCTGCCAATGCAGGGGACACAGGTTCGATTCCTGGTCTGGGAAGATCCCACATGCCGCAGAGCAACTAAGCCCGTGTGCCACAACTACTGAGCCTGTGCTCTAGAGCCCGTGAGCCACAACTACTAAGCCTGTGTGCCACAACTACTGAAGCTTGTGTGCCTAGAGCCCACGCTGTGCAACAAGAGAAGCCACTGCAATGAGAAGCCCGTGGACCAAAACGAAGAGTAGCCCCCACTCGCCGCAACTAGAGAAAGCCTGCACACAGCAATGAAAACCCAACGCAGCCAAAAAAAAAAAAAAAAAAAAAAAATATATATATATATATATATATATGTATAAATATACACACACACACAGATATATATAAAAACAGCCACATACGGGAAATTCCCTGGCAGTCTACTGGTTAGGACTCCGTGCTTCCACTGCAGAGGGCGTGGGTTCGATCCCTATTTGGGGAACTAAGATCCTGCATGCCCCATGGCATGACCAAAAATTTAAAAAAAACAAAAAAAAAACCCTGCCCCCCCCCCCAAAAAAAACCCAGCCACATACAGCTAAGGATGTCCATTCTGGGTTCCTGGGGGAAATGCCACTTGTCATGGTATATGACCCTTTCTTATGAGACATGGGCATCAGCCAGTTCCCCAGCCAGTCCTGTTTGCTTCAGTGGTGTCAGCAGTGACCCCTGTTCACTCCTGATTCTGACACCCTGCATCTCTCCCCTGGCTCCTGACCCCTCTCTAGCTGCTATACTGAACAGCACAGCCCTTGGCAGGGGCAGCCGTGCCCATGCTCCAGGAGCCCCACCCACCTTGCTCCGGGACATCCGGAAGAGGAACAGGATGGCCAGGTAGACGGGGTAGACAACCAGGCTGGACACCAGGCCGACGGCAATGGTGTCGATGCTCAGTGGGATCAGACTGGACGCGGGCCTCACACTGTGGCAGGAGAGGAGAGACGGGCCGGCTTGGGGGGTGGGGCAGGAGGGGTTGGGGGTTGGGCAGAGAGAGGGCGTACCGACCCCCACAGCACCCACCTGTAGGTAGCATCTCCCACAGCACCGTACCACACGGCGTTGGCACCCAGGAAGAGGCAGATGAGGAGGACGCAGCACGTGGCTCGCTGGACACGTGTAAAGCGGCTCCGAGGTGGCCGGTCCCACATGGAGAGCCAGACATGTTTGTCAAAGAAGCCGCGCTGCAGTTCGGCCACCAGGAGGCGCTGGAACCGCTGCAGGGCCACATCACCTGGGCGGGGACAGGAGGGCTTCAGGAGATCCCAGGGCCAGGCGCCCCAGCCCCCCACCCCCACCCCATGGCCCCGCCACCGGGGCAGGGCCTTACTTGCCGCCAGCACCTCCTTCTCCACCAGGCCCCCGTTGGCCTCCGTCTCCACTGACAGCCAGTCGTTGACCAGGAAGAAGGTGCTGCGGGCGTTCTGCAGGTCCCTGACGATGATGTGCTGCAGGAACCAGGCGGGGCTCAGCCCTGCAGAGGGGAGGGGCAGGGTGGTCAGAGCTGGGTGGGGCAGCAGGGGGGTGGGGGCGGCAGCAGCGGGGCCCCCAGACCTTTGTTGTCATGCCACACGCGGATCTTCCACACGCTGCCCAGGCTGTGTGGGGTGGCGATCTGGAAAATGTCCAGGCTGTTGCGGTGGAAGGCTCCGTCCCCATCCAGGTGCCGGTGGCCGCTGCGGCTGTCCGCCCCGTACAGCATGATGCCCACATGAGCTGTGGTCCCTGAAGGACGTCAGAACAGGGGGCAGGACTCTGGGTTTGCCGCCCACCAGACATTGACCCCGGGCGGGTCTGCCCTGACAACCTTCCTTCGACAGGCACAGGCAGCCCCCACCCTGTGGCTCTGATACAAATGGATCTCAGTCGCCTCAAACCATTAAATGAACGGCCCCCAGTGACACAATTCAAATGCCAGTTGTGGTGGTGCCTTAACTACGAGTAACAGTGTGGAACGTGAAGGTGGCTGCCAGCCTTCAGTCCGCTACACAAGAGATGCATGTCCTGATGGGTGACATCACCTCTCCCAGAGGCTGCTGGTGACCAGTCACCATACACCTCTCAGTCCCCACACGGACCACCAAGTGCACAGCAGTGTTGCCCCATGTCCCCAGTGATAAACCTACACGACGTTTTATAAAAGTGGGTCATCAACACAGAGGACCAAAAAAAATTTAAAAACTAAAAATAAGGGGCTTCCCTGGTGGCGCAGTGGTTGAGAGTCCGCCTGCCGATGCAGGGGACACGGGTTCGTGCCCTGGTCCGGGAAGATCCCACATGCCGCGGAGCAACTAAGCCCGTGTGCCACAACTACTGAGCCCACGTGCTGCAACTACTGAAGCCTGCACACCTAGAGCCCGTGCTCCACAAGAGAAGCCACCACAGTGAGAAAGAAGCCCACGCACTGCAATGAAGAGTAGACCCCCACTCACCTCAGCTAGAGAAAGCCTGTGCAAGCAGCAACGAAGACCCAACGCAGCCAAAAAAAATTTTAAAGATAAAAGAGAGAACCAAGTGACAAAGATGAAAGCACAGCATAGAAATGAAAAATGGTACCAAGGAAGCGAAATTTGCATCAAAGGCAAACACACGACTGAAGAAACAGCCGACCACGGGGCCACTGTCGCTGCCGCTGCCCCAGGGGCTCTGGAGAGGCTGTCGCTGACAGCAAACTCACCAACATGAGTGAGAGCAATCGTTGAGACAAAAAGGACGAAGACGTCACATAGCAATGGATGCCAGCAAAAACTTCACGTGGAAAGAACTCTCAGAGGTACTTCACAGAGAGGAGAGCATGACAAGAGGTCGGCAGCGAAGTGTCCGCTGGCCGAGGCACAAAGATGCCCCCTCGGGTGGCAATTACAGATGAGAAGGCAAGTGCTGCTCAAACTACTCTTGGTAAGTTTCCCACAAACAAATAAGGCACTTTAGTTCTCAGCGTCTAACGCTTTATGTTACACTGTACTAACTCCACATCATCAAGTTACTTTCCACATTTTTAACCAAAATTCAAGAGCTTTTGATGTCTTGAAAACAATCTTTTCACCAGGACGACTTATTACCATTTAATAATCATTTCCCACACCAATCGTCAGGCTGTTCCACCCGGCTGCGCACGTCAGCGGCTGCCCACAGGGACTACGAGCCCACTGCATGCCCACAGGTGCAGATGAACGAGCTGCTGCTTGGCACAGCCATGGTGACCCAAACCCCTGCTGGAAGCCACCCCTCTATTACAAGAGTCCCAATCAGGAAGGCAGCCCCCCTCACCTGAGCCCCGGCCCCAGCCGGTCTTGACCAGGATCTCATACTTGAAGCGACCCCCCTTCCCGCAGAACGGGATGACGCGGACCCGGCTGATGTCCAGCTGGTCCAGCTTACGCAGGATCACAGCCGTGACCGCGTAGGTCACCAGGCACACAGTGCACGTCAGCAGGACGATGTAGTTCACGCTTGAGGCTGGCTCCTAGGGAGACAGAGCCATCAGGCCCCAGGGGCGCAGCCCAGCCCTCGCCTGCTCAGGGCGGAGCTGGGGCTCCCCAGAAGTCCAAGGATGCAGCACCACTCACGGGGAAGATGAAGTGGACGTGGCTGGGAGGCACAAAGAGACTGGCACCGAAGGCGGTGAGGTGGCGGGTGAGGCAGACAGCCTGGCTGGGCGAGGTCTCCTCTAGGGGCACGAGGCCCTCTGTCCGCCATGCCATCTCCTTCTCGCTGAAGTACTGGCAGAGGGACGTGTACAGACCCACGGACACCTCCAGTGCTGACCATCGGAAGTGGCTGGTCAGGTTCAGGTAGTAGCTAGCGCCCAGATCTCTGGTCCTGGGAGAATTGGGGGTGTCATGGCCAGACCTGGCCTGCTCCCCAAACCCCACAGGGAGCCCCTGGGCCCTGGCACGTACGGATCCGACCATGTCCACCTGCCCTCAGAGATCAGCCCCACCCCGCCAACAAGTCCCACTGCTCCCAGGTCCAGGGCAGGACGTGCTCACCCCGGGGCGATGAAGAAGGTGTAAGGCCTGTGGTCGTCGCCTGCCAGGACCTCCAGGCTGATCCTCCTGCTGGCTGAGCAGTTGTGCTCGTTGGGCCAGGGCATAGCGTGTAGGTAGGCGGCCAGGTAGGGCTCAGGCTCCTCTGGCAGGTAGTGCTCTGCGGGTGGCATGTGCAGGCTCAGACCCCTGCTCGGGCAGCTCACACACCCCAGGGGACAACCCCAGAAGCCCTCCCCAGCCACCCCACTGTCCTCCAGCCAGGCCCCCAGGGCTCCACGAAGCAGGAGACAGACTTTACCGAAGGCCACGAGTTGGGGGTGCCCGCGAGAAACACCTGTTCACCTGGCCACCCCACTGCCCCACACAGGCTGGGCCACAGGAGGGAAGAGGAGGCCGCCCACCGAGGGCCCCGCCATGCCACGCACCGTTCAGCACCATGAAAGTAAGCTGCAGGTGAAGCCCGGCCTCAGGGTTGCTGTTCTCGGGGGTGACCACGACACTGACTGAGGCCTGGGGCTGGACGATAGCGGAGCCAGCAGGGATGCGGTGACCCTGGGCAGCTTGGTCTGAGTTGTTGGGCACCTTCACGGTGATGGCGCGCTCTGAGGCCAGCTGCCCAATGGGGATCTGGGTGCCGGCCTGTGTCTGGAAAGCCATGGACGCCACCTTGGTGGAGACAGTGTAGTTGCTGATGTAGCCAAAGGGGAAGGGGTTGGAGTCGACGAGGAGGATGAGTTGCACCACATCACTGAGGTTGGACAGGGCCCCGCTGAAGGCTGTGGGGATGGAGAAGTGGCAGCCGGGGCCCGAGGCGTCGCCCTGGCACAGCAGACTCAGTGGATCCGAGCGCTTGCCCTGTGCCACGATCTCTTCACCCGCCAGGGTCAGGGGCTCCTCGTTGAGCACACGGGAGCGCATGAGGATACCCATGAGGGCCGATGAGAGCTGGTAGGCCCTGGATGCCACCAGTAGTGACGGCGGCTCTGCCCCCAGCTCCGAGGGCTGTGGGCCCTGCACGTCCGAGCTGGCCAGGTGGATGAGGTCACCTACGGATAGGAGAGATTAGGCGGAGAAGTGGGGAGAGGGATCATGGGGAAAGGTTGGGGGGAGAGGTCCGGTTTGGGGAGAGGTCTGGTGGGGGGAGAGGTGGCAGAGAGGTTGGGGGAGAGGTTGGAGGGAGAGGTCCAGTGGGGGGCAGAGATTGGAAGGGGGGTAGAGGTGGGGGAGAGGTGGGGGAAGGTCCGGGGACCAGCAGGCGCCCACACCTGTGATGTTGAGGATGCTGTCAGCAATGGCAGTGGGCGTCCCAGTGCCCGCAGCGGTCTCAGCCTGCAGGATGCGCATCATGCCCTCTAGCTTGTGCAGTGTCTTCTTCAGGCACGAGCGGCACACGAATTCCCAGCTGGACACCTGCAGGGAGCCCATCACCATGTCCAGCCCCACTCCAGCCCAGCTGACCCAGGCCAGGTAGGGGCCACTCAGCAGCAGCTCCCCCCACTTCTGTCCCTCAGCCCAGCTTGGCTCCGCCATGCTCGCTGTGATCCTGGAGCAGCCTCTGTGACAGCGGCCTCCCCACCTCCGTGGAGCTGTTCCAAACCACCTTTCATGTTGCAGCTGGAAAATCCATGCCAAACACGGCTACACCCATGGGCATCTCTGCCAGGAGCCCTTCAGTGGCTCTTCCACACACACAGGCAGAGTTCAAGGTAATGTGGCCCCAATGGCCACCCCGGCCACACACACAGCCAAGTAAGCCATGTCACAGACAGGGCGACCCCCACCCAGAAAACCTTCCCCTCCCTTCTCCTCCACAAGGCCTCGGCAGCAATCCCCTGCCACCCTGAGCACAGTCCCCTCCCCGCCGTCAAGACAGAGCCCAGCCCAGCCCGGCTGCTGAGTCCTAGGCCAGGGTGGCGGAGTCAGGTGTAACCACAGGCCCACAGGCGAGAGTACAAAACAGGCTCGCCCCTCCCCACACCTGGGCCTTGTGCCCTGGACCCCCGCAGGGTCACCCTGGGGGGCACCCGTGGCTCATGCTGGGACAGCTGAGAATGGGCACGTGGCCACACAGACTTGGCTAGGAAAGGAGCTCGCAGGTCGTCAGGGTTGGGGGCTCAGGGCTGCCACAGGGCCTGTATCTCGTCCTACCGTGCACTGGGCCAGGGCGGCTGCAACCTGCTGGATGTCGTCCACGGTGTTAACCCGCAGGGAGACCAGGGTCTCGGTGACATTCTTGCGTATCTGGGCGCGCAGCTGCCGCCTGGGGTCTGGCTCTGCCACCATGGCCAGGGCCTGCTCGTACTGCAGGCACAGGGGAGCCGTCAGCAGTAGATGGGCAGCCCGGCCTACAGTGCAGGCTGACCAAGGGCAGGCATCTCGGCCGCTGCCTAACACCAGCGGCAACTCGAGCCCTGTGTCAAGGGCAAAAGGGGTATTCCCCAGGACCCCACGTGGGGGCTAGGGGCACAAGGAGAGGAGGAGGCAGCCTGGCACTGGGGAGGGCCCCGCAAGTGGGTGCTGCTGGGAGCAGGAGTGGTGCCGAGGCCCTGGTCAGGAGAGGGGGTCTGGGCCACCCCCAGCACAGAGGCCAGCGCAGGAGGGGCTCCTCAGCCGCACTGACCTCATTGAGCACAGCGATGAGGGCCAGCGAGTACTCGATGACGTGCTGGGGGTCGGCCTGGCGCAGCAGCCCAGGCAGCGTGCTCTCTGTGAGGCTGTACAGCCAGGGCGTGAGATCTGGGGGGCCGTCGGGGGACTCTCCGGGGGGCTCTGGCAGGGTGATGGCCAGAGACCTGTGGGCAGAGGCTGTGGATGAACAGGTGGCGGGTCCCCCTCCCACCCCCAGCCAGGCCCTGTTCCACGGGCACAGGCTCACCTGTTGAGGGCGACCACGGCGGCACCCAGTTGGTCCTGCACAACCACAGCCAGGCCCACCACAAAGTGGGGCGCAAAGCCAGGTGGCAGCACGGCCCCATAGGTGGAGAGGCTGCCCTTGTAGACACAGAACTCCTCGCAGTGGCCCTGGTGACAGCGCCGCAGCAGCAGGACATACACCAGTGGAGCACCCGCGTCCTCCTCATCCTGCCAGCCTGTGGGACCCCAGGGCATCAGCGGGGTCCCAATGTGCCCCCCATCACCAGGGCCTGTGGGCCGTACTCACCCACACACTTGAAGTGCACCTTGGTGGTGAGGGCGCGCACGGCCTCGAGTGGGAAAAGGCGGCAGGAACCCCCCAGTGGAGGGCGGTTCGGGGCAAGATGGATGGAGGCGCAGCCCTGCTCCTGGCCCGAGTGGCCCAGCACCGTGAGCGTGAATGTGTAGCCCTCGCCGTCCCGTAGCACGCCGCGCCGCACCACCAGCCGCATGCCCGCACTGCCCGTGGACGTGGTTGTCTCATCCAGCACCAGTGTCTCATTGCTAAAGCTGCGCGCGGCCCAGCGCTGAGAGGGCACCCAGATCACAGGTGCTCAGGGGCGGGTCTCCCCCAGGCCCACCAACTTTGGTCCCCACCTGGGGCCCCCTGCTCACCCCGCGCTCGGAGCCCCCGCCGCAGTTGTCACAGCGGCCCTCCAGGTACACGTAGGAGCTGCGGCTCACTGCGTACACCGCCTGCGCCTTGCAGGACACACACTCCAAGGACACGATGGGTACCCGGCCACTCCGGATCAGCACCTAGAGGCCGGGCAGGATTAGAGAGAGGCATGCCCACCCTGGCCAGGAGCCTCCGGATTGGGGCTCTGCTCCTGAGGCCCAGACCCTTGGGTCTGCCCCGTGTGGTGGGTGGTAGTGAAACCCATGAAAGAGCAGGGCCCCTGCCCCTGCCATTCTCCCACTTGCAGAAGCTCCTCTCAGACCCAGCCAACTCCTAAGTCAGCCCGAAGCCCAGGTTCTGTGGGGCCATGAGCTCAGCCCTCACCCAGGATGTTTGTATCGTTTTGTGACTCCTAGGATTGGCGAGGAACAGGGGAGGAGGATGGGGGAGGAGGGAATTTAATGAAGTGCAGACCATGATGGGCTTATTTTCTGCAGCACCCCGGGCCAGTCTTGGGCCTGGCACACAGCAGGCACTCAACAGGTGCTCAGCTACAAACAGATAAACAGAGGCGTGAAAGTACAGATGGACTAGTGTCTGCGTGGGGACAAGCATAGCTCAGCTCAGCGCAGCCCCGTCTGAGCCTCCCACTGCTCTCTGCACTGGGGGTGGGGCCCACATCAGACAGCCCCAGACAGCCACTCCGGGCAGAAACCTGGCACGGGGGATGGACACCCCATCCCAGGCACCAGCAGGGCCTGATGCACCCACTCCTGTTACAGCAGCAGGAGTGGTGCCATGGGGCCAAGCATACGTGGTCCTGACCGTCTGGCAGCTTAAGGAGGGAGAGAGAGCGTGCTCCACACACAGGCAAGAACAGGCCCTCCTCATTCAGGGAGGGGACACCATGCTCTGGGGAAGGGACGTGTCTCCTCGCTAGTGGCCTTCAGTGCTGCGGGGACAGTGAATTTCTCACAAACCACTAGGGCCTGTGCTGTACCTCTAAGCTTTGTGCACAGCTATGGCCTTTTTGGAAGAAAGCAATGCCAGAGGAGCATCTTGTTAAGTAGAATTAACATCAAGGGTAATAATGACTTAAAACCAATAGCTTCTAGAAGTACTAAAACAAAAAACCAAAAAACCAAAAAAACCCTGAAAAATGGGTGCTCGGGGACTTCCCTGGTGGCACAGTGGTTAAGAATCTGCCTGCCAATGCAAACGACACAGGTTCGGGCCCTGGCCCGGGAAGATCCCACATGCCGCGGAGCAGCTAAGCCCACGTGCCACAACTACTGAGCCTGTGCTCTAGAGCCCGTGAGCCACAACTACTGAGCCCGTGTGCCACAACTACTGAGCCCGTGTGCCACAACTACTGAAGCCCACATGTCTAGAGCCCGTGCTCCACAACAAGAGAAGCCACCACAATGAGAAGCCTGCACACCCCAACAAAGAGTAGCTCCCACTCACCGCAACTAGAGAAAGCCCACACGCAGCAACAAAGACCCAACGCAGCCAAAGATAATTTAAAAAAAAAAAAAAAAAGGGTACTCGGTACTATGTGCAGGCAGGGGCCCTGTGCACTCAGCCTCTCTGGCAGTTCCCCCCACCCTGGGGGCCGGTAGCTCCACCCAGGGCTGGGCCAGGGCAGCACCCACCGTCTGGTTGGTGACCTCCTCCTTGCGGCCTGCCTTCCATACGGTCAGGTTGAAGGTGTACTCCACACCGGCTTGCAGACGCTCCCGGGGGATGGTGACCACGCTGCTCCCACGGGGCCCGAAGTTCAGTGCACACCCGCCAGTCTCACTCTGCAGTCCGTAACGGGGCCAGGGAGGGGGTGCGCACGGGGGTGAGATCCTAGGCCTGCCTCCAATTAGATCCTGGCCCGGGGACGGCTGGGAAGACCCCTCCCCCTGCTGGGATCGAGCCCACCAGGCACTCAGACATATCAAGCAGACCCAAGAGCCTGCCAGCCTCATGCACACAAACGACCTAAGGGGGATTAGGAGAACGATTGCCCCGCCATGTGACTGACCTGCGTCGAGGCCACGCAGGCCCAGTGGAAGCTGAGTGGCGTCTGGTCACCGTCCTCCAGGTTGGGGTCATAGGACTTGCTCCCATCCAGCACCAGGTCCTGAGAGTCCGACCACACACGGTAGGAGCCACCCTCAACAATGGGCACCAGGCGCTCAGGGGCCACTGTCACATTGGCCTGGATGCTCTGTGCCAGCGGTGTGTCCCCAAACGACACCACGAACACAAAGCAGTAGTGGCCCACAGGCAGCACCATCCGTGGCACCACCAGCTGGGGCCGGCTCACATCCACACTGGGCAGGGTCACCCGGGCCATGCGCCCAGGCCGCTGGCAGCTGGTGGCACGGTACACCTCCCAGCGGTACTCAGTCTGGTACGTGACGCAGTCACGCAGGTCGACGTGGGCCTCCAGGTAGTTGCGCTGGGAGCGCCGCATAAGTACCTGTGGGGGCAGGGCCACATCCACCTCGGGCTCCCTGCAGGCCAGCACATGGACGGTGACCGTGGTCTGCGCCACAAAGAAGCTCACCAGGTTGGAGGCGTTCACCTCCACACGGTAGTCCCCAGGCTGCAGGTAGGAGTGAGCCACCCAGGGAACCTCCGTGTCCTCTGCCAGGGCTCCGTCCCCAAAGTCCCAGTGGTAGGCCACTCGCCGGGGGCTGGGGCTCGTGGCAGCCTCGAAGCGGGCCGAGCGGTTGGTGAAGCAGCGGCCACTGCGCAGCGCCACGTGCTGAATGACGTCCTGGACATCAATCATGAGTGTGTGGTTTACGCCGCCCAGCTCATTGAAGGCTCGCACGTGGATCTCCAGCAGCCCTGCGGCCACGGGAGTATAGGTGACGTCGCGACCCGACAGGATGACCAGTGAGTCTCCCTGAACCTTCTGCAGCGAGAAGTACCACGCGTAGGCAACACGGGAACCCCGCTGCACCCGGGCCGTGAAGTTCCTCTCGGAGCCCGTGGCGATGGCCGGCTCGCAGCAGTCGGGCACCTGGAGCCCACCCACGGCCTCCAGCACTGAGACACGCACCTGCGCCTGCACCCGGCTTACGTGGTTCTCGGCCTGGATGCTCACCGTGTAGTCCCCGAGCCGGGGGAAGCTGCGGGAGAAGTGGGGCCCAGGGAGCACCTCGAGGCCAGCCCCACTGACCTGTAGGTGGAAGCTGACGGCCGAGCCGGCAGCCAGCAGGATCTGAAAGTGAACCAGCTGCCCGGGCTCCACCACCTTCCTGCTGGCCCATAGCACCAGGCCCACGATGGGCTCCTCCACCGTGAGGTTGTGTGTGGCCACGACCCAGCTGACCGCGTTGGAGGCGTTGAGCTGAATGGAAAAGGTGCCGGCGTCGGGGAGGACCACGGCGATGTGTTGGCCATGCCTGCTGCCACCCGGCACGGCCCAGCACCAGTTCACATTGGTGCCCGAGGCCAGCTGCCCCCAGAAAGGCACGGTGGAACTGGCCACCACAAAGCTGCAGTCCAGTTCACCGGCCCTGATGCTGAGGCCACTGACAGGCACTTGCACAGCCACCTCAATGCTGGCGTTGGCTGAGCCCAGTTGGTTCTTGGCCATGACTGTGACCAGGTGCATGCCGGGGCTGGGAAAGGTGTGGGTGGTGGATGGCTCTGGGGTCTCCCAGCCCAGCCCTTCCTCCAGGGACCAGGTGTAAGTGACGCCACTGCCACCAGCCAGCTCAGCGCGGAGGGTGACACTTGCATTGACAGCCACTGGGTTCGGGGAGGCGGCGGCGGCCAGCCACCCCACAGGCTCCACAAAGTTCACGGTGCGGTTGGCCGAGGCGCTGCCCAGCATGTTGGTGGCCCGCAGCTGGACGTGGTAGGTGCCAGCCTCGAGCACGGTGAGCGAGAAGGCTTTGCCGCTGCCAGCCAGGGCCAGGCCACTGTCCCGCTGAGCGGTCCAGCTGTAGGAGATGTTGGTACCATCCCTGACTGAGGCCTGCAGCTGCAGCGTGCGGTTGGTGGGGAAGCAGCAGCTACTGCCGCCGCCCACCACCTGCAGCCCCTCGATGTGCTGCAGGACATAGATGAAGATACTGTCCTGGGCGGCGCCCACCTCATTCTCAGCCGTGACAATGATGTTGAAGGTGCCGACAGACCGGAAGGTGTAGGAGATGGTGGGGCCCCCAGGGATGGGCGTGCAGCGGTCACAGAGGACCCAGGAGTAATGCACGTCACTGCCCGCCTCCAGGGAGGTGCTGAAGCTCACGCTGCCGTTCAGGGGTACCACCGTGCGGCTGGCGTTGACGCTGAGCCCCCGCACACGCTGCTGCACGGTGACATTCAGCTGGGCCTCCCCACGGCTTACCTCGTTCCAGCCAGACACCCTGACGGGGAAGCAGCCCGTGCTGCTGTAGGCGTGGGTGACCGCAGGGCCCTGGAGCCGCCCGCCATCCCCCAGCTCCCACAGGTAGGTGGCAGGGTGCCCGCGTCCCACAGCAGAGAACAGGTAGGGCTGCTGCAGCTCCAGCACATGGGAGCCATTGACCCTGATGCCTGTGAGATCCACGGGCTCCTGCACCTCCACGAGTGCCGAGTCGTTGGCAGCTGAGATGTTGTTGGACACGGTGACGGTCACCAGGTAGGAACCTGAGTCCCAGTAGGTGAATGTGGCCTCAGGGCCCCCAACGCGGGCAGCAGCATCCTCAGTGCCAAAGTCCCAGGTGTAGCGGTAGGGGAATGGGGGCCAGGCACAGGCAACTAGCCGGGCTGTGTCCCCGACCCGCACAAACTGCCTCTCGGGCCACATGGTGATGTTGCCCACCTCGGGCTCCACGCAGATGCTGCTGAAGTAATGCGCCTTATTCACGTGGCTCGACAGGACCAGCGCCAGGGGGAATGTACCACTACGTGTGAAATTGTGCATCACTGTCGGGTCCCCCCGGACGGTCGTGTTGGATGAGCCGTCCCCGAAGGTCCAGTCGAAGATGTAGTTGGTAGGGTTCCCAGTGACGTGGGCTGTGAGCTGGGCATGGGGCTGGGTGGGGATGCAGGCTGTAGGGTCGATCCACAGCACCTCCAGGACAAAGACCTGTATGGGCAGGCTCCGGGCCAGGTTTCCAGTGGGGCTGGACGCGCCCACGGTCACCGTGCAGTTCTGCGCCCGCAGGTACACGTGCTCTACTGTGGCCTCAGGGCCCATGAGCACTGTGCCGTCCCCCATGTCGAAAGTCCATGTGACGTTGTCGCCCGAATCCAGGGTGGCGCTGACCACCACGGGTGCACCCTGCTCCACGGCCGGGCTCAGGCTCACGGTCAGCCCACGGAGCTCCTCGAAGACACGGACGCTGATGCTCGCCACTGTACTACTCACCGTGTTGTTGACCTCCAGTCGGATGTGGTATGCGCCCCTCGAGGCGAACGTGTGGTTGATCTCTGGCTGGGGCTGTGTTACATCTGGGGAGCCATCCCCGAAATCCCACGTGTACAGGACACCCCCAGGCGAGGGAAGCGGGTGCGGGAAGAAGGTGACAGGCCAGCCAGCCACCAAGACCCGGCTGCCCGCGGCCACGGCCACGGCGGGCAGGGTGGCGCGCACACTCACAGGCACCTGCTGCGTCAGGTTCTCGAAGGTACTGGACACGAGCAGGGTCAGGTTGTATTCACCTGGCAGACAGGCCCAGAATGGGGACGGGGATGGGGCCGGGGCCACCGCCACCACCTACTCAGCAGAACCCCTCCTAACCCCGTGCTGTGGGCAGGGGCCTGGGGTGAGGGTGAGGCGCAAAGCAGGGCCCCAGTTATAACGCGAACAGAGAACGCCCTTGGACCCAGGCCCGGGTGCTCTCAGCACAGGGCAAGTCGCAGGGCTGAGGCAGAAAGATGAAGAGCAACCGTCTCCAGGTACGACTGCCCTTGGGGTGACAGGGCAGGCATAGGTGCAGGGCTGAGATCACAGGAACAGGGCTGGGATCATAGGGGCACCACTGTTTACTCTGCATTTCTTGTGTGTGAGGCTTCTGGAATTTCAAAAATGACTAAAAGGAATCTTCCCTTCTCCCCCAAAAAAGGCTCAGGGAAGGAGTCAGGAGGGGATAGAAGGGTCCGGTTTCTGGCCGGCAGACTTGAATCATGGGTCTCAGAGACCTAGTCCACCCCTCAACCCTGGACATCCCTTCTTCACCCCAGTGAGGGCCCTGCGCCAACAGCCCAGGCTGGATCCCGGGAGGCAGGACCAAGGGGGGCTGTCCCCCAGGGAGGGGCTGTCCCCGGGGCAGGGCTCACCCAAGCTGGAGGCTGGCAGGGCAGCAGGCCTGCCCCTTACCTGGGACAGTGTAGGTATGTGTGATGTTGTGCTCCACCAGCACCTGGGCCACTGTGGGGTCTGGGACCTGGAAGGACTCGTTGTATGGAGGCTTGAACTGGCCGATCACCTGCTCCCCATCCCCGAAGGTCCACCTGCCAGGGCAGCGAGCAGGCAAGTGAGCAGGCTAGGAGGGGTGGGGTAGGAGGGAGGGGTGGGGAGGGCCCAGCTGTAGCCCCTTTCCTTGCACCTCCTTTCAGGGTACCACCCGCCCTGCTGCAGCCCTCCAGCCGGTCCCAATGTCCTATGTACCCAGCACGTCCTGACAGATGAGGAGGTGGAGGCTGGGGCCCCACCCAGGGCCCAGCACACTCACAGAAAGGCCACCTCCATGGCCGAGTCCACCAGCACGTCAGCCGCCAGCGCCAGCGTGGCATTGGGGGGCAGCACGGGCGGCACCGCAGACACCCGCAGGCCCCGCATCCTGTGCATCCGCTCGACGGTGACGTTGTAGTTCACGGTGACGTTGCTCACGTGGTTGGAGGCCGTCAGCTGTGGGGACAGGCGGCAGTGAGCAGGCCACCAGCCGGCCACAGGGCAGCGTGGACAGAGCCCCTCCCCGCACTCACCCACAGCTGCCACGGGGTCCTCGGGAGCAAAGCAGAACAGAAGGCAAAGGTGAGCAGCGGACAGCCCAGCCCCCGCCCCACCCACCCCCACCCTACTCTCCACCCTGTGCCCACGCCCCCCGCCCACCGAGAGCTTGAAGACAGCGGCGCTCTGGTAGATGACGTTGAAGACCACATTGTGGAAGGTCAGGGACTGCTTGTCATCAATGGTCCAGCGGAAGACCACATCCGAGCCAGCCTCCACCACGGGGCTGTACCTCTGCGGAAGGGCACAGCGTCAGCTGGCCATGGCCCTGCCCCAGCCCAGGGTCTTTGGGGGACCAACTGTGCCCTCAACCCATGTCTATCCGCCTGGACATAGCTCCCTATGGGGCTTCCCTCTAGGCTAAGGAGGCCACATAGTGCGGGGCTGAGCCTGGGCTTGGTTACATCCTGACCTCTCTGTATCTCAGTTTCTTCATCTGTAAAATAAACCCAGCACCCGTTGGGTTGGGCCAACCCACCTCAGTCTGTGCACCCCCACCCCAGGGCTCCTGCTCAGGCCCCCGTAGCTGGACAGCACAGTGCCGTTTGGGAAGGCACGTGAGTCTCAATGGGCCTCATGATTCTGGATGTTTACCTGAGTCACCTGATAGAACAGGTGTGAACAGGGAAGCCAGGGGAAGGGGACACAACCACCCAACAGCTCCTGTGCTAAGGCTGCAGAACTGGTGGCTGCCTTATGTGAGGTGGGTACTCCCAGGACAGGGACAGGGACAGCCGCTCCCGGAGTGGCACCAACAGTGGCCGGGTGGCATCAGATCCCAACCTCAAAAAGCGCTCACTTTAGCCAGGTGGGAACACAGCAGGACCCCGAAAACATACCCAGGATCAACAAGGTCAGAGGTGGGTGGAGAGTTCGACAATTCGTGCAGGAAATGTGAGAGCAAAAAGAAGCATTTTCAGAGCAACTGTTTCACAGGTGACTTCCCCAGTAACTTAGGAATTAACGAACCATCTGAGGAACCACTGAACAGGACCTGCCCAGAAACCAACACTGAGCCCACTGTCCCTGGAAGCCAAGTGCTCTCCTCACTGGGGAGAGGCCACCCTCAGCATAGGCACCTTGTCTCAGGGCAGGGCGGGGGGCGGGGCCCACACTCACCACCAGGACGCCCTGCAGCACTCGGGCCTCAGGGCTGGGCGTGGCGCGGAGACCTCGGATGGGTTCCTCAGCCTTCACCCGCAGGCTGAGGTTGGCCCGGCCAGCACCGTTCTCCACCACAACCTCCACATCGTGCTCGCCCTCGCTGAGCCCGGGCAGTGCCAGCACCGAGAACAGGGTGCTATTGGCCTCGTGGGCACAGCCAGGCACCAGGGCAGCCACAGTGGCAGGGCAGGCAGCCTCGAAGGGCGCACTGACGTTGCCGCCAGGCCAGCGTGCAGTGGCCGTGGCGTTGGTGCCGGAGTCCACCTGGAGCACCAAGGCCGAGCCGTTGGTGGGCATGTAGAGGCGGCCGTCGTAGGGGGCCGGGTAGATGGCCCGAAGCCCTGCCACCGGGGAGAAGACGTTGAAGCTGCAGGACAGGTTGTGCCTGGACACGCTGTTGCCCACTGTGGCCCTGACCTCATAGCGCCCTGGCCGCCGCAGCCCTGGGTTGGGGCTCAGGCCCAGCAGAGGGGTGAGCCGCTCCGTGGCAACAAGCAGCCGCAGGGCACAGGCAGGGCCAGCCGGGGCCGCCTCCAGCTTGGCAGGCAGGTGGGCCAGCCAGGCTGAGACGTTGGTGGAGAAGTACGGGGCCTCGGAGCCAGGGACGCTGAGTGCTGGGGGGCAGCGCAGGAGGGCGCCCGGTCCGGCATCGTGCTGCAAGCTGATGAGGTCACCAGGGAGCAGGGGGCTGCCCTGGTCGTGGAAGGTGACCTACAGGAGAGGGGGTTGGGCCTGTGTCAGGTCCTCACAGTGGGTCAGGGGCCTGTAGGCAGCACTGGGCCAGGGGCTCCAGCGGGCTGCAGAACCCCCCTGGGGTAACCCAGAGTCACCCCCTACAGGGGTCTCAACACTCCTCATTCACTCACACACCACCAGGCTTCACAGGGGCCTCCAAGGCACTCAAGATGGGGACAGACAAAACACACAGGGCAGAGAGGATGCAGGCAGGGGTGGGGCTTCCCCAGACAGGGGAGGGACTTCTGGACACTGGCCAGCCTTGCCCAGAGAGGGGAAGAGTCCTCCTTAAAAGGCAAGTGCAAAGGCCCTGGGGCGGGAGCTTCTCACGGTTGGCAGAGGAGGAGAGCATTGCCGAGGCAGGAGGCGGGTGGGTTAGGGGACCTGGAGGGCTGTGCAGAACAATCTGCATTTTATTTGTGTTTGATGGGGAGGCAGAAGGCACCTAGGCCAGTGATACACACCGAGTACTGGGCAGGGGGGCCCGCAGGCACAGAGAAGAGGAACTCTTTCCACAATGCATAGGAGACCCCAGGGAGCCCCAGCCCTGATGTGGATCCGTTGGCACAGGCCCGAAGGTGGCAGGGGGTGTCCAGAGGCAGGCAGATGTTGGATCTGGGGCACGGGTGTCCTTCTGGTGTGCATGTAGGGATGGGCTCAGTCCTGTTTTCCAGGGACCTACTCTGGGGCTCGCTGCTGTTTCCTGGGGCCCCTGCAAGGAAAAGAGGGGTGTCAGGTACCCCAATTTGCTAACAGATCATAAGGACGCCCTGCTACAACATGAGGTCTCGCCAGGCAGTGTACCCGGCCCCCACCATCACTCCTCTAACCCTCCCCACACCAGGCCAGCTGACTGACCCCGGTGAGTCCCCAGCCCCAGCAAGTTCCCCACCAAACCCATCCTTGGGATCCCCAGCATGAGTTGGCATCTCTGTGGACCCCACTGTCCACCTTGAGGCTGGAGACCAGTCCAGCGGGCAAGGGACCAGCAGACACCACAGTGCAGAGAGGCTGCTCGAGCCTCCCAGGTCCCACTGCCAGGATGGAGTCCCACCTGTTCCTCGCATGGCTCGATACACCTGCAGCCGCAGCTGGGCAGGCCCGCCGAGCTCCCGGGTCCCGAACTCGGCAGCAGTGAGGAAGGCTTCACGGCTCGGGCTCAAGCCAGGAAACACCATCACCTGCCAGGGCAGGGGGGCCACTCAGCTCCACCGACCCCGGCCCTCAGCCGGCCCCACCCCGATGCCCAAACACCCACCAGGTCAGAGGGGAGGAGCCACCAGATGGGCCTTCAAGAGGCCCCCACTGGCCTCATTTCACACAGTGGGAGACAATGTCACTCAGGAGAAAAAAATCAGGTCAAAACCATCTGTGAGCAACAGGAATTGTACCTTCATTTCTAAAAAATCCCCAAGCACCAAGAGAAAAGGCTCAGGAGCGTTCAGAGCTCTCCCGATGCCAGGCCTGGGTGCTACTCACCTCTGCACTGACTCTACTAGACGCAGAATGTTAATAAGGCCCAGAAAAAGGCTTCTTGTTTTTTAAAGGGAACTGCAACAGCCAGGGCAAGAAACCTGGAAGGCCAGCCTACCTCAACGGGCTCCCGGGGGGCTGTGAGGGCCTCCTGCTGCACCAGGGGGCTCAGGGGCCCCTGCAGGTCCCCACTGGGTGCTCCCACGAGGAAGTTCTCTGCGTCCCACACAGGGCCTGTGGTGCAAGTGTGCAATGAGGTGCTGTTCCCAGGCCGAGGAGGAGTGTGTTGGGGGCCCAGGGTGGGACCAGACCTGGGACTGAGCCACCTGGCAGTAGCCCCTGGCTCCCTCCACCTGTTTTGTCCAGTGTGGGCTCAGTCCGGGACAGTAGACACTCAGCAAACACCTAACAAACACTGAACAGCTAAGGAATGAACTGGGGTGCCAGGGGCAGCTGTCCTGGCCAGGATGGGAGGAGCTCCCAGGGTGGCCAAGGGACCCTGTATGCTTTGGAGGAGGGGTGTCCTGGGCCAGGGCAGCAGGTGCTCCCCAGCCTCCCAGGGGCCCCAGCGCACCTCCGGGCCGCAGCTCACAGACGTAACTGTGCGGTGCCGAGCACAGGTCCGTGTTGCACTGCCCAGCAGGCCCGAGCCGCACGCAGCGCTCAGCTGTGGCAGGGTGCGGCTCCCCAGGCAGCCAGTTCTGGCAGCTCTCCAGGCTGAAGGCCTCACCCTGCGGCGCTGGGCCCACCTCTACCCCCTCCACAGCTGAGAAGCCGATCCACACGTCCAAGCTCCTGCAGGCAGACAGAGGGAAGAGCAGGTGCTCAGGGGCTCCCCAGAGACAAGCACCCCTCCCTCTGCCCTCTCTCTGGGGGCACCCTCCTCAGAGCAGCCTGTCAGGCAGGCTCTGCCTGCCCCCACTTTCCAAATGGGGAAACTGAGGCTCATACATGACTTGGCAAGCAAGGCCCACACCAGTGCCCACCCAATCACCTATCCCATGGGGCCAGGGGCCCAGCTGAGACCCTCATGGAGCTCCACCTCACTCTGGCCCAGGGCCACGTAGACCTGTGTGTGCCCAGAGGTGAGGCTCCAGGTGTGGCATTTGGGGACAAAGACACCCACATATCAGCCCCCAAACAGGCTACTTCCCACAGCTCTGCCAGGGCAGAGAGACCCTCCTGGAGGCAGGGCTTGTAGATACAAGGACAGGGGCAAATATTGGGACAGGGTTAGACAGAGGGACAGGCAGCAGGGGTGGCTGAGGTGCTGTGGTCAGAGCTGGGTGCTGGGGCTGCATTACTACCTGGGAACCAAGTGACCTTGGGCAAGGGCTATGACTGCTTTGGGCCTCGATTTCCCCTCGGGAAGTCCAGGGTGACCCACAGTCCAATCAGTCCCTTCCCACACAGGGACCCTGGGAGAGGAGGGGGGCCAGCCTCCACCCCATCCCGCCCCCTAGCCACTGCAGGTGCTAAGGGCTGAGTAGAGACCAGGCAGGGCCACCTATGGTGACCACTACAGAGCGCATGCCCCCACAGGCCTGGGCAGCCAGAGCGTCCAAGAGGCTCCTCGTGCATGGGCAGCGCCTGGCAGCAGTGACCACCCAGGGGGGAGCAGCAGGAGGAAGTGCAGCCTCCGTGGTCACACCAGAACCTCCCCGGTCCCTGCCAGGAGGGGCCCAGAATGGGACAGTGGGGGCAGGATACAGGGCAGGGGGTGCACCTCCCACAGTGGGCACCCCCGTGTCCACATCTGTGCCGAGAGAGCTGATAGGAACGGCCACACGTGGGCACAACATGGTTCCTTATCCCCAGAGCCAGGCTGGCTGGCTACAGCACCTCCAGATACCCCAATGTGCTCATGCTCCATCCCCACCCCAGCATTCTGGGGACCTCCCCCGACCTCCCAGCCTCTCCAAGGACCAGCGGCATTTGGGCAGGCACCTGGTGACGTGGGAGACCAGGAAGTGCTGGACGGCAGGACTGTCCACCATAGCCAGGGCGGCCCCGGCCCAGGCCCGGCACTGCTCCTGTGCCTGCAGCCAGGCCGCCTTCTCCACCACCAGGCGGTAGCAGCGCCCGTTACCAGGGAAGATCTCAGTGTCCGAGGGGCAGAGAGGATGCACCACTGGGGGGTCAGAGAGCAGAGAGACAAGGCATCGATGTGTGCCCAACCAGGGCTGCCCCACCCACCCCGACTCAGGCCCAGGGGCGGGGCGGCCCCACCTCGGGCTGGCTCCTCGCCCAGGGCCACAATGCTGTAGGTGGCCTCGAGGCCAGAGCCGCCACGGTTTCGGACGCCAAGCTTCAGGGTCTCGTCGCTATGCACAGAGGCCAGACACATGAGCTCCAGGGCTACGGGAGCCGCCTCCACCCACACCTCTGCCCAGAGCCGAGCAGAGCCGACCCCCAGGGCCAGCACGGCCGTCACGGGATAGCGCCCAGGCAGCACATAGTGGTGAGTGGCATCCGCGCCAGCAATGTCCACCTCAGGGGAGCCGTCGCCGAAGTCCCAGCGCGTGGAGCTGACTGGCAGTGAGGCAGTGACGTGGAAGGCTGCGGGCTGGCCAGAGGCCAGAGGTCCTTGGGGCCCCACCAGGGCAGCCCCTGGGGAGGCAGGGAAGATGTTCTGGAGGAGGGTGGGCCCCCGGCAGGTGGGGGCGGGGGGCAGTGGGGGGCTGGAGCAGGAGGGTAGGCAGGCCGAAGAGGCATTGGGAGGCCGGGCCAACCCGCACAGGCACCTGCCCTGCTCTGAGAGGGCCGCGAGGCCCCGGCCAGCCGCGAAGCAGAAGGCACTGCAGGCCTCAGGGGCCAGCGGGCCCTCATGGGCAGCTGAGAAAGCCACCAGCGCCACGGCGCCCGAGCTGTCGTCAGGGACACAGGCAACGTACTCCTCACCTGGAAGGGGCAGGCAGGCTGGTCCCGAGGGTGCACCCCACCCCATTCTACACCCCAGATCACATCATCTCCGACCCTCCAACAGCTGCGTGGCGCTCACCCCCACCCCCAGACTGGTTTCCCCGCCTCACACCTACGTGGTCCCCTGGTCCAGAGGGCCTCTGCGACCCCTCCCCCAGTCAGTCTGTCCTAGCCCCTGTAATTATTTCTCTCGTGCAGCTGTTCCCCAATCCCCATCTGCCACCATAGGCTGGAGACCCCTGAAAACCGGCAGGGTTCCCGCCGGCTGCTTGGCCAAGCTGCCCGGCAGGGAGGGACCAAGTGTGTCCCGCCCACCCGCACTCACCACAGCTGCTGTCCAACAGGGGGCCGCTGAGGAGGGGCCGGCCGGCCAGAGGGCCGGGCCCAGCACACGTGGCCGCCTCAGGCCGCACCACACGGACCTGCTGCTCCTCTGCCCAGCGCGGCAGCCAGGCCAGACCACAGTCACACTCCAGCGGGTTCCCGCTCAGGTTTCTGCAGGGGGCGGGGCAGGCTCAGAGGGCAGGTGTGGGGGCCACGGGCCCAGCTGCCGACAGCCACCAAAACCAACAAAACTTACATTTCACTTAAATTAAATAAATTAGCAAATATTCCTTCTTCTAATGTAGAAATCTTGTTGTTGCTTATGTCCCTAAAAGAAAGGAGAGATTCGACATGGTCTGACGCGAGCTCCCTCAACCGCAACAATGACAGGCAGCCGCCACCTGCCCAGTGCGTGGAATCCCGCAGCAGCCCTGGAGGGGACACTCACAGCTCTGTCAGCGCCGAGAGGTTCGCCAGGAGCCCGATGTCCAGCGCTCGGAGCAGGTTGTGGGAGACATCTCTAGAGAGCAAAGCAGCTGCAGGTCAGTGCTGGGGCCCAAGGCATGGCACAGAGTCCACCCGGGCCCACCTCAGATGCTCTCCAGCTGCAGCCTCCCACCTTCTGAGCTCCCTCTTCCCAGGGCCAGAGGTGGAAGACCTGAATGAACTCTCATCTGGAGAGCCCGAGGCAGGAGAGAGCTGGCCCCTCAGCACTCCATCCATGCCCTGCCCCTTCCCCTCCCACCCCCTGCCCCCTCCCCCAGCAGGACTGCACCATGTAGGGCAGGCTTCACCCCTCCACACAGGGTTCAGAACACACAAGGAAGCCCAGGGGTTTCCAGGGCCAGGGGCCCAGCTGCTACCAGCTGGAGGGTGGGGGGAATGTGGCACAGACCACACAAACGGGAAGGGGGCTCTGGTGGACGACCCCATAGCAGAGCAGTACTGACAGCCCATGCTAAGTCTCTGGGGTCTGGGCACCAGAGTTAGAGCTGGATCTCCATAATCCCAGGCCCTCAAGGTCAACAGAACCATATCAGAGAACCGAACATGGTGCAAGACACGGGAGAAGAGTCACGGGTTCTCAAAGCATGAAACTATGAGCAGAAATAAAACATCAAAAGCCGAAAGATCCAACTGCACAAAAACATGCAACTTACACACAAAATATCACAAAATCAGAAAACAAACTACAAGCTGGGAAAAGCACTAGCAATTTAGATGATGGATTAAAGGCCCATAATCCCCTTTCCACATATGCTGTTAACAAACCATAAAGAAAGCAAGTTACTCCAGGGGGAAAAAAAAGGCTAAAGATGAAAATAGGCAAGATTAACGAAAGATATACAAATGTCACAGATACACAGAAAAACACCCGGTCTCATAACTGGAGAAACACCATGAAAACAGAACAACAGCACTTTTTGTCTACCATCACCCCCAGTGCAGGTGATGTGGTGGTGACACACCAGTGACTACACTCCAATGACTACATGACCCCAGCCCCTCGCGAGTCTTTCCGAGGATACACTCTCTAGCCAACAATTCCACCTCCCCGCCCGGCATAGAGGTGGAGGCCAGTCACCCGGCCCGTCCACCTCCTGGGCAGGGACCCTGGACCAGCCTGACTCAGTGGACACCTCCAGTCGCCACTCCTCCCAGGCCTCCCTGTGCTCCCACAGGTCTATACCTCCCACCATAGTCTCCAAACTGACGAGGCCTGGGCCTCCCACCCTTGGGGCCTCTGCCCTTCCAGGTGTCACTCTGGCCCTCTGATGTCCCCAGAATGCCTCTCACCAGGTCTGCCCTTCCCTGGCCTGTCAATGCCTCCTCCAGGCCTATCTGTCTCCAGGTCCTGTCAACCCAGCTCCTAAAACATTCAGACTCCCCCACCCTACCTGAGCCACAGCTTGGTCCAGACCCCCATCCCTGGGCACCCGCCCAGACTTCACAGTCCCTCTAATCCGAGCTCCCGTGGCAGCCTGAGGGGTGTCCTGAAGCCCAGCTCCATCAGCCACCCTCTGGAATGGGTTTTGCTCTCTCCAGCTGCCCCACATACAACAAGAACTTAATAAGAACTGGCTGGTGTGAAGACAAGGCCCTCCTGGAAGCCAGGGGCCTGAGTGCCAGCCCAGACCCCAAGACCATGCCCAGGGGTGGTGCTGGGATGCCTGGTATGATACCTCTGCCTGGCTCACAATGTCCAGGACCACTTCTGGAATGAGGCTCAGGAAATGGCCCCCACCCCAGCCCCTGACCACTGCTCCTTCCTGGGGACCTGCTATCCACATGGGGCCTCATGGCCACCTATACCCAAATACTGGCTGGGGGCCAGTTCTCAGTCAGGCTGCTCACGTGATCCTGGCTTCCAACACAGCCAGGTGGCCACCTGGGGGACTTCTGGAGGGGTACCACCTGCCTGCAGGTGATACGAGGGAAGCCAGGCCCAAAGGGGCTCCTGTCCCCCTCTGGCCCCCACCAAGGGAGTGAGGAAAGGGGGACTGGACGCACTCAGCTAACCCCTGGGAGCCTGGTCTCTCCCTCTGCATAGGGGGCAGCCATCGGGAGACTTGGCACTGAGTGGACGGCATGTGGACATGACATGCTCAGCCGATGCTGGCTGCAGCCTGCCTGGGGAGGCAGCAGGCCACAGGCAGCCTCCAAATCATAAGGCCTCAGGCAGGAGGGTACAGGCAGTAGGTGGGCAAAGGTGGGCAAGACCAAAGTTCTCCCCTGAATCGGGGGCTTCCTCAAGAACGGCTGTGAGTAGAACCTCGGGCACAGTCAAAAGAGCTACATAGCTGCAAGGGACAGGGTCCTCCCAGCAGCGGGACCTCTGAGACTGGACAGGGGTCCCACAGGGTCAGGGCTGGGGCTGCAGCTCCTGCTGGGACCACATGGGGACGGAGGCTTCAGCCCAGAGGACCTGCAGCCCCATCGCTGCTCTGACCAGTGGCCTGACTGTGCAGGCTGGGGGGACACCTGATTTGGCAAAGGCTCTATCCCGGCAACAAGCGCAAAACGGCAGTGTGGGTGCCACCCAGTAACGCCGCATGCCCTGAGAGTTCAACTGCTTTGGGCACCAGCACAGCCACATGCACGCCCCGAGGCACAGACGTCTTTCCCCTCACCCATGAGATGTGACAGGAGCTGGTGAGCAGGTGTGGCTCACACCCCCGCTTAGCCACAGAGGCAGGAGAAACGCAGCTGCAAGATGCAGTCCCCCCGCTCCCCGTGACTGTTCAAACTCTAAAGAAAGCGCTGGAGGGGTGCACGGTAATAACCCCACTCCTGAGAGCAGGCAGGCCCCTCCATTTCCCACACTTTCATTCTGCTCTTCAAGCAGGAGAAAGTCGGTGCAGGAGGGGACAGACAGGATGCCCAGCAAGACCTAGAGCGGGGGCTTCAGAGGGGAGCAGACGGCGATGGGCTGGGCAAGGGGGGCCAGCAGCCACACCAACCGGGGAGGTCAAGGCAAGGCCTCCTCCACTCCAAGAAGCGGCACGGTCCACTGACAGTGGGCTCAAGGCTGGAGCTCCACCCGACTCACCCGAGCCAGGGGTCTCAGACAACCCCACTGAACAGCTGGGTTTCCCATCTGGATACTGGCGGGTGTGTGCGCGCGCACGCAGGTCCCTTCCCCCAAAGGCTGCGTGACAGGGAGCCCATGCCCAGAGCATGGGTCCCAGGAACTCCAGAAGCAGAGACGCCCTTGGGGGCCAGGGGACATAGTGACAGGACCCTCTGGCAGGGTCACCTCTGCCCCTCACAACGGAGCCTAGCTTCCCCCTTCCATCTGGCGGTGCCACTGGGTAAGCCAAGCTGGGCGCTCACAAGCAAGCCAAGAGCAGTGGGGGAGGCAGCAGTCGGCCTTCCTCCGGGGTGCTCCGTGCCCTCCACAGCAGCCCCGCCCAACCCCGGCCGGCCGATCCAGCGCACAGACTGGGAGACCAGGCCCAGCAGGATATAGGAGACACAGGATTTGCGTGTGTCATGGCAGCTGCAGCCGCCCAGGCCTAAGGGAGCCCATGGCGCCTGCGCATCACTGTGTTAAGCCACTGAAGTTCGCTCAAAGCCTTTAGTCTGTTGCTGAGGAGTGAGCACGATGCCAATGCACGGCCGCAGAGCCCTGGATTCTTAATGGTTGGCGAAGATTCCACATACAAATTCTTTGAGTTTATCCTCACTGATCCGTTCCATAAAGCTACAAGAAGAAATCCTGACACCCAGCGGATCACCAAAGCACGGTGAGGCTCTCGCGGTGCAGCCTGGAGAAGGCATAACGCTCTCCAGCACTGCTGTTACTGCTAACGGAAGCAATGCTTGTAAAACTCCTACCTAATAAACAATTTGGGACAGTCTCATCTGCTTTAAAAAAAAAAAAAGACACACACATGGTGTCTCCCAGTACAGGCCAAGGCCCTCTACCACTGCACATGAGCATGTGTGCCCAGAGGTGGGCTGCTGGGGCATCCACACCATCCCCGCGGTGGGTTGAGGCAGGCCAGGAGACCAGGGAAAGGCAGACAGACTCCACCCAATGTCAAGTACAACGCACCAAGTGGGGACGGCTGTGCCATGAGAAATTTCAGTGAGACTCAAGCAGGGGCTCCTCTGAGGCTAAAGGGAGGACAGCTGTGGAATCCGTGCCTCTGAGAAGTAGAGCTGCAGGGGCCCAGAAGCAAAAGCCCTAGGCAGTCAGATGATCCAGAGACGGGGACTGGGGGACAGTGGGACACAAGGGTGAGTGCAAGCATGAGACATCCACCAGGGGCACCAGGGACAGCTCCCCAGCCAGGGCCTCAAGCAGAAGAGGAAAGAAGGAAAATCCCTACAATGTTTTTCCACATCCCATTTTCTGGAAAATCCATCATTAGCGGCAGCTGCGGGGAGCCATCTGCGGTGCCAGAAAAACCAGGGCAGGAGGAGGGAGCTGGGTCTACCTCAGTGTCCCAGCCAACGCCCACCCTGGCAGGACACCATCATCCCTGGCCTTACTGGCCCATGGCTCTTGGCCATCCTGGGCCCAGCTAAGTCTTCTATCCAGCTTGGCCTGGCCCAGCTGCCCCCGGGAGGCTTTCCCCCCGACTGACGAAGACAGCCTCACCCCGTCATGAGTGCTGGCCACGTGCTCCCCATGCTCCCAGCTCCAGGGAGCCCCTTCTCCCCAGGACTCACCTGGGTCTGGTCAGGGCCCACAGTGCAGAGAAAGACCCTGCCCGGCAAAGCTCCTGCAGCCTGAAGGCAGAACCAGGACAAAAGCCAGGTGCATCACCACAGGCCAGGGCTGCCTCGGAGCATCCGTAAGGGGCGTGCCACGGGTAACAGTGTGGTGGGGGTGCAGAGAGGACACTGGAGGAGGGCCTCTGGAGGCAGACACTGGTGGAGTCCTCACCTGGCCTCAAGGCCCTGAACAGCCACTTTTCCACATCTCCATCTGCTTTTTTATAAAAATAAATTTATCTTTGGCTGTGTTGGGTCTTCGTTGCTGCGCGTGGGCTTTCTCTAGTTGCGGTGAGTGGGGCTACTCTTTGTTGCAGCGCGCAGGCTTCCCATCGTGGTGGCTTCTCTTATTGCAGAGCACGGGCTCTAGGCGCGCAGGCTTCAGTAGTTGTGGCAGATGAGCTCAGTAGTGGTGGCTCGCGGGCTCTAGAGCGCAGGCTCAGTAGTTGTGGCACACGGGCTTAGCTGCTCCACAGCATGTGGGATCTTCCCGGACCAGGGATCAAACCCGTGTCCCCTGCATTAGCAGGTGGATTCTTTTTTTTTTATAAATTTATTTTTTTTAATTTATTTATTTTTGTCTGCGTTGGGTCTTCATTGCTGTGCACGGGCTTTCTCTAGTTGCAGCGAGCGGGGGTTACTCCTTGTTTCGGTGCACGGGCATCTCACTGCGGTGGCTTCTCCTGTTGCGGAGCACGGGCTCTAGGCATGCTGCCTTCAGTAGTTGTGGCTCACGGGCTCTAGAGCGCAGGCTCAATAGTTGTGGCACACGGGCTTAGTTGCTCTGCAGCATGTGGGATCTTCCCGGACCAGGGCTTCCCGGACCAATCCCCTGCATTGGCAGGCAGATTCTTAACCTCTGCGCCACCAGGGAAGTCCCTCCATCTGCTTTTGCCGTCACTGTTCTGGGGGAATGCCAAGGCTGCTGTGGGCCAGCCCCATCCCACCCCCAGCCCCTCGGGTTTCCACTGCACCCCCCCGTGACATCATCATAGTCACTGACGCCCTGCCCCCCACTCAGGTTCTCTCTGTCTTACAAAGCGGGGCGGTGGGGAACACAGCAAGCCCAGGGAGCCACCTAAAGGAGCGCAAGGAGCCCAGCAGAGCTGGCAGAAGCAGCAGAGGCTGGCTAAGCACCACAGCAGCCAGCCCCCACTAGGAAGAGAGCCAGCACCCAAGAGGTCCTAGGCCAAGCAGGGTCCACCCTCTGGCCATGTGGACCCTCCCAGACCCCTCCAAGGCCCAAGCCAGCAACTTCCAGGGACCCCAAGTCTGGAGGGGTCAGGCCAGCTCAGGGGGAGGGGTGACCTGGGGACCACACACACCACCTGGGAACAGGCACACACCCACAACAGCACAAGACACGTGTCACCTCCCTGGGCACCAGGGACCAGGCTAGCCCACAGCACTGGATGGAGATGGGGGCTTTCTCATACCTGGCTCGTCCCCTCCTGTTCCCCCTCCTGACCCGAGACAGTTAAGTGTGTTGGGGGAGGAGTGAAGACCCCTGTTCTACCCCCACACCTGGGCCTTCCTTCTCCTCTTCCCACAGTGCCCAGCTGTCACTGGAGAGCCCAGTCTGCCCCCAGCACTGGGCTGCCCCAACTCCCCCTGCCTTCCAAATCAGACATCAAGCCTCCCGGGGGAGTGTGTCCTTCTGGCTCCGATCTTTCCTATTCCGAGCAGGAGCTGGGGGTGGGGGAGAACCCCTGCTTCCACCACCAAGCTGGAGGTGTCCAGCGGAAGGTGCTGAGGGGCCCCCATCCTGTGGACAATGGTGGCTCCCCCTGACCTCCCCACACAGGGCTCAGCCCCTGCTCACATCCTAGTTCTCGCAGAGGGGCAGGGAAGGGTGTCTCAGGGCCCAACAGGGAGAGATGGGGAAGGGGCTGTTAGATAAAGCCGAGTGGGAAGAGGTGTGTGAGGTGGAGGCCAAGGAGAGGTCGTTTTTGAGCCCTGGGTGGCTCCAAGTGCAGTGCCTCCTAGAGCTGAGGAAACGGAGG